>NC_134419.1:67658856-67970574 GCF_030867145.1 Opisthocomus hoazin
CTCTCATGTGGTCTAATCTTAGCCTTTCTCATCTTTCCTCATAACTGAGGATTTTGACTTTTGTTGACTGTTCATCTGACAAATCAATTTATACAGTCCTAGGCAGGAGCAGAACTAAACACATCCAGGGGCTGCTCTCTTGCTGGTATCCCAGAAGCATGGGTGGACTCCTTTCTCTGTGAGATGGATGTGGCTTTGAGCTTGAGGTAAAGATGGCTTTTAATTCTGTTGATGCAGTTCCAGCTTTGCCCTACTGAGGTTTAATTAGCTTTGCAGAAATGCAAGTAGTGAAACTGCAAGCCTGAGGTGGTTGCTTGATAAACCTTTGGGATGCTGGGTTTCGATAACTGGAATGACCCTGTCACATTACAGCAATTTTCTTTGTTAGAAAAACACAGCCGTAGTATTCTCAACTTATAACACCGAGTTGCTTTTTAGAATGTCTCTCTAGTTAATACCAAAGTGCAAAGTGATGTTAACCATGATAATAAGATAGCAAATACTGATGGAAATTTGATTGCAAATGAGCAATTTGTGTGGCAAATAAGAATTAGATATCCTGATGCGTTAACCAAATAAGAGTCAGGAAACACTTGGGAAATTAATGTGTAAAGTAGACAAAATAAAGCATTCAAGGCATGCTGGTTCCTGAAAGTTTATTTTGCTTTCCCAATTGTCAAACAATAAGAGGAAGGTTATAAGTAAGGGAAGAGAGAGTCCACTTCTTTTGCATCAACACTGTTCACAGGAAACTGTTTTTAATTTTACAAATAAACGGTATCTGAATTTCCAGCATAAGTCTGTGGTTCTTGCAGCCACTTCTGACCAATGTGTTTACTCAGGCATTAGCCAACACCCGACAACAGCAGTCACTTGCACAATGTTTCCAGCTGCGTTACCCAATCTAGTTTAAAATATGCTGTCACATCTGAACACCTGAGAAACTCTTAACAAACACAGTTGTTCTTGGTTAGAGATTTCATCACCTGAATATTTTCTTTGATAATCATCTTTTTTTACTAACTCTGTCCTGTTTATGGTATGGCTATTTTGAACTTCTGAAGTACCTGTTCTCATGCTGTTATTTGTATCTTCAAATAGCAGACTCCTCGTAGCTAAGCAAAACCAATGTCCTACTGCTATAAGCACTGAATAAATGCTTGGAATGAGACCCTGACCTCCCCAAACAGGCTGCAATTTGGAGGGACTAGGCAGAAATAAAATCCTGTCTTTGTCGTTCTGAATAGAGGATTGATTACATGAATACATAGGCTAACTGCTTTGCTGCACATAGGAAACCTCTCGCAAGGCAGACACTGCATACAAACCTTCCGAGTCACAGTCCAACATTTTGTCTATTCTTCCATTTGCACACCTCATGTTGCACTTTATCAGGGGTTTTTGTTTCTTAGACAAAAGCTGGGAGGACTTTATTTGACAAAGAAGGCAAGTCGTAAAGTTTAATTTGTAGTTTCCCGTCCTTTTCTTCTTCTCACTTTGCTTAATAGTATACAAAAATTGTTTTAGAGCCTCTTAATGAATCTACTATTTTATATAGTGCTGTAATTACTTTGACGTGTCTAAGGCCACAATGAATCTGTCTTTTACATGGTTTAAATGCAAGTGAAGCACTTATTTCTCCAGTAAATCTTCTGCTCCTCTAACAGCAACTCTTTTAAAATAGAGAGGGGAGGGCGGAAAAAAGGTATTGTTATTCTTACAAGCTGCCTGCGAAGTATTATTATGAAAATAATTGTATTTTCAGCTAATTAAAGATGTGTTTAGGAGTACTTGGGCTGCAGGGATTACACATTCAGAACTTAGTCGGAGCTTTCAATAGCTTTGTACCTGAATCTTTCAAAGAAGTCAGAATATGATATTCAGTACAACAGCATATTCAACATTGCAGGAATTTAGGGATGGAGAAACAGTAAAATTAATCCCATGTGTTGTCTGGCAGATGTTCGACAGGTAGACAGTGCATATATATATATACACATATTTTTTTTTAATGTTCTGGATGGTAGAATGATGTCTTCCCAAAGCCCCCAAAAGATCTATAGAGAATCTTCACCCAAAAGCATTTGCTTTCTCTCTTCCTGGGACCAAAGAGATTATTTCAAAGCAAGGACAATCAGTTCATGGACAAACTCAGTAGAAGTGTGACAGGAAAATACCATGGTGCTGAGCAAGGCAAAATTATGAGACCTAACTACCTAATAGTGTTTAGCACGCTTGACACTTGCACACCAATATCAGGACAGTCCAACAGAGAGAAACTCTTTGTTGTTTCCTGGACCAATCTAGTCTTCAGGATCATGCTGCCACAGAATTTTGCATGACAGTAGCTCTGCAGTTACTTGTTCTCTAATATTACTTAGAGATACAAAGGTAATACGTGCTGATCAGAAGCTCACTTCCCTGTTGTTTGCTCTCTGACAGTTTAGCATGAACAGCAACGATAATCCAAGCTTAGGTAGGCATTATAATGGAAATCCTCCAAATGAAACACAGATATTAGTGACTCTTCAACAGAGAACAGTGTAGCCACCTCCTCTGACTGTTAAAGTAATGCTTTCTTATAAGGGAGAATATATGTTGAAGTGCAGTTTTGCCACTTGGTCCCCTCAAGAGTAAACTTTGCTGGCAGTTCGTTCAGTCCAAAACTTCAGTTGTTAGTCTGTTTTATTGATAACAGTTAATTTTATCTTTGTCTTCATCATCTTCAAATTAGATTTTTTTAAATAGTCTTCCAAGATTTGTGTTTTCCATGTAGGAAAGGTTTTGGAGGTGGCGGTGTTCGTCGTGCTACTTGAGCTTTCTTGCTGTGCTGAGAAATATCCGGTGTTTCAAAGAGGCTGGAATGTCTACTAATTGAACTGGAAAATCCCATTCATGTGATGTTAGAGTATGAATCAGACAGTGTAATTTAGCAGAACTTGAGCCTTTGCTCTCTGAGCTTTTACCACCTCCTAGTACGAGAGTGTAAGACTCCTATTTTGTCCTCCCCTTCACATGAGGCAAAACACGAGAGCACTGAAAAACAGGGTGAGCATTCTCTAGTGTTCTGCTTGCAGTTTTGTGGCAACTGTAGAAATTCTCCTCCTGGTTTTGCGTGAACTGTCTAGCTGCTGCAATAACTCCAGCTGAGACTGGTACCTTATGGAGCCACATTTTTCCATGCACTGCAAAGGAATCATTCGAAAAGGCTGAAGGGATGATCCTTCCAACTCTTCATGGATAAGGCATAAGTCACCTCTGAAATCAAAGAACTTCAGACTAAAAGCATAAGGAAGCGTTAAAATGAGAGACTGCCTCTGAAGTGTCTCCAGTGTGCTATCTTGGCTTGCTGTGTGTTGCTGGCACATCTGGAGGCATGTGAGCAGGAAGGGACACACACAGGGCTCTGCCCTAGTGAATGTGCAGCCCCATGCACACATGCCCCGGCTGCCCCACTGCCCTGCCCTGCTCCAGTACGCAGTATGGCTGTTTAGTGGATCTGTTGATCCACTGGAACGTGACTCTATGGAGCCCAGACAGGAAATAGAAAAAAGCAAAATTCAGGTGGTCTTGGGGAAAATCAGTTGTAAGCCTCTTCTTTAATGTGTAAGATCCCCCTGATCTGGTTGTTGGGTATTTTATTTGGTGTTTTGTTTGGGTTTTTTATGATACAGTTCCTGCCATTGCAGAGGGACAACGTCAGACCTCGAAGACCTGCTTCATGCAGTTGAGATTAAGGAAGTATCCAAATTAGGGTAGGTATCTCCTCACTGGTTTTCGAGATACATTTAATCAAAGTGGGAGTAGCAAGAAATCAGAAGATTATTTGTCTCGGCTTTAATCTTCCAGCTCATCTCCCATGGTATGAAGGATTTTATAAAGAACATTCATGAGTCACGTTATTTACCAGCAGTCCGAAAATGTATCTTGTAGATAATTATTTAATAACTATTTTCTTTAGTAAAACTTAGCTAGAAGTGAATTTCAAGTGCCTTTACTTGAGAGGGCAGAAATGGAAAGTCATAATCTTCTCTTTGACTATTCTGGTCTAATGATAGCTTTTTCAATAGTGAGGAATTGTAAAGAGTAAACATTTTAGAAGTATTAAAAAGATATGTTCTTTTTTTACTGTATGAACTGACTCACAGAGTCTTTATAAGGTTATAGCAGAAATGATGAATGATCTTGCTTTATATTTCTATATAATTATTTTTTTCTTTAAAGAGATAATTTCCCTTTGTTATGAGTTGACCAATATTTAGGGCTTGCAGGGCTCTTTCTCTTAAGTGGAATCACTGATGATATCAGTCAACTAGCTGTTAGGTATTTCTTTTTTATTAACCTGAGTACAGCACATGTGGAAAAACAAAGGTAGACAATTTCTTTGTGCAGAAATCCCCACTTCTGTGACTTTAGTGAGCTTTGTGCCAGGTGAAGCATCTTCCCTTCTTCCTCTAATGTTCTACCTCACAGCTCTTCCTCTGTCATCCAACCTGTTGCTACCTCCAAGAAGTTAGCTGAACTACATATTTCATTCCACCCATAACACCAACCGTTCTCACCTTGAGTGATGATCTCCTCTTTGTCTGTAGGCTTTTCTACTGAACACAGGCTTTTTGAACCTGAAAGCAAGACATTACTCAATTCTTTGAGTTAGTAGAATCTTTGATTCTCCAGCTGCTATTTCCATAGAGGTAAATGGCTCTTATACTGGATAAAAAGCTGTCGCCTCATTTAGCACTTTCCACTTTTTTTCATGTATTGGCTGTCCTACCCATATAAGGCAGGGTTGTATTTCTGACAATTTTATTCTGATCACTGAATTTGAAAGAGTTGGCTTGAAGCATGTTACCAGGGTACCACAAATGTCTATGTGATGGCTCTTGGATGTTTAACTACTTGTGCTGAGAAATGGGACTGAATGAATAAATGAAACAACAGTTTGATGAAAGACTAACATTAAACACGACAGGGCATGGCCATGTTGGACACAGGGCTGGTTTCATATGGCAACAGACTGACTGTACTGACTTCTCCTGAATAGTCTTTTTGTTGGTGGTGTCGATGGGGTTTTTTGTTCTTATATATTTCGGCTACTGTATCTCTAAATTTGCTGATCTGATGTACAGTTTTTGAGGAAAGCTGAAACTTTCTGTTCTCTCAGAAAGAAATGCTTTTCCTGGTGGGTGAAAAAAATAGCACAGCAGCTCTTACGACAAACACAAAAATTTCAAATTCAGAAAGAGCTTGCTTTGACCTGCATGTTCTTAGTATAGTTTAAGAGCCTTGGAATGAAGAGAAGAGGCCTTTTCTGAAAACTAAGCACCTGACTTAGCTGAAAAGCCTTGAGTTTTTTATATTCTCAAATAGAAGTTCGCCGCAATACTTTTCTCAAGTCTCTGTCAAAGGAATATCACAGCACACCACTTACTCTTCTCTATTATTCAGTAAAAAAGAATCTGTGTCATTTTACAAGTGGAAGAGATACTTTTAGCTTTAAATTATCTTCCCCTTGTATCCCCTTCCTTATTTATGAATCAATAAGTAATTTGAAAACTAAAACACTAGATATGGTTAAACAGTTTGTATACAACAGCAGTAACAAAAGACAGAGAAAACAGCCTGGAAACATTTAGCTCAGAAAATCCTGAACAGCAGTTGCACCTAATTGATTGAGTTGGGTCTGTACTTGATGTAGGTTAGCACTAGAACTGATCCCAGGGAGTCTTTCATCTTTCATAGCATGTATTTAACCTTATACACATGATTAGGTTGGAAAAAGACAGGCTGATGTGCAGAGGCTGAACAACAGGACAAAAAAGGAGTTGCTTTCCACAGCCACAGTTTCATCCACTACCTGCTCCCCAGTGCATGTTGCATTTGTTACTGGCAACTTTAGCTCACAAGCAACCTGAAAGGGGCAGGTATATCAATTAGTTCTGGGACTGCAGCTATAACACTTTGGTGTTGCAAATCGCAAGCCTTCTAGATGATGGAGGAGCTTCTATCATAAAGCGGTTTAAAATCATGAGTTCTAAAACACGACAATAGGTTCACAGTCTCTTTTAGTTTTTCTGCCTTGTATAGAGTAGGTGAGCCTTCCGCTGATACTGTTTCTTTTCAAGTATATTTTTTTTCTACAGGTGAAGCAAGGTCAAAATACTTCAGTGGAATTTTTTTTTCTTAAAGAGGATAAGACTAATGTATTTAATCACATAACTCAAGGAACAATTGCTTTGGGGAAAAAATACAGCAGAAAACAAAAGACCTTTATTTCACAAAGGTAATAAGAGTTGACTAGATTGGCGCAATTTTATTTCATGCCAATATGGCTCTGTCATATAATTCAAACATTTTTACAAATAGCAAATTAGGAAAGTACACTGCAAAAACTTCCGTAACACGGGGGGGGGTGTGGAATAAATTGAGCAGAAGGGATTGCAGTGATGTTTCTGTTTATGTTGACAACTTTTCAGGATATCACTGAAGTCTCCTGTACTAGAATTGGTTTGAATTAACATAATCTCATTTTTATCCATGAGTTTATGATTCTTGTACTGTCTGTCAGCCTGTCATTCATTAGTTCTGCTTAGGAAGATCTGAGTTTAGGACACCTGATGCTTGTGATGTTGGATTATGTTTCTTTTCTTTTCTCTTTTGGTCTGTCTAAGAGCATGGGGATGTGTGACGCAGAAAGTAGCTACCATCCCTGCGAGTCCCCAGAGCTCTGCCAGTGTGGGGTGACGTTCAAAGACGAAGTGTAGATGTTCACGCTGCCCAAATTGCAGAAGGCAAAGGCAGGGACTGGGAGAAGGAAGAACCACCCATTGTAGGAGATGATCAGGTCTGAGACCATCTAAGGAACCTGAAGATGCACAGGTCCATGGGACCTGGTTAGATGCATCCATGGGTCCTGAGGGAACTGATGGATGAAGTTGCTAAGTCACTCTCCATCAGACTTGAGAAGTCATGGCAGTTCGGTGAAGTTTGCACTAACTGGAAGAGGGGAAACATAACCCCCATTTTTAAAAAAGGAAAAAAGGGAAGACCTGTGTAACTACAGGCCAGTCAGTCTCACCTCTGTGCTTGGCAAGATCTGGAGCAGATCCTCCTGGAAACTATGCTATATCACGTGGAAAATAAGGAGGTGATTAGTGACAGCCAACATAGCTTCACTAAGGGTAGATCATGCCTAACAAATTTGGTGGCCTTCTGTGACAGTGTTACAGTGTTGGTGGACAAGGGAAGAGCAACTGATGTCAGCTACCTGGACTTGTGGAAAGCATTTGACACTGTTCCGCACAACATCCTTCTCTCTAAATTAGAGAGACGTGGATTTGATGGACAGACCACCCAGTGCTTAAGGAATTGACTAAACGGTTGCACTCAAAGAGTTGTGGTCAATGGCTCGATGTCCAAGTGGACACCAGTGACAAGTGGGATCCCTCAGGGGTTGCTATTTGGACTGGTGCTTTTTAACATCTTTGTCAGCAACATGGACAGTAAGATTGAGTGCACCCTCAGCAAGTTTGCCGATAACACCAAGCTGTGTGGTGTGGTTGACATGCTGGAGGGAAGGGATGCCACTGAGAGGGACCATGACAGCCTTGAGAAATGGGTCGGTGTGAACCTCATGAAGTTCAACAAGGCCAAGTGCAAGGTCCTGCACATGGGCTGAGGCAATCCCAGGCACAAAAACAGGCTGGGTAGAGAACAGATTTAAAGCAGCCCCGAGGAGAAGGACTTGGGGGTGTTGGTTGATGAGAAGCTCAACATGAGCTGACAATGTGTGCTCACAGACCAGAAGGCCAACCATATCCTGAGCCGCATCAAAAGAAGCGTGGCCAGCAGGTCGAGGGAGGGGATTCTGCCCCTCTATTCTGCTTTGGTGAGACCCCACCTGGAGTCCTGCATCTAGCTCTGGAGCCCTCAGCACAGGAAAGACATGGACCTGTTGAGTGGGTCCAGAGGAGGATGTCCACAAAAATGAGCCAGAGGGCTGGAACACCTCTCCTGTGAGGAAAGGCTGAGAGAGTTGCGACTGTTCATCCTGGAGAAGAGAAGGTTCCTGAGAGACCTTTTCACAGCCTTCCAGTACCTGAAGAGGGCCTACAAGAAAGCTGGAGAGGGACTTTTTACAAGGGCCTGTAGAGGTAGGATGAGAGGTAATGGCTTTAAACTGAAAGAGGGTAGATTTAGATTAGGTAGAAGGAAGAAATTCTTTCCTGTGAGATTTGTATGGAACAGGTTGCCCAGAGAAGCTGTGGGTGCCACATACCTGGAAGAGTTCAAGGCCAGGCTGGATGGGGTTTTGAGCAACCTGGTCTAGTGGAAGGTGTCCCTGCCCATGGCACGGATGTTGGAAACAGATGGTCTTTAAGGTCCCTTCTGAATCAACCCATAATATGAAAAAGCTGCATAGAGGAAACCGTATCACATTTGTATCTTTTGCATTGGTCCTACAAAATCCTGTAACTAGAATACACAATCTGGAGCAAAGCTGTTATAGTTTGGCTGTGGCTTGCAAAAAAAGGGCCACTCAGTCGCTCTATCGTCCCTCCCCCCACTGGAGTGGGGAGGACAATAGAAAGAAAAAGGCAAAAACTGGTGGGTCGGGATAAGGGCAGTTTAACAGAACAGCAAACAAAAGGTAACAGTAACGATACAGATAAGGAGAATACACAAAGCAAACAGCAGAATGCCCCCCCTGCACTCCCAAGCCCTGACTGACTTTCTGCTGCCCAGCTCCCCCCAGACAGAACCCAGCATGACGGCACATGGTATTGAATACCCTGTTCTGTTTGGCCAGGTTGGGTCAGCCCGCCTGGCTGTGTTCCCTCCTGGCTTCTGGTGAAAATTAACCCTATCCTGGCTGAACCCAGGACAGGAGCCTGTTGGCAATTTGTCTGTAAAGGAAATACTTACAGAGAGATACCTCATGTACAGACCACGCTTGTGTCCTGTGGCAACAGTGAGGTGTGGTTTTTTTTCCTAAGCTTCTGTGGAATTCTGTGTGGCTTGTAGTTAATTTTTTTTTTTAAACAAAAATACAGCCTGAGCTGTATTAAAATGTTGTCCAGAAGACATTGTATGTATGTGTATGATGCAGGCTGTAGGCTGCTTTCTAGTCTCTCTGTTCTTTGCTGGGAATCCTTATGATAACTTTCAGCATTTAGTACTGGAGCTTTATCTATGCCTTGACCAGGGTCGTGACAGTACACATGAGCATATGGTGAAAGAGTTAAGAAGGGAATGCACCACCTTCACCACCCTGATTTTCTTGAGCTTGAAAGAGGTTGTAAACAAAAAGGTTGCAATTCTCGTTCTGTATGAGACCCAGATAGTGCTTTCCCATTGCATAAATTGTATCAGAGTTTGGAGATGAACATGCTGGTCTGCAAGATCACCTTTCTCAGTTTTTCTTCCTTCCTCTGAGCTTACCTAGTCTCCTCCCTTCATACAGGAACATATTCAGCTCTGAGGCTGACTGATGGGAAAAAATGGTAGAGGTTACAGAGCTGGTATATCGCAACAAGAGTAAGCGGTAGCATAGCTTTGATATGCCCATCCCAGGTCAAATTCCATCTTTGGACCACAGTGATCACTGCAGCAGAAAGAAGGGCTATGGTTGTCTAGACTGAATGGAGTTGATAGATGGAGGAAATTTGTTCAGTGATACTTGCCGTTAGGGGCGTGTAGACTGTGTGGGGGACCAGGTCATTGTTTTATATTCTCTGAAGAAGGTAATAGATGCAATTTGTCAGTGTGATGGATTCAAAGGACAAGAATAATTCAGAGACACTTCAGTTTTTGGTGCTGTAAGAGGTTTTTAAGAGCCTAGCTGAAATCTGGCATAATTTTTGATCTGCATTATTCTGATGAGGGAGTAGAAAGGGAAGCTTGGTCTGGTTGTCTTTATTGTGGGAAATACAAGGACTAGAACTTCAAAATGAGCAAAAAGCGGATTTAGGTGTGATAAAAATAGCTGCTTATGTCAGCCTCATTCCCATTTTGATTTTCAAAAGACTCACATTCTCTTCTTGTTTTGTTTTCCCCTCTTCTGTAAATTTTAACACACTTTTGTCTCAGGGTCCAGTCCTGTAAAGATCTAGAGAATCATCATGCATGTAGAATTTCCCTTCTGATGGTTAAAATAACAATTAACAAGATCTATTCACAAAAGAGAATACACCTGGGACACATCAAGATGCATTTAAAGTAAATATGAGACAGAACTCCTTTGCATTGAGGAGAAGGAAAATAAATCATGTTATGACAGACTTCAGATGTTATTAGAGTTTCCACAGGCTGCATTTGTTTTTGTTTTGTTTCTCCCAATCAGTACTGTTCTGTGAATCCAGGAAGCACTTGTAAGACAGACTTGCTGCAGCTAGAGATCACCTTCTGTTAAGTGCACAGGTGGCTACGCTTTGCTAACAGGGATGGTAATAAATAATTTTACTTCTCCCTGGGGAATTTAATTTCTCTATTTTGCAAAGAATTTGTATTTTAGCACCCTATTTGAACAATCCATGCTGATAAAATGAAACACTGGGAGATCTATTAGCGTAACTGGCATATATTAGTTGTGAGACTGCTTTGGCTTGAGGAAGCTGGATGTCTTTTTTGAGGTGATCTGCTGTTCTAGTAGATTAAATCTCTCCCTCTGTAAAGCTGATGTCAGAAAAGCTTAAATCTGTGCACAGACTAATGAGGTTCAAGAATTATGGCTGAACTTAAAACTAGGTCAGAAATAATCCTCTGCCCCTCTTTAAAAACTCTCCCTGCAGAGCAGTCGTAGAAACGTGAAAATGCTCTTTGCTACCTCCTATGTTGGATTTTGGTACAACCTGCTACCATCAAGTGGTGGACACTTTTTTTTTTTTTTTTTCAGGAGGAGAGATCCATTAATGATTTCTTTAACACACTTATCCTTCATTAAGAAAACTTCTGTGACTGGCATATACCCTTTAATCCCTCCCACCTTGCATGTCCACTTGTATTCACTGTTTTGTTGAATTCAGCACAATCATGACTGGAAAACTATTGTCTTGGGAAAGGAGTACTAATGCTTCCCTCAACTCATCACTTGGACAGCTCTTTCTCACCCACAGTCTTCAAAGCCACAGAAGTGTGTCTTTGTTAGGGCTTTTGAAAGCCAAACAGTTCTCCTGAGTAGTCTCTTTGAGAATGACTTGGGAACCATCCATTTCCAGAGCTAACAGAAAGCAAATTTTCAAGGGTTTCTGTGATAACTGCTGGGGCAATGGAGGATAGACTCGGTCTTTGCAGAGTCTTACTTGAAATTGCCAAGCTTGAGGATGAATGTTAACATTTTGATCGCTGATGTTAAATCCTCTCTTTGCAAGAGGATGGACTTACACTCCAGAAAGCATAACCTTCAGCCTCTGAGACTTGTTTGCATGCATGCAACCTACCAAAACAAATATGGTCAATGAGGAAACCACAGGAATTTCTCCAGAATGAATTGTTCTCATAAAATCATAGAGTCGTCTGGGTTGGAAAGGACCTTTAAAGGGGGAACATTTTTCGCTCCTTACTGTTCTGATCTCTTCACGCATGCGGGCAGCCAATCTTCAGTTAGATCAATATCATTGTCTGTAACTGAGGCCATTTTTTCTTTTCCTGCCTTTCCTTTTTTCTTTTTTTTTTTTTTTTCCTTTCCAAGAGTTAGCAGCTGGCAGCCTGCCTCCGCTCCCTTGTGCTGTGAGTTGAAGTTCAAGAGTGCCCTAGAGCTACTTAGCTGAATTAACAACATCCAGCATGACCTGTCAGTTTGAGGGTGAGAAAGGAAATTTTCCACGATGATGTACACTGAGCAAGATCTGTTCTTTTATATGTCCCCGATTATTATCTTAATTAAATGGTTATACCATTCTGGCTTAATAAAAAAAAGTAGTGCCCCATTACTGTAACTTAAAGATTATTCCTTCTTTATATCCGTATTACTGGGAAATGCTCAAGACCTTCCCTGTTGTTGACTTTGTAGGCTCATAATGTGGAACTTCTCATGACTCAAGGGAAAAGGTGCAAGCAATGAGCCAAGGAAGGGAATAGTTCTGTCCCATTTTAGCATGTTCTTCTCTGTGGGAGGTGATGATACTGCACATTTTCAATATGACAGGTTATGCACTGAAGAGGGGTGCCAGGTGTGAATCTTAATGTCATTCAGAAGTGGCGTATCTTTTAAAATGTAGGAAAACAATCTGTAAAGGGAGGGAGGGGTATAACTGAGAGTTTTTAAATACATCACATTCAGTGCAATGGCAGCGGATGATTAGGCAGCCAAGACTTCAATAGGAATCAAGGTCCCAGCTTTAGAAGAAATAGAAATCTATCATGGGAAAGCTGATCTCGAGTCTTTGCGTAGACTTACTGATAGTATTATAGTCTTGCTCAGAAAACATTGTTAGGAAACTATTCCACCTCTTTGCAACACCCTACAACATCTGCCTATTTTCTTCAACAAACTCGCGTATGAATCACCCCATGCCAGCACCAGAGGAAAGTCTTGTAACATTACTGGTTTTAAGGTCTGGGGAGACTGAGGGCAGGTAGGTATTGTTTTTCTTTACTCACCTTTTGTCCCTAAAAAGCAGGGTTTTAAGAGTCTTCAAAGCTTAGGACTCCATGTTGTTGTGGTTTCTTTTATTTTTTTTTTTTTTATTTTTTTTTTATTCAGGTGGGGCCCTTTATATAAGACTTCCATGTTGGGAACTGTAAAACCAGTGGTAAAAGGGTTTTTTTTGGAAGATACTACACCAGACTCTCACTTCTCGGAGCATGCAGCCTATTAGCAATTTGTTTAATACTAATTTCAAGGTGCAGAGCTTTCATAGATTTCTAAGTTTCCTCCTGGCCAGTGTATAAACACTTAAAAAAGGAAGATTTTTCTTTCAGAAAGACTGCTTCTATTTGCAGGGATTTAAACTGCCTCATCACAGAAAAATATCAACATATCAACAACAGAAAAATAAAAATATATCTCTCAGTAGTGTCTTTTGGCACCATCTATATTCCATCGCAGCAAGATTCTCCATCTTATCCCATCTATGAATGAGAAATGTCTCTGTCCTTGGAAGAACAGATATCACTCTCCTGTGGTTTGAGATTGATCACACAGTGCCTTTGCAGCCTGAAAAATTAATCCTTCAAGGCTTGTTGTCACAGTGCATTATAAATATTTTGCATGTATTTCATGAAGATCATCGTGAAGATGTTTGTCTACGGCACCACTGGAAGGACTCAATGTGCAGCATTTGCTCAGTGTTGCATTTGGTTGTATATGATCCTTGATTCTACAGTGTAAAAATCAATGTTTTGGGATACAGGCCAGTGGACCACCTGGTCTAACAACCTACCTGTGGCAATGGATGGTTTCACTGGCCTCCACAGATATTCACAGAGAAAATATTGACCTAGCATGTGCATGAAAGACCCAACCCAGAGATGCAGTTAGGATGTGAGAGGTCTTCAAATCTCACCACTGAGGACAGCTGCCAGTGAAACATGCTGGTGGTAGCACAAGTCTTGCTTTTCAACCTTTCTGGTCTTACTGCATCTTTTGCACTGGAGGTAAACTACCCCTTAGCTACCAGTGCTGGAGTGCTCTTTATTCCTTGTGCAGTAGTTCTGCTGCATGACTGTCACTATACAGTACTGATCTCAGCTATCTAACACATAAGAAAGGACTATTCAGTGTATGTATTCATTTGTATGACAATTTGTAGAGCTATTCAGGAGTCAGTTATTTACATAGAAAAAAAAATATCTCCTCATAAAAATTCCAGTCAAATCTAAGAATTTTTTCGTCTTAAGACCTAATTGTTCCTTGACTGAATCTTTTTAATACTAGCGTCAAAAATGTATTGATCACGGGTAGTATAGAATATCAAATAGAGAACTTGGACTACTCAATTTAAGATGATAGCACCAAGCAGCTGTTAAATGGCCAGGTTGTTCCAAGATAGTCTGCATCTGTTCAGATAAGAAAAACATAAAAAGAGAAACTTCTGTCCAAATTTATATTCTTTCTTACAATGCAAAACTAAGCTATGGAAATCATGGATGCAAGACATGCCAGAGCAAAAGAACTTGAAAAAGAAACTGGGCATTTATTTGGGTAATAAAAAAGTATCACAATTAAATACAACAATCTGATGAACCTATTAAATCAGATAAGTCACAGATTCACTTTGTCCCTGAAACTTTTTAAGAGGGTGAGGCAGACTTTAAGCCTGAAGCAGCAGGCCCAGTTTTATTCTCCACTGCTTCTTGTGAGGCCTTTTTGGAAAGCCACTTGTAACTTATCAGTGATTTAGATCTAAGTCTTTACATGTGCTAAGATTGATCAGTTACATTTTTCCATTTGTGAGAATGTTAATCAAATCTGCTTATATCAGGTGTGTACAAAACAAAAGAAACATAAAAATTTACTCTGGGTTTAGGCAGGAAGGTGGTACTTTTAGTCAATTCAGCAGAGAAAGACTAAAATTTGCAGTTGTGGAAGAGACCTTTTGTGAATAGCTGACTTTTTCTATACAGTCAAGTGACAGAAACGCCATTGATCAAAAGCAGTTTTTGCTGCTCGGAAATGCTCTTTCATGTCTTCAGGAGGATGAGCTGATGGCAAATCACAGGAGAGGAGGAGGTGGTAGAGTGCTGCATATTAGAATCAAGTAAATCCAAAGTCACTCTGACTTTTTTTTTTTAGTTTTTTTTGTGTGTGAGTGAATGCTAAAAAATGATGGTAAAGCAAACTAATGAGGGTTTAGTACTTCTCAGTTTTCCACCAGGCCTTGCGGATAATCAGTCTTCTACCAGGACTGTCATGTTAGCAAACTTTGTTATTTTAAGTGACAAAGCTTTGATTTGGCACATCAAGAGGTTTACATTATCTGCTCAATGTGCATGTGGAAATAACATGGTTAAAGAGCAGGCATATGAGTGAACACAGTATCTCGCATAACATGCAAATTTAATTCTGTCCTTTTGTAATATCTAAGTGGTCTCTGTCCCTTTGTTTTAGTTATTTCAAAAAGGCATTGAAGTAGTTCTGGTGATGTATCTTTTCATATGCCTATGTACATTTTCTGACTCATCACAGTAATTTTTGATTATGGGATCTAACTCAAAAGCTCCCTGATATTAAGAGATTTTTCCCTTGGCTCAGAGTCTCCCTGATCGACTCCTGCAGTCAGCTGCAAGGACTGCAAACTCCCGATGTCTGTGAGCAGAGGAGAGCCAGGGACCTAGATCCACCCAGATTCCCACCAAAGCTCAGTGTCAGTCAGGTTGTCAGACTCAAGCATGAGAAAGATTGTTAAAAGCCACCAAGCTCTGCAGCTCTCAGGTGACCTCATTGTTTATGTGATGATGTTGAGGTTTCCATATTTGCTGTTTTCCTGTCCTTAGTGGATAAAAAAGGAATTTTTAAAAAATCTTTTCTCAAAATTGCAAAAAACCCCACAAGCAACTCCACACTGAATATCATAAAATCATAGAATGCTTAGGGTTGCAAGGGACCTTTAGAGGTCATCTAGCCCAATCCCCGGCAGCGAGCAGGGACATCTTCAACGAGATGAAGTTGCTCAGAGCCCTGTCCAACCTGCTCTTGAATGTTTCCAGGGGTGGGGCCTCCAGCACCTCTCTGGGAACCTGCTCCAGTGTCTTGCCACCCTCATTGTAAAAAAGTTCTTCCTTAAATCCAGTCTAATTCTACTGTCTTTTAGTTTAAAACCATTACTCCTTGTTCTGTCACAACAGGCCTTGCTAAAAAACCTGTACCCTTCTTTCTTGCCCCCTTCAGGTTCCAGAAGGCTACAATAAGGTCTCCCCACAGCCTTCTCTTCTCCAGGCTGAACAACCCCAACTCTCTCAGCCTTTCCTTATAGGAGAGGTGTTCCATCTCTCGGATCATTTTTGTGGACATCCTCCTCTGGACCTGCTTCAACAGGTCCATGTCCTCCTTGTGCTGAGGGTTCCAGAGCTGGATGGAGGACTCTAGGTGGGGTCTCTCCACTGTGCCATTTCTTTAGAGGAACAAAGCAAAGGGAGATCTGAAGGCACTCATGAGAAGGACAGGTAAAAGGCATTAACATCTCATCCACCAGCATGTGTGAAAGGCCTGATCTCGCAGCTGCATCTCTTTGCCTGGTGACCGAGGGACATTCATGCTTATCTCTGGTGCACAAGGGCTCCGGAATGAGAGCAAGTGAATGCCTCTGCCTTCTGTTGACCAGGGCAGCAAAGGTTTAGTCCCTACAAATTTTCTTTAGAAAGCTTTCAATGTGCATATTCTCCTCAGCTCCAGTGGGAGAGGTTTATTTCTTTGTGGCAGGGAGTAATGAGGTATATTTCTACCACCATACATATGTAGCTAGCTGTGATCTGTAACATCTTTTCTGATGCATCTGATTTCTGATGCAAGAATGATAATGTGCCATGGTTTTCTTGCCAGCATCATGGGTTGGGAGTAACAACAATAAAAGCGTGACTAATAGGGGTTTCATTTTACAGCTTTTTGGTCTCAATTGCATAATCAGGATGGCCATCTTCCTTCCTCCTTTTAAAAATAAATCTTTAATGCGCACTGTACTTAAACAATTTTATGTCTGAGGTACTATATTTAATGTATGTTGTTGAGTGCTCAATGCAGAGGAGTGGGAGTGTGTGTCACTGGAAGGTTATGGTGTCGTCTATGTGGCTGCTCCTATTGATCTATATTTGTGTCTTGTGATAATTTAGAAAGCATACAGAAAAGTTTGGGGAACAATTAGGCTAATTCATTAAAATAAATAACATAGATTGTGTTTGTGTATCTTATTTAAATCTTTGAAATGTAAAATAAAGAGACAGCTTAATGGTTATAGTGTAGTTTGAACACAAAGCTCAACTAATAAGACCCCTCCTAATCTCTGATTTTAAAGATCATTTCAGCTGACTATTAATAAAGTAAAATAGACTTTAACCTGGTTTAATACGGTAGAAATCGTATTTTGATAGTAATCCAATACGTGTAGGTAATTTTTCCTTTTTTTCTTGGATTTATTTTGAAGGCAGCTGAATGAATCTTATTTTCTTCTGATCAGAACATTCACATTAAACAAAGCAACTTCCTGAACTCCAGAGTTTTGAATCTGCTTCCACAAGAATTGATTTTTTTCAAAAAACAAGTGCATTCAGTGTGACTGTGAAAACGAAAGATCATTTTGTTCTCACAGATCTAATTTGGGCTGCTGGTTGCTATTACTAAGGTATCTTACCACTAATCTCTCTAAACTGCTGGGGCTGATATGGTTGGCAACTCTTGCAAATGTCAAGAGCCTTCATACGCAGACATGGAATAAGGGGTCCTGAAAGAAGTCTTAGAAGGAAGCTCTGAATTTGCCTCATTCACCTTTATTTCACCTCAGAAAAGTTTTGAAGTGCATACTTCCCTGTAAATCAAGGAAGTCACAAGCACTTTTTTGATTAAGTATGGGTTTATAAGCATACAATTACTTTCCCATAGCATGGCATTTTTTGGTTCAAAGAGTCCATTAGCATTTCTGTTCTTTCAGAGGCATTTTCATCTACAAACAGGATTACATCCCTAACTCCTAGTGATGAGATACATATGACTGAATTCACATATGCCTGAGCTTCTGGATATGTTAAGTGAAAAATGCTATACGCTGCCAAATATTCTGGGTTAACACTTCCGAAATCTACATAGGGTTAGAATTACAAAAAAAAAAAAATCTACCAGGAATATTAGTCCTTTGCCACCTTTGTTTTCTCCTACCTGCATCAGCTCCTCCTGCTGCCAAGCAGAAGGTTGGTCTTTTTAAGTCCTGAAGTGGCTGGTCAAGAATAATAAAAGTTAGAAATCAAAAGATTAGCCCGACTCCATGAGAGCTGTAATGAGTCATACAGATCTGTATGACTCAAACAACCAGGACTACTTGGCCATCCTGTTGTACCTGGTGGGTAAACTCCAACCTTTCTTCCATAGCCAGCCTGATGTTAAAGCTTTAAAGGAAATCTATTACAAAGAAAGGCTGAATAAATACCTCCTTTGCCTTCTGTGGATTTCATTTTATGTCCAAGTGGAAGGAGATTAAGTTCAGCCATTTCTAATATATTACATGTTGCTTTCATGTGCCCGTGTGATCACTCCCATTGCAAACAAAATCTAGGCATTATTCCAGGTTGGTATAAATCCTGACATGTCTCCTGTCTAACTAAGGCCTCTGTCTTCTTATTCTCACTCTCTTCATCTCTTCAGAAGGAAAACTGCTCCTCTGACAAGTCTTCTGTAGGTCTGGTCGGAGTAGGACTGCAAGCAGGGCTGGGGCATGTCCCTCCAGGGACACACGTCCTGCACCGCTATAGTGGCCACTGATCTGAGTGTCCTTTCTGCAGAGAAGGAAGAAACATCTAACAGAACCCAAGGGCACTTTACATCTGTGACTTGTTCTGTCACCAGGCAGCTGGAGTTAGTGATCCTTGAGCACCGGACAATAGCAATGGAGAAGTGTTTTCCATGCCTTAGCCCTGAAGGACTTGACAGGCTGGGCCTGCTGAGGAGAGGGTGAAGCAGGGAAGGCATATAGAGAGACATAACTAATCCCACCAGTGCTTAAAGCACTGCCTTGAGAAGGAATTAGAAAAGTTTGAGGCTATGCTTTACTTTTCACGTCAAAATCTCTGCCCTCTTTTACATAACAACATTTCCTCCATTCGCCTGCATTGCTTCTCTTCTGCTTGGGTGTTGGTGTACTTGAAAGTTAATGGGATGCTGGGCCTGAAAGAAAGAAGGGGGAGGAAAAAGAAGAAAGGAAATAGGGCAAAAAAATCCAGGGACAAATTTTGAAATCCAAATGCTGTTCTCAGACTGATTTTTCTCTGTTTACTCAGCTGTTTTTCACAGCAGCCTTACTGGCACAGACAAATCTGAACAGCTTGCAGGACGAAATGACAGGAAGATTGAAGGATAATGTGTGCTTAAATATCAGTGACCAGCCTCTTTCTTGGCACTCAGCATGGGGAAAGCTTGTTATATACTGCCTCCTTTAATCATTTCAGACAGGGTTTTTCCTCCTGCCTATCTATCAAGAGGAGAGAGGATCTTCCTCCAATTGTTAGTTGGAGTGACGGACAGGTGAATTATTAATATTGTTTGCCACTGATGTTCTTTGTTATTCGTATTTGTTAAGTCCCCAGATGACGTGACCCACGTTTTTTCAGTCTGCTGAAAACCTGACCCACTCAATCACATGCAAACTGCATGTGATCACCAAACGGATTTGAATTTGAGAGGTTTTGAAAAAGCGCAGAAAAAGGGAACAACTTTGGTACGTGGAGCCCAGTGAAATGGAGCAGAGAGGAGTGAAAGGAAGGCTGATAATACACAGCCTCCAGTTAATGAGCTCACTGCCAAGAAATTCAGTGTCGACTGCCTGGGACACTGATGGGTGTCAAAATAAAAATCATACGCCTTCGGTAAAACCAGACCTTTGCTACAGCTAACATCTCAGATGATTAAAATTTAAGCACATCAAGGATTGAGATAAAAAGAAAAGTGTCTCTACCCTTAATTGGACATTGTGTTTGTCTCTTGCTTCCTGATGAAGGAGGTTGTTTAGTTCCTCAGGCAAATTTTGCTCTGAGTATATGTATGTGTGGGTGTGTCTGTGTGTGTGGATATACAAGATTATTTGTGAAAAGATATATACACAAAATATCCTATACGAAAAGTTGGAGTGCTTGACTGTAAATCAGGAAACACTGACTGAAGGTTGCACAAACAAGTATATTTTTGTTCCTTTCAGTTCAACATGAAGGTAAGTTTTTTTTCTTATTCTTTAATACTGGAGCCAGTTAAAATTATAAAGTGCATATTTCCATGTCAGATTTCTGGAGTAAGAGACACTGTTACCTCCATTTTACTGAAAATAAATTAAAGCATGGGGAAATTGTTCATAATTTCATTTTTAAAATAAATTAAGATACCGATATTGAGTGCTCCTGCATTCAGAGCTGGATTCAGCCTCCCTACCTGTAACTCGCATTTGAGGCCGCAGGCTGAGCACTGAGGCTCTCTGTTCAGCGGGAAAGCACTCCAAGAGAATGATTGTTTTTGCCATGAACCAAATAATTTTCCACCTATCCCAGGGGAATCCTTGGCTTCTCTGGGCAGGAATAAGGGTAACTATGCAACGGTCCATGTGCCTTTTCCAGAGGCTTGGGTCACCATAGTTTCCTAAGTGGTTGCCAGAGTTATTGTATTTTATTTCTAAAACTCATTTTTTCACATTTTTTATAAATCAATTTAATCAATTTTCCCAACTCTTTCCCCAAAAAGATCAGTTTGAGGTAGATGCCCAGCCTTAATTTTCAGCCTCAAGCACTGAAGAACAGAGGTCATCTTACCTTTGTCTACACTAAAGCAAATATTTTAGATAAAAGCATCAGCCAGCTTTTAACTGTTCTCTCTATTTAGAAAAGCACTTAAGAAGCCTAATGTTAAGTGTACATTTATGTAACTTGCAGAATGGGAGATGGTATGCTGAAAAAGGCATGTGGAATAGGGATGTGAAGTGAGTAGTAACAATAATGAATATTTGCATAGCATTCTACATCCATTGAGAAGGATGTAGGAGCTAGAAGTACAGAGCATCAGGGACAGGAGGAGATATGAAAATGTAAGGTTGTATATTTAAGCTTCCCTTTTACCTGGCTAAATCCTGCCTTCGGTTACAAAACTCCCAACCTCAGTAAATGCAATCAAGCTGGATTTACTAGCTCGGCAGGAAGAGTAATTCAGCCCAGGGACTAGAAATGTTGGCAAAGAGCTGTTTCAAAAATGAAAACCTCTCTCTTATTATTAGTTATTTCCATTTTCCTATTAACTTACTGCAGAAAGTTTTGCTTTACCATGATGGTATTCTGAGCTCTAAAACAGATGGATCAAATCAAGTCAACCAAACATGGTATTCCTGTCCATGGAGAGTGATTTACAGAAATCCACAGAGGAAAAAAAAAATGGAAGCAAAGGAGGGGGAATAAAAAACAACAGAGATTTTTAACGATATAGACACATAAATTAGCTCTCTTCTGGACAAGTGACTGTATGCACTAAACCTTAGAATCAGTATTTAATTAACCTCTCAAAAAAAACGTTAAGCCTG
The DNA here is from genome assembly GCF_030867145.1 of Opisthocomus hoazin. NCBI lineage: Eukaryota > Metazoa > Chordata > Aves > Opisthocomiformes > Opisthocomidae > Opisthocomus > Opisthocomus hoazin. The sequence continues at coordinate 67,680,051 of NC_134419.1, forward strand.
CTGGTGTGTGACGAACAGGTAAAGGAATGAATGTTTGGCAGGATGCCAGGCAACATCAAAGAAGCTTTAGGAAGACGAGGTTGAAATTAAAGGGAGAAGTTTGCTTTAGGAAAGTGTCTCATTCAGGGGTCGTATTTCACAAGCATTGTAAACAGAAGCCTGGGAGTGGTTTCACTGAGCCAAGCCCTGGGAGGTTCATAAACTGCTTCTCGGTCTAACTGGATGCTGTGACTGACTCTCCTCATGGAAATTAAATAAGGCAGCTCACAATATCTGCTGCTGGCCATGGCTGGAGGTAGGATACAGGGTGGGTGGCCCAGTTGAGTTTATGTGAAAGCAAGAGCAATGAGAACATGAAACAGAGGGATCAATTCACATGGCTGCTGTTAGAAGGAGAGACTGAGCTCCTCCTTTTGCCACTACCAAGCATGCCACTCTCTCTGATAGTTAAACTTCATTTGGAAAAATAGAAAGGATCTTTCAGGTTAAACTGTAGTTTGAATTCTTTATACAGTTTTCTGGATCAGTTTCTGTTTCTCTCCTCTGTTCTGCTTGAATCTGATTTCCTAACCTACCTCCCCAAATGATATATTTGTAGTTCAGCAATACCAAAATGACGTAGTATTTTAATTTGAGGCATTAAAGTCTCAGCTGCACAGTGTAGTGAAGAAGACAGAGTCAGAGCATTGCTGACAGCCCTGCTTTCTGCCCAGCATCCTTCAGGGCAATGAGGCTTTCTGAAGTGTGCCTCCACTCTGGGTTGAAGCACACCATGGGAGACAAAGTACTACACAGGTTCATGGTGTTCTGGGCAAGTTCATCAAAAATAGATCTACTGATTGTTATTAAATACATAGAAACTATGTCTGGCTCAGGAAGACTCCTACCCTCCGATGGTTAGAGACTGGAGATTATTTTTGGAAAGCATTCGGTATACTTACCTTGCTCTTTTGCTCTTCTCTAGGCTTCTGGCCAGTGTCAGAGACTGGAGAGCAGTCTGCATGGACCCTTGCTGCGATTCATGAGGGCTGCTCTTTCCTCTTTCCTGTTCTAGCCTTAGGGTCCAACCCAAAATACTGCATTGAATTTATCAGATAAAATCTGTTTTGTTTTGTAAAGAACGGGCTGTGTCTGTTCTGAACATTAGCAGAAGGTGATACTCTGGAAATTGAAAGGTCTTTCAATAGAGACATCAGGTTCAGCAAAAGTGTGAAATAAACTCTGTGAAAGTCACATCTCTGGGGGACATTCCCCCTTTTGGATGTGTCCTGGGAAAGAAAGGGGGTGAACAATTGCACAAGAGGGGAGAAATTTGCTACTGCATACCTGCAGCTCTCCAACATTGCTGTGAGTGAAGCCGTGTAGCTCACAGCAGCTCTGCAGATGGAAAGCAATGCCATGGACTCTGTGTCCCCAGAACAGGCTATTCATCCAGCCACCGCTATGTTTTAGATGAAATCACCAACAACTGCATTTGACACACCGACAATGCGCTTGTCCCTGTCGAGCAGAGACCCTTTCTGCTGTGATTTGATCTTTTGTCAGCATGGAAGAAAATTTTCCAAAGGAAGCAAATTAATAAATCAAGTTAACTCTGAGATGTCTAACAAGCATTATTCTATCTAACTACCAGTGAATCTGGCAAATAATAAATAACACTTGAGTTCTGTTTCTTTAATGACTGTTAACAAAAATAAAGGGAGTTGATCATGTCAGGTTAACAACATTTAATTAAAATGGGGGAAGGGGTAGCTGTAATTTGCAACCACCACAGAGAGGAAACAAACAGGAGAGTATTGTGCAAATCTGTGAAGTACTCCAGCTTTTAATTAAAATTGCAGTTTCTTAAGATAGCTCTGTGTCAGGTGCTGATTAATTGCTGTCGCTCCTGCAATATTGCCAGTAGGATTCTTCAGTGGCTTCCTGTCCTTAAAAGAAATCTATGTATCAAGGGACTTCTTTATGTCAGGGTACATGCTGGATCTGTCATGTGAGGTTCTGGATCTGTCATGTGAGGTTCTCATCCCTCACTGAGGGTGATACTGCACATAAGAATAATGATACTGTAGCCGAGTGTATCTCTCAGGAATATATAAACTATAGATGGGAGAAAAGAGATGCTGCTAGTTAAGCAAGCTCCATGCCCCTTCATCTGAAGACTGGCACTTTAGTTTGCCCTTTTTTGTGGTATTGATGCTCACAGAGCTACTGGAAAGCTTTTGGCAGTGATCTAGGAGTCAAGAGACCTCATGTCTCTCACAGTTGATCTATTAATTAGCAGTCAGCTCTTGGTCATCTCTCGTATCTGACCCACATCTCTGTACTATCTGGTGTGAAATAATGATCCATACAACCTTGTAGTGACGTTTGAGATCTACACTTAAAACTATTATATTGGTAAAACTGGCACAGCTGCAATGTCTTACCGGCACATACACACACACAAAATGTGAGGGAATCAGGTAACTTCACTGCAGAAACAAATAGTTCATAAACAGCTTACAGGGTCTAGAAAAGTCAGAGATGACTAAGATACTTTTCAGAAAGATATTCAGAAAGTAGTGCCAAAGCACAACCAGGCAAGAAAGAGATGACATCTCCTTAGTGCTGAGAAAGAGATAAATGACAAAATTCACTTGTCAAATTCACTGTCATGCGCATATGTATATACCTACTTGTACTAATATAGCTGTTTCTGTTTCTTAAAGTGCAAATGTACACAAATATGCAAAAGCATGATTGAAGAAACTTAATTTGGTATTTAGAAAATAAATATTCATTTTGTTAATACGATTGTACTGATTCAAGCCACGTAAGGCAAAATCTGAATTTTGACTCGTATCTTTCTTTAGGAATGATTGCAATCTCTCTTGTCAGTAGTTTGGTGGGTTTTGAAATAAAATCTTATAGAATTTTTAACTTTAGCTGCTCTAAAACCTAGTTGTCTGTCTGCTGCCTCTGTGTTCTCATGCTTTTCCCTCCTTGGTGTCCAGTTATCTACAAAGACAAGAAGGTGGGTTTTTACAGAGTTTCATACTCTTCAAACTGTGCTGGAACAAAGGAATTGTCTTCTTGCTAGAGACAAAGGATATGTGAGAAGTATGTTTAGTCATTGCACTAACAGACTCACTTAATTATTTCTCTGGGAATCAGTCCACATCTGTGAAACTATGATATTAGAGTTACCTCCATTTTTTGTCATGCTAGGCAATAAATTCTTCTAGGCTATTTTTATATACAGATAAACACTTAGCTGTTGTGACCTTTATCTCAATTCACTGCTGCAAAGAAAAAGTGTTTCCTACTGGCTAACAAATGCTTTTTGTTTAATAAACAGCTAAACAACAATAACAACAAATCTAATGAATGTCACCTGTCAATTAAAGTATGAGAGCATAAACTGTAAAGAAGTCTTCTGCTGCAGAAAATTATTTTCAGGTATACTATTTCACATATTTTCAAAGCTTTTTTTCTGTTTTTAGAGCAAAATTCTTTGAGGTAAACCTAGGCCTTTGTAGTTTATGATAAAGAAACCAAAGAGCAAAAATAGAGCCACATCTATCTAAATTTAATTTGCTCATCCCTTTCTAACCAAAGTTTATATATGTATTTATTTAAATAATACATTTTCTAAGGAGCTAAAAATTCACACACTGCTCTGAGATAACTTCATTAGACTCCACTTTGAAATCCCTTGGTCAGATTCTGCTCCCACAGACATAGCTGTAAACATGCTGTAAACCCACTGAAGTGACTGTTCGTTTAACTCAATCTCAGAAAGCCGGAGCTGGCCACCAAATAATTTATTTATGGATATCATAACCCCATCATCACTTAAAAGTAGATGTTTGTATTTCATGTTCTTGATTTTCTTGATTTTTAATCATTCATAGGACATCATCAAATATTGATGTTCCATCTATGAAAAATGCCATAAATAAGTAAGCTATATACAGAGGCTTGACCAGAAACAGCATGATCCAAGATACTCCAGTTCTGAACACCAGAAACTGTCTTCTGTTTGATGAAGTGTTCAGCTAAGCCTGGAAGGTTGTGGGTAGACAACAGACCTCTACCTTCTTGGTTGCTGTACCATAAACATAAGCAGACATTTTTCTTGCTTCTTGGTTAAAATAACCCAAGGAATCTCTGAAAGGGAATATGAATGATCATACTGGTTTTCATTTCAAAAACAAAAAATGAAAAAGTACTAATGACCTTTTCTTACTCCTTGCAGTCTAAATGCTGTGTCTTGACTCACATCTTTGGGGAAAGAGAAATAAAAAAGCAATTGTATCACTGAGACTACTTAATTGCCCAATTCTGATCTGTTATTACTTTTTGAAATTGCAAACAAAGGAAAAAGAAATGGTAGTTAAAAAAACCCAAATTACTAATTCTACACTCAGCACAAACATTTAGGCTAAGAAGTGTTTTAGTCCTTGAAAGAGTGTTAAGAAAATGTATCCACTCATGGTCCTGGTGTTTTATTGTTTGATGGAACTTTTACCTCCTGCAAGGTACTATAAGTCAAAGGACTTGCCAGCCTCTACACTATCTCATGGTATGGTGTAACATAGTACACTGACTCTTATTCCTTCTTCCTGAAGCACGTTTTTAAGCAGAGCTGGTTCAATGCTTCTTAGCAGGGCTACAGGGAAAGGGAGATGCTGTTTTGCCAAACACGTAGGCGCCTGGGCTGGGAAGCCCCTGCAAGAGCCAGGGGCTTAGGGGACGTCTGGCATGGGCAGCAGGGCCTTGCTGCTCCTGCCAGTACTGCATAATGGGGGCACAGGCTCACCCATTGCAGTTAGTAGGGGAACTAATCATCACCTAAATGGCTGCGATATAGCTGCTCACTGTGCCTGCATCCAAGAGGCAGTGCAATTTGCAGTGAGGAAAGCCCATTGCCATGGGCTCCCTATTGATTCAGACATGGGAGTCAATCGCACCCCACCACCCGTATGAGATCACCTGAGTGGCGGTGTTGTTGTCTTTTTCTATTTGATGTTTTAGGTAAAGTCCAGGCTATTGTGAGAAATGTTGTGTCTACTGCATCTCATTTGACATAAAAAGGGTCTAGATCAAAGGAGTCCCTGCTATTGCAGTGATCCGCTTAGCTTGTAGGGGTCTGGCCATGAAGTAGAGCCCTCTGACACCAGTGGTGTGCCCAGGATCTTTCCGACAGTGCCTGTGGGAAGTGGGCGTATGGGGACAGGAGATGAGCTCAGCTAAGGGGATTCACCAGAGAAAGAAGGCTGACAGCCCTGTTTCCTAAAGAAGGAGGCTCATGCAGCCACTCAGTGCTTGTGGTTATGGTTGTTTTCATATCTCTCTTGACTCTTTTTCCCTCCTGCCCTTCGTTTTTTATTAATTAAGCTGCTGGGCAGTTCCAACCATGCTTGACAAGTCTCAAAGCTTCAATTTCTTAGAAGCTTAATGCAAATTGGCAGCTAGGCAAAGATGAAAGTTCACAACGTGTCTTTCCATCCCCTGCCCCCAGGTGGATCATGAACTGGGTCACCCCTGGAATGGCACTTCTGCCGATACAGGGGTTCGTGAAAGAGCAGTGCCACAGGCCTTGAAGAGCCATCAGTTTCCCTCTCCATGGGCTGGCTCAACTCAAACAATGGTCAGAAACTGTGGACACTAGACTGCTCGGCAGGTTCTCTGCCTTCACGAGAAAATAAATTCATAAATCCATGAAAATCGAGATGGCTGGCTATGAGAATTTGTGCCCTTTGATCTGTGCACCTGTGGCTCTGTGGTGATGCTTACAGCTGCTGACAGGCGATTTGCTGGGGTCTCTGTTCTTTGTTGTGCTTGGTTGTGGCAAGAAATTTTCACGGCATTTAATGAGATCCATTGGCCACGGCAATCCATCCCCTGTGCATCGAGTGCTAATTAGTGTCAGCCTGTCACAATAGCAAGATAAGTTGCAAAATAAAACCATCAAGTGCACTCTGATTCTGATTTATTACTTATTTTCCTGTCACTGTGGCTGAACAATAATAAAAAAAAAATCAGTCTGGCCTCTTCTTTGGCTTCATGTGCTGTGGTGATGATTTCCCTGTAATTAATGAGGTGCATTATCTAACTCCCTCACCTTCCAGTAGGAAGAAAAGTCCTTTTTTCACTCTTTCATTGTTTCCAAAGAGAAACTCTCTGAAAGCCTTGGGAAAACACAATCATGCAGAGTGAATGGCCTGAAAAGCAGGCTCCTTTAACAGTTCTGCACACTCCAGAATGTCCGTTTGTTCATCAGTTTAATTAGATTTAGTGTGGAGTCCCTACCCACAGCACTGATGTTTGAGGCTGATGCAAAGGAGGTTGTGAGATAGGATGCTGGGGCTGGATCCTTTTGCATCTGGGCCCCCTTCCACAGCTCTGTGATTGTAGCATTGAATGAACTGCTGCAGTTTTCTAATGTGGCACAAATTTTCCCATATTAAAGTTAGCTTTAGAAACAAACTATGTGCATGGAAGAATTCTAGAGAATGAATCTTTATTACAGTTTTACCTGGAACAAGCCTGGTGACAGCAGTCTTGCTCTCTCAGACTTGGGATGCCGAGGCTGAGATCAGTCTCACTAGGTCTGTGCAGTACTGTGCCAGACATTTTTTCTTTAGGCTTATTCCTCCACTTCCAGTAGTAAATTTTTGCAAATGGATTGATTCATATTTGTTGTATTTTGTAGACTCTCTCTAGAGAGTAGTGATTGTGATAAAAGTAGCCTACTATTAATCATGAAGCAGCAAAATGAGAGTTGGCATAAAACTCATGTATGTCCATTCATCTGTCTGTGACTTGAATTATCCAGTAGTAGTGGGAGAAATACTTTCTTTAGTGTCATATCTCTCTTTTTTTTTTGGGGGGGTAGTATTTAAGAGGTGATAAAGTTGTACAAAAAAGTTGTAGGAGGTAAAATAAGAATGATCTAGGTCAGGAGAAGATGATGAATTACCTTTTAATACCATTCTCTAGTCTTTCCCTCAGGTTTCTTTCCAGTGGGATTATGTTTAGCACCATTGAATAACCAATGTTCTGGCCGCTAATTATACTTATAATTGAAGACTGCTTCTTATATCGGTCAGTCCGTGTTACACCACTGGCTTTTGTACTTAACTGAGAAGGACAAGTCACCAAGGCACTTTCTCACCTGCTAGCTTAGAATGATACTAACCAGCAGTGTTTCAGCTGTAATACACCTAAAATAAAGCAGTAATAAATTATGGTATAGGTTATGCTATTTTGAAGCAGATATTTTAGCCTAGGACGCTTTTGACTTCATCATGGTATTCCAAAGTCAAAACTAATGCCTCTGATTTTTTTACTTCAAATGATATAATTTGGTGTGAAGCCTTTTCACTTGGATAGAATCAGGCTTTTTGTTGGATACTTTGCCTTTCTCTGCTACCTGCATTGGGTAATTGGGTATGCTTTAGACCAGTAGCAGAGACCATGACAGCTTCCCCAACTATTTCTTGTTTGCACTCTGCTGGTCTCTTCTTGCTTTGCAAATAGGTCACTTCTCAGTCATGCACCAGCGGGCTGTCAGCAGTAGCAAAGGGCTGTGTTGAGCTTCTTACATGTAAGCTATGGAGACTGTTGAGAAAACAACCTCACTGAAATGAAGAGATGAAATGAGTATGGCAGAGTGGAAGATCCTCAAATTCAGCATCCTGTTTTCACCTTGCTCCCACTCCCCGCTTTGGTCCTCTCCAGGTCCTTTGTGGGGTTTTTTGTTTGTCTCTTCTGTTCTGATCAAACAACACTGGATGCACTATTTTTGTTGTTACTGATGACTTGGAAGGGGGGGAGAGGTGTTTGTTTATTGGTCCATTGTTTATTTTTTTCCCCACAGAGGGCAGACTGTTAATAACATCTCACATAACAGTTCCATAAATGGAAGTGCTGGTGTGTCCATGAGCTTTTCTTTAAGAAGTTCTTTTTCTTCTTCATGCTGCATACGACAACTAAAGCAGAGAAAGATTTGAAATTCTGGAAGCTCGGTTCCTCACTGCTGTCTGTCTCTGCTTTAATACGGAGTTTTGTTTATTTAAAGACCTAAACACCTTGCTGAGTTTCTTAAGTTTTCCTTGGTGTAGATAAAGTTCTTCAGGAAAGTTTTCTAAAACTTTCTGTCCCCTGCAGGAATTTGCTTGTGATGTGATGTCTTTCATTTTCTTTTATTAACTGTTTTATAAATGATAGTATAATAAAAATATAAATATTATATTTATAAAATTATTTTTATCAATTTCTATTTTTATAAATGGTAATATTATAAATGTAAAACTATTAAATAAATGAGAAAAAATGGCTATAAATTGGGAAGGTGAAGTAATACTTGGAGTAATTGTAGAAGTGGATTGAAAGTTGAATGTAATCGTCAAGATCAGACAGTTTTTCTATAAACTGATGTAGGTAAGGATTTGAGAGAGTTACAGTTTTAATTTCTTTTTTTAATCTATTACCTCTTACCCTTAGAAAAATGACAAGATTAAGGTCACACAGGATCCTGTAGTGTAGCTAGGTCATGAACTAGGAGCTCTTGTGTCCCTCTCCAGTATATGATCTACAAATTCACCTACCTCTTACTGTATTATGTTATTATGCAACTCCTTATGATCCTAATTTTTAAAATCTCATTGGATAGTGTTGTTTTTTTTTTGTTTGTTTGGGGTGATTTTGTTTGAATCATCTTGAGTCTTAAAATGTTCCCTCGAGTATCCCTCTGAATCATGACAACCCATGAGCAGAAAAGCATACAAAATGGGAAGTGAATGACAAAAGGCCCGTGCGTTTCTTTTTGTCTGAATCGGAATATATTTTAAATGAAAGTCTGGTCACCCTGCAGGCTGCATGTACTAGTCATGTTATACAACCTGTCATATTCAGAGCTTTAGGGGGTATGACAGTTAGGTAATTTTATAGAAAACATCTGTGCAAAAGCATGGCTTTGCTGAAATGATCCTCATTTTTCCCATAAGTAGGTCAGAGGAAAGAGCAATCCAATGTGACAAAGTTTTTCTTTGTTTAACTGTCTAAAAATAAGCTAATTGATTAAAAGAATGAGAGCCTAAAAAAAAAAATCCCATGTGACTGAAAAAAACATCATTTGAAAGAAGACATAGTTTGTTTTCTAATGTGCAGTTAATTTTTATCAGTTATGGCCTCCAAAACTGTATCCCTTTGAGTTAATTTAGTTTTGAAAGAACATAACTTTTTTTGTTAATTCGGCATGAAGTTAGTCTGTTTACGTAAAACACTCTAGCAAAAGAGATTGGCAGAGTTTGTGTTGTAAATACAGAGATATTTTCAGTTAATTATATGCAAATCAGCTTTGTTAACAAACACCTAAATAACTCTGCCTTGTCTTCATTAGCCTGGGAGATATAGTACATTTCTCAAGGAACTAGACAAGGAATATTTATCAAAGCAGCTTGTAAGTTTTAATGAGCTTATTAATTGTTGACCTCTGTATTTCCAAGAAGTGGTATTAAAAGTGAAAGATAACTGAGATATTTTTGTGGGGATATATTATGCAGATATATGTGGGAAAAATGTCATGGTAAAATTTGGGTCATACAAAATAAAACCTCAGACTAGCTGCTAACATATTGATAACTCATGTTTTTCTAAAAAGCTATATGCTGGCTGATGAGAATTTAATGCAAGAAAGATTCTTCTTGTACTAAAAGAACATTCAACATTGTAGAGGAAGACGAGAAAAAATGGAATAAAGTTCAGTTTTGTAGTTTCCAAGATCAGGTTTTTTAACTTTCCAAGCCAGTAGTGGTGTGGTTCTGAAATTGCTTTCCAAATGGACCTCCTGAATGTCAGGTGATTCTAGCTGTTGCTTCTGGGTTTGGAAAATATCTTCAGGCAAAAGTAATCTTGCAAAATATAAACAGGAAATGAATATGAGAGCAAGGCTGGGAAAGATCTCTGTCCTCCATGGTTGGCTGACTTTGTCACACTCTGCTCAGTAAACCCATTAATGACGAGTGGAAGGGGGAGACCCAGCCTGCGCAGTCTGGTGGTAAAGTTCATTGATGGCTTCCTTGAGGGGAACCTTTAAGTCTGACCCTCAGCAGTGATCAACCTCACTATCACCCCTCCTAAACAGGGGAATATACAGCTTCACATGGCTAATCCTAATGTTGTGGAGAAATACGAAACCCTCTTGAATTTCCTTCTGCTATTCTGGCAATAGTCTTTAATGCCTTGTGCAAGAGCAGACTTTGGTGTAATTAATGGAGCATACATAACAATAAAAACCTCTGTCAGAGTAACATTCAGTGTTGTTTCACAGGGAGACAGACAAGAAGGGAGGGAAATTAATAGAACAACAAAGAAAATAAGGCAAACCATGGACTGAGATTAAATGGAATCTAAGTGGGAGAGACAAATTTCCTCTTGCCAGCTGATCTTCCCCAATTTCATTTGGTCATTTCCAATTTTGAAGGATAAAAGAGTTTTCAGGATAGGAGGATGGATGGCTGAAGATTAGCTTCTGGTACCTGAGTTGCTTTGGTCTCCAGCTCTGACCCTCTTTTGGCAACAACAGATGATGGCATCTGTTTATTTTCTACCAGTGCTATCCACCAGAAGTCGTCATAAATCCTTATAGATTCACTCATCCAAGAGACTGAGCCTGTGTAGCAGTGAGTGACAAAGCTAGCCAACGAAAATACTGGAAACTAGTCTGTACCTCATTTGGTGCAGCAGAAACATGGATGAAACTTATGAAATTGTACTGCTATGAGCTAGTAATCTGTTCCAAAACTTTTCCACCAAAACCTTTATGAGGTGGGGAAGAAATTAAGATCAAGCAGTTCTTACAACCACATCTCATTTTTGATGAGAGACAACCGAGCTGGAAATATTTTGACCAGTTCTACTGGGCTTATTATGGATAAAAAGGAAAAAAGCATTGAAGAAAATTCTTTACTGAGACGTTTCTAAATCCTGTAACATTAGAGACACAGGACAGCTCAGATGACCATCTGTCCAGAGATCATACTACTCAGGGAGAACATAGCTGCAATACAGCCCATCATATGCTTAATTAGTCTTTGTCTTCTGTGTTCCAGGTCTCTCAGGGTTTAGATATCTCCTTGAATTTTTGAGCCCAACAGTCATAACAACTGCAACCTGTCTCAGTTTCAGGTCTGCAAAATTCTTGTGGCAATAACTCCAAGCAACATAAAACAGAGCAGTTGCATGTGGTGGTGGCTTGGGTGTTTGTTTTGCTTTGTTTTTTGTTTTTGCCCTGTGAAAAAAAAGCATTCTGCTCTGAACCAGTCACAGACTCTCTGGAAACTTTAAAAGGGTAATTCAGTATCTTATTTTCCATTTCAATTTCAATTAAGATTCTTCTGTTCAAGTACCATAATTAGCCCCTGTCACTACTAATTCTCATCCCCTTGGATTATACAGATGGAACTAAGATCCATGTGGGCTAGTTCAGCAGCATTTGCTCACCTGCAAACTGGAAAACAGAAAACAGCTCTGTCTGTAAGGCCCCAAAGGGATCTAATATAGATCCATTACTCAGAAGTGGCTGAAAGTTTCCAAAAAGGTGGTTTTAAAATGAGTTGTTAAACATGCTTTTATCTTCGGATGTAAAGAATATGAGTAATACGAGTCACCTTGGATAGTTGTTTGTTACGCTACTTCAACTTGACCATACTTGACTATGTGCCAGACCTTCAGTGGTGCCATGAGATACCCTTCACATGCCAGGTTTCTCTTGGTGACCATTTCCCTGCTTCCACTCCTTGCTTTAGGGAATTGCTGTTTGACATACCCTTGCAGCTACCTTAAGTCTCCTGAGAAAAGTGGCTCCTTCTCACTCTTGCAGTGTGCTGGAGCAGTGTTCGTATGCAACCATATCAACCAGAGCAAAGACAAAATAGAATGCACACTATTATGATGTGCACAAGAAACATCAAATTTGATGAAAAAAAGACAATAAGGACACATCTGCTTTTATTTATTTTCTGGGATATTTTTAGAGTTTGATGTCCATGTCCTGATTCCACTGATCGGTTTTTATCTTCATTGCTTACAGAAGCCCAGAAACAATACCTAGAGTGACATATTTAAACAATGAAGCAGGAGATGGATACCTTGCCTGTTGTGAAAGCCCACATTGTTTGAGATGAGACCTTTTCGCCATCAATATGAATACATTGCCTCTCCTGCCGCCTAAGAAAAAAAACACTAGAAGGCAACATGGGAAAATATGTACTACAAACTCCTCGTACTCATACTCACAGAGTGTCTTGTAAAATTTGGAGCAAATTGTTGTCAAGTTTTATAAACATGGAATTCAGCACTGTTACATGTGAGTTTTGCATAAAACCCTTGCAAAAGGCTCTAGTACTCTTCAAGGGAAGGCTGTATACATTATAAACGGTTAGTGTTTCTTAGGACAGAATTTCAGTGAAGCAGGAAAAAGCTTGTTCGATTACTTTTTGTATTTTTTTTTCCATTTTTTTTCCTTTTATTTCTGCTCTTCTTTTTTTCTGTGAGGCTCTGGAGGCTCAGTCTTGCTGGGAACTAAGGTAACTGGAGATTGCTGAACCAGAACCTGTTTCAGACCTCCAACATTCAGATTCAGTGTTGCCATGGTTTGGGATGCCTTTTACTTTAGCTGAGCAGGTAGGTTGAGTCTTGCACCTGAAGACATTTTTCCAGACCAGTGATTCACTAAAGAGATAAGGAGACCTTTAATATTGATTGGATTAAGAAAGCATCAGATAACCTTTCACCTCTATCTGATCAGCTTTTCTGTATCAAAATGTGAACATGAAAATAAGAGCATTAAACTCTGAGCCTTTCCATCCATGCTTAGGAAAGATTCATGCATTAAAGAGGTAATCTGTGCCACTGAAAGCAGCTGTGTTTGAGGCCTGGGATTAGGCATCATTTGGGAATATTTGAATCCAGGACAGATTTTTTGTTCTCTCAGTGTGAAGAGATCTGATTTTGATTCAGATGAGGAGAAAAACTCCAGTTTTTCTGTGAACTCCGCAGTATTTAAATAAAAATAATGGAAAATCCTTCTCTGTTTTACATGTTGCAGGGACGTTTTTCAAGGTATAAAATAATCTGAAATTAACTGGAAAATTTAGTCAGGCAAGAGAGGTCTAAGTTCCTGTGCTGCTTATATGCCAATTTCATACTGAAGCCAGTAGTCCCTAACTAAAGTGAAAACATTCAAAAGACACATTATAAACAAAATATTTCATTTTTTAAAGTGAGAAGTTGGCCATCCCAGTCAGTCAATAGGTGCAGAATAGACTAGGCTTTGATTCATCAGGAGTCCTTTTACTATGGGAGTAGTTCACTTGTTAGCAGGGAAGAGCAAAGCGTGTCCTATGTGGCCAGGGAAAAAACTGAGATTTTTTTTTATGGCCATGGTCAAGTGTGCAAGGACACATGTGTTTAAAAGGTATCAGAGTAGCCACAGGTGAGAAACCAGGAGACCTTGTTCTAATAGGAAGTAAGGAAATCAATTCCCTGGGAAGGCTGGAAATCTCCATCGCTGCAAGTATTAAAGAACTTCGTGCACTGATAATTACAAAAAATGCAGTAGATAGAGTTGATTCTTACTTCCTGAAGCTGGGTGGGTGTGGTAGTCATCCTGAGGTCTCTTTTGACTCTATTTTCTATGTTTCCCATAATTATGTTATAGAAAATTATTCGTTTTCTGACAGTTAAATGTGAGTGCTTCTGTGTGCAAGTGTATAGGCAGAGAAACATGAAGAGTGTAAACACAATGCCTGTAGTGTTAATTATTTGAAATTTAAAATGGAAGTAAAAGTAAAACATCCTTCAGGATGATGATCAAATTAGGCTGCCTCTTAAAAAAAGCAGCTTGGTGTCCTGCATCAGCAAACTACTGGTAGGAGGAAGTATTAATAAAGGAACAACAGGAACACCAGGGCTACTCAGAAGAGTTAGAAAGCCATGTAAATCTCCTACTTTCACTCTGCCTGTATTGAAAATGTGTGCAGTGAGGAAAAGGGCAGAAAAAACTTTCTCTGCCTCAACTGTGTGCAGTTATTTATGTGTGAACATGCAGAGCTGCAGACGTTGCTGTCCTCTGGGGACTGAAAGTGAGTGTTTAGGACCTGGTGTTGGCAGTGTGTGACCAGCTTGGCCAAGGAAGCAGTTTTCGGACCATGAGCAGTGCTACCACTGAAGTCGTCTCACCCGCAGGTAAGGTTTATAGTTCAGGCCCATGCTACACCAGCACTGGGAAGGAGTAGGTCCTATGTGGCACTCTCCCAGATGGGGTACAAGAGGATGTAACACTTCCATGTGCTTCTGGACACTTCCTTAGCTTGCCCCCATCAAACCTGGTGCAGCTGTGAAGCCACCCATTGCCTTGCCCATCCTTGTTGGGGGCTCGTACAGAGCAGCGCCTGACTGCTGATGCCACATCTGTGGAGACCTCTTGTGCAGATGCAACACATACTAGGAGAACAAGCTGCACTTTATATTTTCATTTCAAGTGTTCATGCTTAGCTGTAATTAATTCTTCCATGACCTTTTTGAAATAGAAAAAGCCCTTCTCCCTGAGGAGAGAACATTCCCTAGGGAATTCTGCAATGTGACCCTGTGGCTAGGGTATTTATCTTTTTTTTTCCTAGATTTGTCACAAAATACACACCTGCAGAAATACGTTGTGAAGAGAAACTTTATTTTTGCTGTCTCTCCAAAATCTGGATGGAATCCCCAAAATCTGTCTTTTTTAGTTTCTGGTGGCAATGAAATTTCAAAGGGAGCATCTCAAGGCAAGGGGGATTGTGTTTTGCAGTACATGCAGACTTTCCAGCATTTCCCACCACTGCACCTTCCTCGACATTGTATCTTTAGACCTGACAGTTTGGAATTAGGACACAAAGAGCAGAGCTCTTCAGTTCATGGGAGGTTTGATGCCTTCTTCAGTCTTTTACCTGGTTGGAAACAGAAGGAGCTGCAGAAAGCTCAACGTTGGCTCCAGACAGTAATAAAGCACCTGTACCAAGACTTTGGGGTTTCTCTCCAAACTCTTGACCAAAACACCTGAAGTTCTCCATCTTCTGCTCCCTCAACGATATCCTTTCCTGTAGCATCACAGCACTGATTTACAGGCTATAATTTTTCTGCCGTGTAAGGCATTAACAGATTCTAGTACTGACTCTTTTTTCTATTTAATCACTCTTGAAAAGAGTATTTATCTGAGTCTAAGAAAGAGGGAGGCAAAGCTAATTAGTTTGATGAAAATTCAAACCCTGTCTTTCCCACCTGAAATCTGTTTTTTTCTGAGCCTGATATAAAATTAAATGGTGTCAGCTCAGTTATGGCTTTCTCCAGCCATGGACCAGTGTTTTATGTGTGCTTTCCCTCACTGTGTATTTTTTCCTGTGCCTTCATGGGCATATACAACACTGATTCTTAGAAAATCTGCCTTTCTTTGCTATAGATGTTCTCCTGTGATTCCATTTCTTTAAAAACAAAACAAAAAAAAATCAGTTCAGTGGAGCAGTTCCAGTCCTGATATATGCAGGTGCCTTGGGCTAAGGTTCACATGTGAAAACTCCAGAACACCTCAGTACCCTATATACAGCCTTTGGTACAGCATCAGCTCCTTTCCAGCTAAGGAAAACAGATTTGTTAGCATAGCTTACATGTGTTCTGCTCACCTTTGAACTCATGGGCCAATTTGGATCACATGATGATGGAAGTGGGGAAATCTTAAATACATTAATTTTACACGTGTTTAGGTAGTACAAGCAACCACAAAGAAGACAGAAAATTCCTTTCAAGCTGTGACTTCACAGGCAACACAACTGCAATAGTTCTGGTAAATCATAGGAACTCCTCTGTAAAAACACAGGTGCGAGATCTGCTCCATGTTTCTTTGCATAGGGAAAATAAACTTTACCCTAACTATAGGGATTTAGTGATAAAAATCAGAATAAACTCTCATTGTAAACACTATAAACATCATATTCTTCACTCCCGCCTCCTGGGATTTGAAATATATGCATGCAGAATTTCCAGAGGAGTTTCCAGAGGAATTTCCACAAAGCTGATGCAGATGGACACCTGTATACATCTCCAGGTCTTCTTGGAATAGGAGTAACTGGCACTATCACTCAGTGACATCATAAAATCTGACAGTGCTGTGAGAGGAAGCAGAAATGGCTTTGCTTTCCCCCAGCCCCGAATCTTATTTGCAGTTAAAGACAATGGGAGCTGTGAAAGCTGAACATATCTGAATTTCTGCCTTTGTACTTCTGAAAATAATAATAAAATACAAAGTTACTGCGACAGAGTGTGACACCCAAAAATATAAAACAGAGTAAATGCACTTCTGAAATACTGCTTGGACTGAAATGAATGTCACATTCCCATAGTGAGTCCTTAGTAAAAGGTAGCGAGAATATCTACTTCTGCCACTCATCCACAGCTGC
Organism: Opisthocomus hoazin; assembly: GCF_030867145.1. Taxonomy (NCBI): domain Eukaryota; kingdom Metazoa; phylum Chordata; class Aves; order Opisthocomiformes; family Opisthocomidae; genus Opisthocomus; species Opisthocomus hoazin. The sequence continues at coordinate 67,696,529 of NC_134419.1, forward strand.
AATAGCAACACTGTTTCATTTCCTTTTTTCTCCTCTCTCTTGGCTTGGAGCTCAAGAAGAAGGTCCTGCCTGGGATTTACTGGCAGTTGTAAGAGGTGAAAGTGTTTTAATTAGCTATTAAAATGCACACTAATGTCAAGTCTTTAGAGGATGTGTTCTTGTGATGTGTTAATTCATTTTTAATGTGGACAATTAAGGGATTTATTTTCTAAAAAAAAGACTGTGTGGAACATTGCCTAATGAGTTGGCTGGATCTGCTCGGTCATCATATCATTTCACCTTTTATGTTGCTGGACCCTTTTCACAGGACTGAATCTGAATGATGGAAGTTACAGGTGCATTGCCCTCAAGCACTCTCATAATGCAAAGTTCCTGCCTTTTATTCCCTGACTCCAGCCCTGTATATTGCAGACCAGGTTACATGAGCTTCTGATCTAGGATTTGTTCTCACCCAGGTGCCTCTAGTGGTATGTGATGAGGAAAAAGTGAAAAGATCAGGCTTCTCAGAGGTGTCAGTAGCAGCCAGAGAGAGGTAAAGATTTATTCAAACATTATCCCTTGCTTTGTTTCTTACGACTGCTCAGCCCACAGTGTGGATCTCTTCTCTTCAAGGTTTACCTCTGATCATGATAATCATTTAAGTAACAGCAGAAGATACTTTGGACTTTCTTAACATCATCCAGCTCCACTACCAAGATGGGCTACTTCGGCTTGGTTTCTTTTTCTTTTTCCTTTTTTTTATTGGGCTTTAGAAATGATCCCCAAAGAACAGCCAAGCAACTTTTGTTGTCTTCATACTCTAGTGAAGTTGAGACTCCCACACAGACCACCGAGAGCCATAGGGAAAGTCTGTCCTTAGGTGAACCTACCCTCATTAATGCTACAAGCGATTCTTTCTGTATGAAAGTACCTCTTTGGTACAGCAAAATATCATGCCTTCAAGAATTGGGTACAGCAACTCATAAATGAATAATACAACTTTGATTGATGCTCAGTGTTACCCTAAGAGGCTGATTGAGTGGATTTACAGCATAAACTATGTTTGATTAGGTTTGTATCCTTTCATGCTATTTAAAATTTCTTTACACTTCAGTGTTGCAAGAAAAATGATATAAAATATTTCAGTAGGACAAAAAAACAGTGTAATGTACAGAGCTTATAACAGAAAGAAACCCAGTGCTAAGGTATTATTGGTTTGATTATTAGATTTGCTCCATTTTAACTCGTGTCCTATTCATCCACTGTCAAACGTCAATATTAATACTGTTTCAGCCAAAGTGATACAGTTGTGCAACAGGATTATAGCCTTGTCAATAGAAGTGGAATTTGCACTCTTATTCACATGCATGAAAACCTCAGAGACTGAATTCTGAGATCACATGTGATTCTATTGATTGAAGTCTACAGGGGTGAAAGAGTAATCTGCAATTTGTGTCTCCTGTGCCTACATTAGAAGCCATGCATTGCAGAGAGGATAGTAGGGGGTAAATAAATACAGCAGCTGGTGGCAAATTCATGAGATTCCACTCAGAGTTTCTTGTTTGGTTGGGGGTTTCTGTGCATTTTTTTTTTACCCTTTAAGTTTTATCAGTTCCAACACTGAAACAGAGATATTGATCATTTCCAGGTAGGTAAGCTTTCTGATTCCTTCAGAACTATAAATGGTATGGTAATAAGCCTGTATATTTAGATTGGTCTTGTGTGAAGAGTTATGTCAGGCAAGAAAATTGTTTTCTTCCTCAACTGAAAGACTGAGTTACCCTCTGAGCCTTTAAATCTGATCTTTGCTATAGCAAAGATGCAGACCATAAAAGTTTAGGTTCTGTAGCTCTAATTGTTCATGCTGTGTTTTCACTCCATCTCACGTGTTTATGTTGAGTCAGAAAGAGTTTATTCCTTGTAATAGAGGAAATGAAGGGAAAATCTAGGTGATTCAGAGGTCGTTTGTCTTCTCTCAAGCTGATAGCTGTTTGAAGATATCAGCCTGCAGAACTGGAGGCCTCCACAGGAGATGGTGTTTTTCTGACAGGCAGGTGTAGTACTGCACTCCTGCCTACCTATGATAATGTCTCTCCACTATCTTCTTTCCAAACTAGACTCTTCCATTTGGGTATATGTGAGACAGAGACTGTGAAACTGGAGGAGAAGATGGGATTGTTTCTAGCAGTTCTCAGTTTCTAATATAGTTCATTATGCAGTCTTGGGACAGGACCAAGTTCTGTGCAACAACAACCTTTGCCCTTCTAAAAGAGTCATTGTGCTAGAGGAAATGCTGCTGTAACTGTTCTTGTGTGACATCTATTAGCTGCATGTCTGTCTTGGAGGTAAAGTGATGGACTGAATTGAGACTTCAGAGGATCAACACAAAGCAACAGCCACCTGACTTGCCAGGTGCTGAGAGAAAGCTAAGAGATATTTGTTTGGAGTTGCAATTTTACTGTGTCACTAGTATAAATTACACTTGGAGTGCCAAAGAATAAACTAGGACATGGTGGCAAAGTTTTGGTAACTTTAATAACAGGGACTATAGTAATGAGTGGGAAGTCTGAAGAAGTGTTTGTCTTTGTATATTTCTTCCCTGGAAACAGTAGGTCTTCATGATTCAAGTATATTCCATTGATTTTGCTCTGGGAAATGAGGAGGAAGGAAGACTGAAAGGTGGTGGTCCTGTACCTGGACAAGAGGTCTGAACTGGATACCAGTCTTTTATGGGCTGGAGAAGGTTGGAGCTGGAGGTCCCTGTCACAGAAGAGATAGCAGGTTCTGTGGCAGCTTCCTTTTTGCTAAAACAGAGCCACAGCCTTGTCTAGTGTTTGAGAAAATGCATCTTGTTCAGTTTCCAGATTTTAAAGTTGTACCCTCGAAGCCAATGGACGTCTTGGCATTTCTGTTCAGCTTTGTTATTTCTCCAGTGGAGTAAGGAAGAATGAAAAGTTAAAAAAAGGAACTTTGTTCCTCGCTGGTGCTGTCCTAGTCTTGGGACAGGGTGGATTGAGGTGGGATTCCTGTCTCCCCAAAATCAGAGAGAGCTTGCCTGGGGCTAAGAACATGTATGAGCTCTGCCACTTCTTTAGAAATAGATTCCCCTGGCTCAGCGAAGAGATGCAATATGAACATACAGGCACTAATGAATCTTTAACAAACTACATTCAGAGACTGGAACATTTAAAAAATTTTTCCCTCCATCTTTAGGCTTAACTAGGAAGTAAATCACTCCAGAACATATTTTCGGAGTGAGCTTCAGTATGTTTTTTGCTTCTTTATATTCTGAGTCACATCTTCACAAAAAATGTACCATCATGGCATTCTAAGAGACTCTAGTGGCTTATCTTATTTAATGCTGCTCCATCACGGTTGCCACGTGAACATAATCTTGGAAATGAAACAGACAAGGCAAAGATGATCAGTGTCAGACTTTGGCGTACATTATATGCTTTTCTGATAATCTTTCTTCCATGAAGATCAAATGCTGGAATATACCACCAGATTAGCAAGGACCATCGACATTTTATTCATTTATTTATTTACAAATAACAGTAGAAAATGAAAGGTTGTTTAAAAAATGGCTATAAAAGTAATATGAGTACACTTCTTTGGTTGGTGTTTGGACTTTGGGTACCACATTATGAAATGCTAATGCAGGAATTCCAAGGCATGGGGAAATTCCAACACAAACGTATTTTCTCTCTGTTTAAGATCACTTCTTTCCTATGTGCAAGACAGTGCCACAACAAGAGATTGCTAGAATCCCACAGCAAGATGAAATCTGTAGTCCTCAACATTTCAGTATTTGCTGGCTTAATATATTTTTTCATTAGGGATATGAAAGTTATCTTTGACTAGTGACATCTTATTTACTTCAAATTGGGACTTGCATAATGAACTCTCACCTCATACTACTGTGTGTTTGCAGTCCAGTTTCTTTGTTTCTCTGGGAGAAAGAAACACAACTGGTCAGTCTGACTTGTGACCTGCTGACCAGCTCTGATGAGAGAAAGCGTGGATAAGAGTGATGGCGAGACCCCCGGGGTGCCCATCTAATCAAAAGATCACCTGCATAAGGCAGTCCAGCTGTCATTCTGTAGCCTAACATTACAGCTGCTGGCTTGCTGCAGGATCTGGAAGTTTCTTTGTGACACTCTCTGACATATCAGAAAGGAATATACTTGAAATGCTTGGTTATATCTACACTGGTAAATGTCATAAATTTCTTTCAATTATGTATGCAAGAAAATTGCACATCTATCGCACATGTAATGGCAAGAAAATCTTTTTACCTGTGCAGCTCAGAGAGGTATTATTAGCTGTTTCTGTAACAGAACTGAACTGCTGAGTTGGGTTGGCTTTCTAGTCTTGTTTTTTTTCTAGGACAAATATCATCCATGCTAAGACAGTTTTTTAAGATCACTTTCTTTGGAAACCTTTTAAATGCAGATAAAACCTTAGAGATGCATCAAAACTGAAAACTGTGAAATGTACAACTTGTCATGAAATCAGATAAATTCATAATAATACACACAATTTATACAATATCTGAGATGTTCAAAACTCTATAGACATTAACTCATGAAACGGGACAACAGATACAAGCTGCCACAGCTTTGATTTGTAGAACTTGAAGCCACGGTCAGTTTAATTCTAAATAGACTATATTTTCAACTTCCTTGCTCTGTAGAACAGTCTTTTCTTAGATGTGTGTATGTGAAGGATACAAACAATACAGGATAGTGTGTGAGAAATATGACCAAATGTTTGTAGACCATGAAAGGGAAAGCTCTAAAAATAAAATCCATAGATGTTTATTTCCATATCCACATGTAATTGTTGGAGGATCACAAGATATAAAGCACAGAAGTCTCTCTCCGCTCACTTTCTCTGACTAGACCAGAGGAAGAAGTCAAAGCACCATGCTCCTGAACAATCCAGAGCTGGTGTGGGGGGAGAAGTTGAGTCTGTAGTTTGCTTTTTAAATTCAGGTTGTTGAAAATTCTGAAAAATCAAAGGTCTAAGATGTGATACCAGGGCCTCATTTAAATAAAAGACATGAGTGGGGGAAGTCTCGGATGAGTTATCTCTTTTTATTGTGTGTGTTCACCAGACAGATATCTCTGTCAGAGGTAGTCTCCCCAGACTCACTGCTAGTCAATGAAATAAAATAATGGCTTCTCTGGACTCTTGCACAGGTTCATCTGGCATCTTAGAAGCATCTACGCATGTTTTTCAGAGCTGTGCCTTATGAGATTCATTTGCCTAGTAACTGTAAGTGGATCTTGGAAACTCTCGGACATATGTCTACGTATCAATCTCTGGTGATGTGTGATGTGAATCCCACTGCTGTTAACTAGAATTTTGAAGGTTATTCCCTACTTCCAGTGAGACCCTAACATGAAGTACACTGAAAAAAACCAACCCTTCTTTCACTGATTTTTGTGTCTATTGTGTGGAAATCGCAATAAACCTTCTTTTCCATATTCTTTATAAGCCTGGCTCAATTACCAACACAGAACAGCAGCTTCTCTCCTCCTGAAATGTTATCTAGTGTTTGAGAAGACTAAGACAAGCAGCATGCAGTTTATCCTAGTGCCAGTGCTATTGCTGAATGAGTAAGTGGGATCCTACTGGATGGCCCCTGTTAGCCACAGACTGCCCTTACCGGTCCTGGCAGCTGTCATGTAGAGCTCTCAAGGTCATACTGATGAACGCTCTACAGTGCTGAGGTATGCTGAGTGACCTGGGGCAAGTCATGTCCTCTCGGTTTTTCTGAGAGAGCAGACCATATACTGGTGGTGACTGTTGTAAAACAGCTAATGGGGAAGGTGGTCAAAAGGAGGTGAGAGATATAGCTGAAAGACAGAGGTGCTTGTGTTGGGGTCTGAAGGATGTGGGAAGAGGGATCAAAACTCAAGATTATCCAGACTTCAAGACTGATGTGCCTCAGGCAAGAAATCAACTGTGAGTAGAAACTGGGCTACTTCTCATCACAAATCCCCTGTCTACTTTCTCACAGAATCACAGAATAGTAGGGGTTGGAAGGGACCTCTGTGGGTCATCTAGTCCAACCCTCCTGCCAAAGCAGGGTCACCTACAGCAAGCTGCACAGGACCTTGTCCAGGCGGGTCCTGAATATCTCCAGAGAAGGAGACTCCACAACCTCCCTGGGCAGCCTGTTCCAGTGCTCCGTCACCCTCAGAGGGAAGAAGTTCTTCCTCATGTTCAGACGGAACTTCCTGTGCTTCAGTTTGTGCCCATTGCCCCTTGTCCTGTCACGGGGCAGCACTGAAAAGAGCTTGGTCCCATCCTCCTGACACCCACCCTTCAGATATTTAGAAGCATTTATAAGGTCCCCTCGTAGCCTTCTCTTCTTCAGGCTGAACAAGCCCAGTTCCCTCAACCTCTCCTCGTAGGGCAGATGTTCCAGTCCCCTCATCATCCTCGTAGCCCTCCGCTGGACTCTCTCCAGTAGCTCTTCATCTTTCTTGAACTGGGGAGCCCAGAACTGGACAGAGTACTCCAGATGAGGCCTCACCAGGGCAGTGTAGAGGGGAAGGAGAACCTCCCTCGTCCTGCTGGCCACACTCTTCTTTATGCACCCCAGGATCCCATTGGCCTTCTTGGCAGCCAGGGTACACTGCTGGCTCATGGTTAACCTGTCGTCCACCAGGATGCCCAGGTCCCTCTCCGCAGAGCTGCTCTCCAGCAGGTCCACCCCAAGCCTGTACTGGTGCATGAGGTTGTTCCTCCCCACGTGCAGGACCCTGCATTTAGCTTTGTTGAACCTCATCAGGTTCCTCTCTGCCCAGCTTTCCAGCCTATCCAGGTCACGCTGAATGGCAGCACAGCCTTCTGGTGTATCTACCACACCTCCCAGTTTGGTGTCGTCAGCAAACTTGCTGAGGGTACATTCTAAATCTTCATCCAGGTCATTGATGAAGAAGTTAAACAAGACTGGGCCTAGTAGTGACCCCTGGGGGACACCACTTGTTATCAGCCTCCAACTAGACTCAGCGCCGCTTATGACAACCCTCTGAGTTCTGCCATTCAGCCAGTTCTCTATCCACTTCACTGACCACTCATCCAGCCCACACTTCCTCAGCTTTCCTAGGAGGATATCATGGGAGATATAGGCTTTTCACAACTACTGGCCTCTCTCACGCATGTGAGAAACTCAGTGAAAAGATGTGTCCAATTTTCCTGAACCACATTCTTTCTATTGTTGTTACTGTTTTTCATCTAGTGACCACCTAAACCTTTCCTGGGAAATAATAGTCATCATATATGGAGCATCTTGTGAAACGTATCCTTAGGAATTTTCACTTAAAGTTAAATACATATTAACTTAATTTTTCAACATTTGAATCTTCCTTCTGTTTCTTCTGTTTATGTCTGTAGGCCCACTGTGCATGGACACATGGTTCCTGTGAAAGCCTGATGTATTAATAATGCAATCACCTGAGCATAACTTCTTAATGTCTGACAGGTTGCTGGTGGTTCAGAAACTGATCTGAGAGAATCTCTAAAACAGCCTTTAATACAAATAAATGCCAAACTTTGGCACTTTAAGACTCAGACACCACAGTTTGACTCCAAATGGCAGGAAGACATAGTAATCTCTCCTATCAGGATTTTTTTTCTTGCCCTTTTACTTTGCAGTCTTTTATCTTCAGTTGAAAAATCTCAGGAATGTTTAATTTTTAAAGAGACTTGAATGCTCATGTGGGGACTAGCCTCTGACTGCAACTTCCTTCAGCGTGTTAGGCAACCTGAACAGTATTAGAGTATAACAGTCCTAAGAGGACTATTAGCACACGCTTTCACCAGAAGCTTCCCACTATATTTTACTTAACAAACAAATCATTTCTTGGCAAAGACAAGCACTGTTCCCTACTAGCATCACATGCTTTTGGAAACAAAGCTTTCTTATCAAGCTGCATATGATAATTTCACAACTGTAGAGCAGCTTCTCTTGTATGTCAATTTTGGTTAGTGTGGATACAACCATAAACCATGGTATTTCTGCTGTGCCCGCTGAACAAGGTCAATGTGACAGTGTTGCTTGAATAATAGAAGTAATCATTTCAGAAAAGTCCTTTAAGAAGGAGCTAGGAAAAAACAAAGTCTTTGTGTCTGTCCAAGGTATACCACTAAAAGTATGTTTTTCTGTGGGTCTGCATTCTGAATAACATTGTGATCTCTGGGTATTATGCCATGAGAAACAGGAAAATGATAAAAAACCATAGAGTTACTGATATTGTTCTTGATGAAGAGAGCAGATGTGTATTTCAGCAACATCTGAGAGAATAAATATGCCTGATACAAGTTAAATAGCTTTTTTCCTTCTTCTGCTCAGATCAGTCAGGGAGGACAGGACCCATCTACATCATCACCTTGTCTGGAAACTGCTTTTCATTTGCTTTTGCCTGCTTGGAGGATAAACTCCTTTAACTGCCTTTGTTTCCTGAGTTGCTTTCAGCAGTTGATAAGCAGTCCCCTAATCTCCTGTTCTAAAAGCACTCCACACTGCTCATAAGAAATCTGATTCCTCTGAAATTCTGTCTTCTCATGTGCATCTCATATCTCAGCATTGGTGAAGGGAAAAGTTATCTGCGCTGTTTTCATAGAGATGACTTTAACTGAATCTTCTGGCTATAGGGCACAACAGCTCAGACTCCACAAGATGCATCCGTTTTATTTGGCTTGTTTTGCTTTGAAGGAATAGCAATTCTATGATCGTCTTAATCCTCAGAAACATTTGTTCTTCTGGGCCACAGGAAAATGTGGCAGAGTCCCCTTGCTGCAATAAATTGTTCATGATCACTGCTGTGGAGGAAGGATTGTTGCCTCATATTTACGCAGACATGGGAAAGATGGAGGAGAAAGGCTAATTTATACTCTCTGATTGTGTCCTTGTTTCTGCTGATGATCCAGAATGTTACTCTGGGCAGGTCCTATGCAGACCCTGTTTGGCAGCTTACTCCTCCCACCACAGAGCTGCTGCCTTCAGCCCTCCTGACATCCGTTCAGCCTGCCCAGCAGTGCCCCGAATGGCATTGAAGGCAATGGATGGTGTTACTTCTGGACTGGCCCTTGCAAGAAGGGGGAGGGGGAAAAAGTGGTGAAGGTGAGGAAAAGAAGTCTCAGATCAATAGATAGGACAAGAGTCTCCTCCATGTACCCATCCTATAAACCCTCCAGTTCAGTTCAGAGAAGTAAAACTGTATGATGTTTTGGTGCCTATCTAGTCTATGCTTTTCTTGCCCATAGGGTGAAATGCACAGTAAAGTGAATTTGCTGTTGTTCTTTTTCTGTCGCATTTGGGTGATGATCACTCTTGAAAATTTGCTGTGTAGCTGGTTGCTTCAACAAAGTCATACATGTTTTGAATATCTGGCCTCAGCAGTGGGATTTCATAACCTGGAAAGCCGAGACATCAAGTTTTCAGAGAGGTCAACCCTCTGTGCATATGTCTATTAATAGTTCATTTGAAGTCTGTGTTCCTTCATTAGGTGTTTAACTGCTGGCTATTGATCCGTGATCCATTCATGGTTGAAACTGAAATAAAAAAAATAAAATTTTAAAAAAAGAGAGTGAGTAGGGGAGAAGAACGGATATTCTTATACTGCTTTTGCTTAACATGCTGGAAGTTTGTGTTGCTACAGGGTTTCCACACCATTTCACCTAGCAGCAGGAAATTTAGATGACTCAATGGCCTGAAAATATTTACAAAAGGCTGCCCTTGCATTTCAGGCTTCCTTGCAATAATATTAAATGTTAAAACATCAAAGCCAGAATACAGCAAAAAAAAGAGTTCTCCCTCTCTCTACTACATGTTGTCAGACCCATTTGTAGTCTTTCTACTAACCTATCTTGACCTCTTCAGGTGGCTTTCTGCAGCCACTTTGAGTTTACAGATAAAACAAAACATATTCCCACTTCAACATGGGTTAGTCTTTGAATATGTATGTGTAAATGTGTATTTGCCTGTCTGGGATACAACAACAAAATACAACCTTGAGTGTGTGTTTGCCAGTGATGTCTGCGCACTGAGAATTGAAAGTTCCTACTGCATTCATTAAAATACATGGTTTGGGCTGAGGGCATCATTAACAGTTTAGTATTGCTCATGGCTCGGAGTGGAGCTGTTCACCGCCATACGGCGTGTCAGTGGGGATCATGCTAATCATCTGGAACGGCAGGGCGAGCTGGGCACTCAGAGGGACATCAAGCATTTCAGGAAAGGCTTTGGGGAAGACTTGCTTAAAATGGAAACACCGTTGTAGCAGGACTCCTTGAAATTTGAGAAAAACATGTCTGTTTCAGAAGTATGTTTTATTGATAATTACTCTCTTTTTAATAACATTATTATGTTTCATGTATGAAATGGATCCTTTATTAGTGTAACAATTATGTAAGAGCTCCCTACCTTAAAGTCCCACATTTTTCTCAATATTTTAAATTTGATGCAGAATTCCTTGTAGGGTTCATATACTTAAGTTTTATATGGAATGATTTTTCTTCCAGCAGTCTAGCGTGGGTGATGGATATAGCAATTGTGGATTTCAGTGTGGCTGTTTCCTGTCATTCGGGGCTCCTATGAGGAACCCCAAAGGTCAAAGCTAATATTTCCCTATGTCTTCAGATGTGTAGAACTCTAAAGAAAATTAATTGATACATAAAAAATGGAGATGAGGAGAGAGAAACAGTGCCAGGCAAAAGTCTGTTTATTGTTTTTCCCTTTCTTTTTTTCCTCAGTAAAACTGATACTTTGGATTTTATTTCAGTTTTTTTTGTTGGAAAGTATTTCCACTTGTAACCTACATCTTCTAACTTTTTGTGGGTTTGTTACACACTAACAGGAAGAAAACAGAACCAGAAAGAAACTTTTGCGTTTCATGATTTCTTGCTTTCTGAAAGAAAATTTCAAATGTATGCACATGACCACACACGCTCACACACTAACAAACACATATGTGCAAAAATGACACATTTCTGGAGTTTATTTTTTGATTTTCTCTTATCAATATTTTTTTAAAATCAATCTTGATTCTCAGCAGCAAATAGTTAGCAATTTCTGATTAGCTCTGTGTAATTGAAAAAATTGTCACATTCTTACCTGTCCATTGGAAACTGGGCAGTGAATCGCATGAGGCAAAGCTTCCCTGCTCCAGCTCTTCTTCCAGGCCAGAAACAATCAACTCCAGAATTTTCTGTCCTGTTCTCTCCATAATGTGAAACTGTGAATGGGGAAGTAATGAAACAAATGCCAATTTCCTCTAAGCCATTCCAGCCTGGTTTGAATCTGAAGCCAAAATTTGTACCAGAGTGAACTTCTGAGGTAATACAAATGCATATAGCTTTAATGACTCCAGTTTATGATCTGGCGATCAGTTATTATTTAATCTGGAGAAGACAGCTTGTCTTTACTAATTACATGTTACAAATACCTTGCCACACTTTGTTCATTAGAGCAAAGTAAGAAGTTCAATACATATAGATTAATGACTTTTGGATCTCTTCAAAAGCTTGTCCTACAAATGCTTTGAGGTCAATGGGAGATTTCTCCATGCAGTCAAATTTCTTGAGCTTAGACTCTGTGAAGTAATAAACAGGAATAGTAATTAACAGATTATCTAAATTAGCAAAACAGGGGTGGTTTCTGAATCTGTCCTTCTGTATCAGACCAGGAGTGATCTGGCAGAGGCTGGAGGCATCAGAAACTGGTTTCACTTTGTCATCCTCCGCTGATGCTTTGCCACACCAGACCTGCGGAGTAGCAGGCTTGTAAACGAACATGTTTACATTGCCACCTTGCAAAACAAAATGCTACTGGCTTCAATTTAGTTGTCATTAAATCTTCAGCTGGAGACTGCTGTGTGACATTTTTGATTCTGCATGCATAATATACTATAACTCAATGACAATGTCTGCTCTCTGTATCATTCCTGAGCAAAATAGCGCTCTCAGCCATGCGGATGTTGATGACAGATGTTTCAGATCAGTCGCTGGAAAGAGATAACAGGAGTGTCTTGGATCATTACAGGACATGAATCTTTAAAAGTAATTATAGGTGGTAACAACTGGTACGACAATTGAGTCCCTCCAGCCTGTGTTTCGATGTAGAAAACAACCATGTGTGATATTTCCCCATAGGAATGTGCTGCTGACTGCCAGATCCTGCTGCTTTTTGATGTGAAGTAACATTGTGCATGTGAAAAAGGAGAAATGTTCTTAGTACAAGTTTCTTGTTAGCATAGCAGATCTAATTGGAATCTAAGGAAGCTGTCAAAGCAATTGGATGAGAATTTTCTCCTTTTTGCATAATTAAAAAAAAGAAATATTCTTCTCTGTGTGTGCTATGCTATTGAACTGTCATGTTTAGCACATCATACACCCTTGGTGTATTTTATATAATCTTTCTTAACAGGGATATAATCTACATTTATTCTTTGAAGGGCTAAATTCTTGTTGGTTTCAGCTGGAGCTGAACATAGATTAAACAATAAGGAAAGACTTTAGGATTTGGCCTTTTCATTGGAAAATATGTAAAGATAATACTAAATCAAAAAAGGCTCTTCAGATTATAAACTCAGAAATTATTCCGCTTCAGTTTGATCACTTCTATTTGATTGAAACACTGTAACATCTATTTTGTTTGTGCACTTCACTGGAAACCATTTATGAATTCTGGTTTGAAAATGAAGTTATCATGGTGTGCCTCCAGGTAGGATAGAACCTACGGCTGGAGTCCTCTGTTCTGCATCTTTCTTCTCTTATAAGAACCAATTTCAAGCAGAAGCACCTTAGGGTAATGAGTTTGCTAGAGGAGGTCCATTGTTCCAGCATATCTGTAATGGGATGAAATTAAAGTGAAGGCACTCAAATGTAGGAAGAAGAAACCAATAACTGATGCTAGCTTTCAAAATCACAGAAGCTAGCATGGGACAGAGAAGATACAGAGATATGTAGGAAGTTTGGATAGTAAAGAGAAACATGGAATTGCAGTAGGGATATGGGTCTTAGCTGTGAGACCTGCCATCAAGGGGTAGTGGCTCTAGCAGTCTCCAAGTCAGAAGTTTTGGCAGAGGCCAGGACCAAGATAACGAGGGTCAGGCAATGTTACCTTCACTTGGACAGTGGGTGCACGCACATGTGTGCACAACTTTGAACTGAAATTGCATCTGGTAGCTCAGCTTCCAACCCTGTTTGCAACATGACGGACTTTGCTGCATTTCATTATACTAATTTCAGCTTAGTTTGACCAATTCCTGAAGTCATTTTGGATTTCAGCCTTCCTGAGCTTGGGGGCATCCATGAAAGTTCATTTTATCCTCTGTTCAAGGCATTTAGAAGAGTGTCAATGGAACTGGTGGGACAGATCGCATTCTATTTTGTTTGTACAGCTGTCATCACTGCTTTCTGAGAAGTATTTTTTTAACTCTTTGTGCATCTGTCTCTTTATAATTTTAACCTGACCATATTTCCTTAGGTTCCTGATAAGAATGTCATAATGAGACTGAGAAAAGAAGGTCCATGTGTATTAAATACTGCTACTTTTTCACTAACAAGAACATTCCTTACAAAGAAGGAAATTAAACTGGTCTGATATGGTCCAGTTTTGATAGAACCATTAGGGCAACGTGGTTTATTTTATTATCTTCCAGGTACTTGCAAACAGATAGTGTAATATTTTGTTACAAAATATTTCCAGATTTTCCAGATTCTGTCAAAGATAGCATGACCAGTTTGTAACTCTTTTTCCTGAAGAAGTTATTCAGTTGCCCTGAATCAGTCTTGAGAGCTCCTCTGCCTTCCATGGTCTCTCAAGCTAGTTCCTGAAGATTATTCATTCAGTGAGTCCCCCAGATAATTTAAGGTTATTTCTTGAAGACCTTGATGACATGCATGTTTGCAAGTTAACTAAAATGATTTTGAATTTTTACTGTCTTCTGGCATCTCTCTTTATCTGCTTCCTGTAAACATACGATGGGCAAACCACCTTCTAAGTTAGCCTCAGTTACTCTTAGTTAATTAATATCCTCCTTCTCTTTTCCTCTAGCTGAAGAGTACTTTAGCTGAAGAATAGTTTTTTGCCCTTTCAAGCAGTCTGCGTGTTATTGCAGCCCTCTTGTAGCATGCCTAGCATCTGGAGCAGCTTTGCCTCCCTTTCTGCTTCATCAACTTTTCTTTCCCTTTTTTCTCTTTTTTTTTCAGCTTCCCTGGAAAGAAGTTTATTGCTTCTTTCGTTACTCTTTGCTTTATTTCCCTCTTTCTTTTATTATGGTGCTTTCAATCAATTTTATTTAATGTTACAAAATGCAACAGATTTTTTTCCTCATGACAGATAACAGGATAAAGCTATGCTGCCTGGTGAACACTGTCTCTGGGGATCTGATGTCTCTCCCTTCTACCCACATAAAGCTTAATGTTAAACATAGAATATCTCAGATTTCACTGAAGGATCATCTTAGCTGAATTAGTAAAGCTGCCAGTCTTCTCACATGAGACAACCAGAATGGAAGAGAGAGCACAGTCTGGGGAGCCCTGTGCCTCAAAGGGATGCAGGGGTAAGGGAGAAACTGTTGCCCTGCCTGAAAAAGAAACAGTCCTGAGAGGAGAGACAGGCAAATAACCACACACAACTTGCAGGGAAAGGCACACAGAACATACTGGGAATCAGGGGAAATCATATGCAGCAGTGAAATATCCAAAGCCAGGGACATGGCTGAACTTAAAGAAAGCTGAGATAATTTCAGCTGGAACAGGTGATATGTTTACAGTGGATCGTATGATGGCAAGGGCTGTTTGAGGAAGGAAGTTCCTGAAAAAAATAGAACGGAGAGATGCTCACATGATGCAAATTGGGCTTGCTCTGTGGAGAGACTGTGATCTATGGAAAGAGACCCAGCACAGTCTTGAAGCAAAATCTGCCACTGAAGCAGGTGCCACAAACAGAATGAACACATTGTCTCTTATGTTGTCCCCTTCATATCTGCCTTATCACCACAGAAATCAAGTTGCTGTTGTCTAAATAAACAGGGTTTCTTCCTCATGTTTTAAGAGCCAGTTTAGTGTTAGTCAAAAAAAAAGCGTAGTTTTCCAAGTGCCTTTACATGTGTACCTCTTCCATTTTCAGTGTTTTTTCACTTCCCTCTGGACTTGGATCCATGTCCCACAGTGAATATAATTTAAATTATCAACCTAGTTTAGATTAATTGTACTTTAGTTATCAATGTCAAGCTTTTAATTTAAACTAGAAAAAGAAGAAAAGAAAGAAAGTATCTAGAGGAGAAGCTCTGCAACAGGCTGCGTACAGGCAAAATTGCTAAAAGGCAGCCAGAAGTCTTTAGCAAATATCTCTGGGCCAAAATTAATCAATTCTGATCATTCCCAGTGAATTCACACCATCAAAAGTCTGATAAGGGGCAGGTTTGTTAAGCGACTCCTTAATGAAGTGCTTCAGCAAGTGACTAATGGGGAAATTGGAGCAAGGTGCCTTAGCTGGCGTGGGCTGACCTTGGGTGACATGGTATCTGCAGGAAAAAACGGTGGTTTCGGTTCACAGGAGTCTGTAAACATTTCTGGAATGGTCTCTCTGTGTTGACCTTGTCCTGAATAAATACTGTTGTTTAACATTAGCATGGAGGAGTAGTAGAGATATCTGTGGTGCTCTCAACATGCTGAGAAAGACAAAGACCCTTCCCTTAATAAACTAATGTAGAATAAATATTTGGGTGCTGAGCAAACTCACTGTGTGGCTGGATTTAGTACTAAATTACCTTGTCACAAAGGGACAAAGGGCATTGTGTGTCAAGGTAACACTAACTACTAGGCTACTATAGAGCTGAATAAAATACTTGCAATGAGTAATTTGTAACCCCCTTTGCTTCTGGCTTGCTGGAAAAATCTCAAAGCCTGACAAATGCCTGAAACAGGTATTACTAAGTCATTCTATTCAGCCAATAACATTGTCCAACAACTTTTGTTTGAATCTAACACCACCTGTGGTAAAATGGTCCTGGTTTTGCTCGCTGGCCAGACTGAGGGGATTTTCAGACAAAGTCCGTATGAATATTTGTGATTGCCAGTCTACAGTTTATTTTCTGTGAGACCTTAATGAAATTATTTTAAAAGATGTAAATATGTATGAATCAAAACCACACATTTAGCAAGTCATGTTGCATATTCTACAGGAAGGATTGTCTGTATTTCTGTGTGTTGTAGAGATGGCAAAAAAGTTTACCTACACTGAAAGTGTTCCTCTCCATATCTCCTGAGCAACAGTAAAACCAAAGATGAGAGACAGGAGACGGAGAGGAGAGGAGACGGAGAGGAGAGGAGAGGAGAGGAGAGGAGAGGAGAGGAGAGGAGAGGAGAGGAGAGGAGAGGAGAGGAGAGGAGAGGAGAGGAGAAAGAAGCCATAGGGATGGAAAACTCCATACCCTGCACAAGGAAGTAAATCAGGATTCAGTCGCTGCTGAATACTGGAGCCCAAGCAGAAAGCAAACCTCAGTTTCTTCACTTTGTGCATTGACAGCTTTTGAAATATATGGGAATATATTTTCTATATATACAGGAATGTCCACTCAAAGTAGTCTGGAAGACTTCTTGCCACCTCTCTACTTTAGACTTCCTTTGAAACCTGACGCTATGTTTCTGTCTGGAAGTGGTGCATTTGAAATTTTTTTTTCCAGTTGTCAGTCGATGTTTTATTTGATTTTTCCCTAACTCTAGATTACATCTACATCTGTGATAGATGTCTGATGTACTCTGTGAGAACACCATTATGTACAAGTATGTTCACTGTGCTGTGGCTGTTGTTAAAATTGAGTGAGAAACAAGATTTTTCGAGTTGCCAGCAGCCATAATAGCTTAACACATTGTATTTAAGTTCAGTAAAGCCTTGCTTAAAAAAACAATGGCCTTATCATTTCTGCACAACATGGAGACAGAGAGGATGTGTAAAGACCAGAAAAAGTTGGCCTGAGATGCCAGCATCCAAACATGCCAAGGTGTTGGTCTTCCTGTTCAGGTCCATTTCTTGTTATCAGATGGAATGTCCATGGTAGATGAGGAAAGATGAAGGTGGATATGTCCTTACACGCAACTGTGCTGGTGGCTATTCAGTAGCCAGGTTGCAATGGCCAAATTGAAATAGATCCCTTGAAGCTGGCCATTCTTCTCTGGCCAAGAAAAAGAAATAGGAAGAAGGATGTTCTGAAATCAGTCTGATTCTGCCTCTCAAATACAAGTGATATATCCCAAAACTCAGAAAGGTACTTTACCAAAACTCTGTACACAATCTCTTCCATAAGAATATCCTTTCTTAGTTCTTCTTACAGTAGATACATGTCACTTCAGGGTATATCATAAAATAATGAGTTAGCCTGAAAGGAACAGTTTCCAAGAAAATACAGCAACCTGATGATGGACAGCAAATCAAGCCTCTATTGGCAGCAGCCCCCCGCGGTGCTCTGAGATCTAATTGTCCTAAGGTCTGAGCTCTAAAGAAAACTTTCTAAGCTCTCTGAGAATTTTCCCTCTCCTTAGATGACATCTTAGAAAACACTCCTTCAGAGTATTATGCTAAAGTTTGTAGGGCCACGATGGCCTAAGATCTGGAACCTCAAGCCAGTTTACAGCTGTCCTTGTGAGAGAAGTTTCCCTGCACTTCACTAAGTTTGGGTTTTCCTTTCATCCTTGCATTAAGTTAAGGATTTCCTTTCTTTGTTGATTTGCCATGGCGCGTAAGCTGTAGAATCCGTTAAAATAATCAGTTCCGTGCAGTTTGGCACTAAAGCTCAGTGGATATTTTATTTTACCTTTCAACCAACATCAACTGAAGATCAGTAATAATCTAATATAAAATGCAGGAAGCAGCAGGCAATGCAAGAATAGTCCTCATCGACTTTCCCAGCCTCTGGCTCAGTCTGTGGTACTCACCCTTTAATTTTCTTCCTTGCTATCAGAGTGAATCTTCTCATTGCCATGTTCCTGGGTGAGATTTTCTAGAATCATGTTGCTCAAAAAGATCCCTCCTCCCTGCCCCCCGCCTCAAATAAAAGCCCAAAAGTGCAAGGACAGCTTGTAACACAACTGACTGGATCAATATCAGAGAAGAGCTCACTGTCCATTTCATTTTCCAGCAATTTGCAAACACTGTGACCGGGAACAGAAGCACTAGAGAAAGGATATATATCTGGAGAGCAAATTAGTCAGAAGCTCTGAAACAAGATGAAAAAGCAATATTCAAAGTTGAGAGCATGTTTCCGGTTAAGTTGTTGAGGGAATCGAAGTTCATTTAAGTTGATCACCAAGTTCCAAAGACTCCTATTATGGTGTCTTTTGAAGGGAGAGGATAGGTGAAAAAGTAATGATTTTGGAAAAGTAAATAAATCCTAATGCAATAACTTACTAACACCATGGACTTAATAAACAATGTTTCTTGCCCATCCAACCTCCTCCGTCTCTTGGTCATTGAGGTCAGGGCCTGATGGCTATTGTTTATATTCTCACTTCCAACTTCCTTGTGTCTTACAGAATGAAGTCCTGTTTGGCTAAATGTGCGACGAATACAGACTATGCCTAAATTCAGGAGAAGAGCATTCTGCTTTGACACCTGATTAGAAATAAAGGATAGACACACAAAATATATTAATGGTAAAATACAGGCATTTCACAGCCCAAGATCATCTTGTTTCACCCCCTCTGGGTGCAAGCTATGTTCCAGGTCAATGTCTGGGTACCCCCTCCAGTGCTGGGCTTGAGTTAACCCTGGATGTATTAATGTGGGTGGCTGAGTATTATTTTGGGAATAACATCAGCTAAGAGCAGATTTGTACATGGCGGCTTGTAAAACAAGCAGGTCAAACACAGGATTGTAAATAACTGGTCACTGTAAGAAGCAGGAACTCCACAAAACTATTTTGGGGATAAAGCAGCAGCATTGAAGTATTCTCTAAAATGAATCTGAAAGCCCCAGGAGACTGATAGTGAAAGGCAGTCCTAGCTTAAAATTATAAAATTATTTTAACATGTTTTGTTTCTTTTGTTCTCTTTATTTGAATGTCTGTTTTCAGAAAATAGAGTTAGAAACAAGAAGACATTATGAGACAAAGAACAGTATAATCCCTTTTGTTCTGAATTTTGTCCTAAATGAAATTTCAACTACATAGTCGTATCTAAGGAAAATTCTGATGTTGATGGTCAGTTTTTTTCAATGAAGAGTAGCTGAATTTAGATAAAGGCAATTTTGACTACTTTCAGATTTAAATTCGTGTTCTAAATGCCATGCCTAACACCAGTTTGGATGGATTTTGTGACAACATGCTGAACAGAAATGCTAGTGACTCGGGATTCATGCCTATGAGTGATCTTCATTCTTTTTGTTTTTGCTGAGCAGTTGTAATTTTCTAATTCTATTAAGATCTAGTGTAATCTTCAAGTGTGAAGAGCAGTGCCAATAACGATGTCATCTGCCTTCAGTTCTAGAAGTTTTATTGGATTTTAAAAAATGTTATGATTCTGTTTAGTAATTATAATTTGTTACGCTCTTATTCATGTACTTCTTTATGGAACTGTTTTAGAATATTCTTGTGCTGTGTTTGGTGACTGACAGAGTGCTGTAACTCGTGTCATCATGTGTTCCTGACAACTCCCTGGATATGCCCTGTTTTGTTCTACTTAATTGACAGGTGGTTAATTTGCAGCTTCTGGGTCATCTGTGCCTTGCAATTTTGTTTCACAGAGCCTGTGGTAGATGATCATTTTATTCTGGATAACACCAAGATGCATATTAATGGAAGGTCTACCAAAGATATTTGAAAGGCTCGTCTGGATGAAGAAAAAAGTCCTCATCCTAATCCAATGTAGCACTGAAAAGGGCAATAATGGCAGGAAAATAAAAATTTTGGGCTTTATGTGATTGTGTTTAGATGTGGACTGGGAATTTCCAATTTTTAACTCCATGGTAATTTAGACCAACTTTCTTTCTACTATGGGACTAGAAATCTGCCATTAAAGAGGCCTTTGAGATGTCCTTGAAGCTGCTAGCTGGTATCATAACGATAAATGATAATGACTCTGATGGCTGTCAGGTTGTTTAGCTGTAGCTGTGTCTCTGGAACATTTCTCCCATGGACTAGATGTGCTGTCGCTGCTACCTGGTAAGGGAGTGTAAGTGCTGTTGTCTCTTCAAATCGTCATGGCACATGAACTTTCTGCAGATATTTAAGGGTGTCCTAAGAGTCTATGGTAAGATTTGTCCCTGATGGGAAGAAAGGATAAAGAAATGCCAGTTAGCTTCTGAAGTCAATACTTGGAGAACGGGGTCACAAATACCAGCGTTTATCCCCTGAAAAGCACATGCAGGAACAGTCAAATACCAGTAGCATCACATGAAACAGCCAAATGCTGCAACACTTCACCCCTGTTTCACACACCCCCAGACCAGGCCATGGTCTGAGCGCTATCAGCTGTTCACTACATCACTTGCCTCTCACTTTTTGTCTGTTTTCTTTCCCCTGTCCTCACACTCCTCTCTTCCAGCAAACCTGCACAGAGGAAGCTGTTTCCTCTGTGCAGTCTCCTGTGTGGTTTTCAGGTGACATCAGAGCAGCAGGAAAGAACTCTCAGGATTCACATGCGGCATCTTCCACAGCAACAACCTCATGAGAAGGTATTGTGGGAGCAAGTATTGTGATAAGGACTGGAAGCCTTCAGTTCATTCCTCACTGATCAGAGAAGGAACGGCTATTTTCTTTTTTCCCCAGCAATTTCTGATTGTAGTAGCAGTTACAACTTCAAAGGATGTTTCGGCTTATAGAAAATCTCTGCAGAAATTAAAACATCACAGGTTGTTGAAAGAGATAACTGTCACTAGCAGATGAGCTTTAGGACAGACTTAATCAAGTTTCTTTTTGTAGCACTTCTTTTGTATGCTCCAACAGTTCTAGAATTTTTTATTCCCCTGACTTTATCCATTTTCCTGATCTGAAACCCTTAGAAAGACTGGCACCTCCCTTTCTCACACTGGTCTTTTTTTTTTTTCCACAGTGGTGCTGCATTCTCCATTTGTGGGTTGCAAAGTAGAGTGCTGTAACTATCTGTGCTCAGGGCCTAAAAACAGACCACTTGGTGTACTGCAAATCGGTTTCAAACTCCATTTCGTTAGCAGCACCCTTGGACTGCAAGTTATAAATAATTCCAATAATTCTAAATATCAAGAATGCTATGAATTATGAGCTTTTCATCAGAATAACATGTAGGATCAAGAGAAACAGAAGGTGACTAGATAAGCACATTTCATAATTACTGCTTAGATCTGCATAAATCAATTTTCTAACACACTTCAGGAAAAAAAGTTATTTTTTTTAAGATGTATTAAAATAATGGTACCTTGATGAAAGGTTACATCCCATCTCCCTTTTAATAATGCCTCTTAAGAAAATTTATTTTCAACTTCAAAAGGAACTACATTAAATATCAATCCTGCGTAAATGGATCTGACACATTTACATTTCATTATTTTATTTTATTCCTTCCCCTCCCCCAAAGGAAAAGAATCAATCATTTTGTTACTCTTCAGTTCATTTTACTCTTCCTTGTGCAAAGTTATCTCCTTGAAATAATCGTGCCTTTTTGACAATCAGTTAATAAACAGACACTTAAATATTCTTTTCTTGCCGCCTAATAGGCAGGCAATGGGGTTGAAAGACGTTGCATAGTGCACATTGTACTTGTTCCTTTTCTCAGATTAATCTAATAAACCCTCAAGCTCTCTAGTACTTTAAAGAAGATTTATTTCAACTGTCTAAACAATCGGTTAAAGACAAGATGTGAAAATTCAGTGATTTAGATGCAAAGTTTCTTGTGTTGATAGGTTTCATCATTCTTTCTTCAGAAAAGTTCCATGAGATTGCATTCAAAATGGGGAAACATCACTGTAGCATTCCACGTGGAAGTGGCCATGAATGAGACAAGTTCTTCCAAGGAATTTTAATTTATAGAAAGTTATCTTCTTTAGCCTGTTGTGTTAGGAGGCGGTAGTGTAAGACTGGAGAAGAACAAATAGTGCATATTTATTTAAGAACTGCAAAATGGTGGTGCAGGCCCATTTGTCAATTCTTTGTAGCCTTGAAATGTTTGAAACACTTTGGTAGAAAAAGTAATTCAAGATGTCAAAGTAGCTGAAAAAATGGGATCAAGTAAAACATGTGTTTCCCCAAGGTAGATCACACAAGACTAACTCAATAACTGTAATTGATAAAGGCATTTCCCTTCTAGGAAATACAGATTTTCTTATCTTAAAAAAACCAAACCAACAACATTTTGTAGGTTCCGTATAGGAAAAATAAAGGAAAAGAAGGAAAAGAAAAGGAGAGATTATAAAAGGAGTATTACAATGGAAGAATAAGACATTAGAAGATAACAAGTAGTGTTGACAGGACATATATGAAGCTTGAAAAAGGTAACTAATACAGTTCATACAGGACATATTTTGGAATTGATTGTACCTAATATTTTCAATAATAACCTTGTAATAACACACTCCCAATTCTTAGGCCAATATGGAGAGAAAATGAAGAGGGAAAGTATTGTTAATATAGATTGTCAGGTTATCCTACAGAAAGAATTCAAGGACAACAGTCTTAATGTTTGGATGGAATCAAGAATACAAAAAGCATTAAAAAAATGCACATAAGAAGTATGTGTTCCAAACCTAAGAATGGGTAAAAAAAATCAAGTGAATTTTCTAGCTGGAAACAAGACAAGGAGGGTACGAATACACTCAAGAGTCAACTGGACAGCCAAAGTGGTATTGCACATTAAAACGTCAAACAAAATCCTAGGAAGTACCAAGCTATGTATCAATGTGGTTATATAGGGATTTCTATCTCGTCTGGGATATAAGCGTAGTTCACAAAGTTTTCCATTTTTACATGTGCAGTATAAAAAAAAGGCTGGGGTTTCTTCCTTCTTTCATTCTGGACTCCACAAGTGGAACCAGCTGTTTCACTGAGGCTCCTTTGCAGCTGAATTCACAACTGTTGACCCCATTAAGAGAAAAGATTGTGTGAGATTTTTGGTGTTAAACCAATCTTTCCCTCTTTGTACAACACACTTCACTACTACAAGTGAGAAACCCTCAAAGGAGGAGGAAAAAGAAGGTCTTGGCTGTCATATTTTGTTCTCTGGCTGTAGCACGCTATTGGTCTCTGGTTTTGGCTTGGCAAACAGTTTTGGCTTGGCAAAGTTCATGTGGCCCGTTTAAATTTGCTAAGGGTTTCTCAGGATCAAGAAAGAATCAAGACCATAAGACAAACATCAGACAAAATCTATTCATTTAGATAATAAGAACAGCGGTGAAAAAGACCCAAAATAGACAATACTTAATTTTTCACAATCTTGCTCTTTTTGTCCGTCTGTCTGCCTGTCTGTCTTTCTCCTACCTTGCACATTAACTGCTTAGAGTAGGGAAACAAGAATCTTATTAAATCTCTCCACAGGTATCTGGCTGTGGTTTACGACTAATACTTACAGGTACATATAAACTAGGATAAAGAGTAATAGATCAGACTGTTCTTCTTCAACCCATGCCTCTTGGCAACATATTATCCTGAGTCTCTCTGACATCGCCTATGGCATTAAGGAACAATCAAGTTAAAATTGAGACTGGCAGGAAAAGCAATGTGATACTGCCTGTAGGGTTATTTGTTCAGTATTATTATTTCAGTGAAGATTGGCAAGCAATTGGATTAGACCTATTTTCCAGTCCACCAGAACTGAAGTACAGTTTATGAGTTGCAAGGCCCCAGTTCAACTATGAGCTGTATGGTTTTTTTGAAAGGTTTCTTGAGTAAACTGCAAGAGAGAGATAGGAATAATTAAAACTTGTAGTTAAGTCACTTAGAAGTGTGCATAATGAGGTTGCTCCAAATCATAAAAGATTATCTTTAAATTATCATTCAGAAATTTCCTTATCATGCGGCAACAGTCTATTCTCCTTCACCACTTTGAAAGAGCTCTTGAAAAAATACACCACTTTCGAGAATTACACACTCCCTTCAAATAAGGAAACAACTTGTGTATATATACACATCCTCTGTGAGTGTATCTTGGCACCCTTAAAATGCATGCATTTTCACAGGACTCCTTTGAGGCAGACAGAATGAACACATCCAAGGTATTGTTTACAAGGCCTTGGCTGTGCGCTCGCAAAGAAATATGGCTACTGTGATGTAAGACCTTTTTGACAGTCTATGGCATCTATCTCCCTTTCTTTGCCACTCTGCATAGCCACACTGACATTTCTTGCCACAAACTGTCTCAGTGGAATCAAGATCACCATACCCTTCCCATGGACATCAGCAGCTGTTCCTGCCTTTACACCCTTAAAGCACTTAATTTTTCATGCCCAACCAAAATACATCGGCTGCCTTTCCTTTTCAAGGCCATAGTGCCTGTAAAATACTGCAGGCTGGGGAACATGATCTTCCAAGACCTGGATTTAAAGCATGTTTGGTAGGAAGATTTCCCTTACAAAGATACAGCCTGTCTGCTAGTGGTGTCCCCTTAATGTGTGTTCACTTTAAGCTTCACCTTTGTGACTTTTGTATATGCGTGCTTCACCAAGACTAATTCTTTTGAAGGGCCTCTTACAGGAGGACTGCTTGAAGGATGTCTCTGGTTGGGACAAAGCATGTCAGCAAGCCTTGGGGAGGCTTCAACGTGCATCTGCTGTAGGAGACGCTTTTTGATGTTATTGCCTCCCTGCTGTAACTCTTTTGAGCAGCAAGTAGATTGAGAAGCACATGGTGCTTTGGGTACTGTCTTTGAAAGAGGTGATCCAACCCCTGCTCATGGTGAGCATTTGGGGGAAGAGGACTTGGGGCTAAACCAAGAGTACTCTAATCTGACGATATAAATGTACCTGAACGATCATGTCCAGAGGCACCAGTGTCCTTAAAATAGCAATATAAAGTATCTAAATACATCTGACAGTCCCACCTAAGATCATAGGATCACTTTGAAGAGCTAGTGCTTGTCTCACAAAACCAGGCTACTGCTCAAGCCGCAGGACTGTTCTTCCTCTTATGATTCTCCTTTTCTACAGAAATCATGTTTTGGTGGACTGAGTTTTATTCTTCTCTTTTTTCATTTGCAGTGGGCAAAAATGGACTCCTGTTTTACTCAGATTTAAGAGTGTAGAAAGGCAATCAATTTCCCTGTGGACTGTAGCTCAGTGGTACAAGCAGTGAACCTGATTTTCAAAGGCTTCATCACTAGTATTGACTGCCTGCAAGCACTACTCAAAATCAGTGTTCCTTCTTGTCACCTATATCATAAAAAAGGCAGTACGGAGAGAATTGTAACTGTTTTGTGCAAGTGTGGAGATAAAGAAACTGGGCACTACCCTTCCTAAAAGCGACATTCGTCTTCCCCATGGATTCAGCTCCCACCATGTTTGTCAATGAGTAGTATGTGATAAGGACGTGTCCCATGGAAACTACAAAGTCAGAGCAATTGCATAACATAGAATTCAAGCTCACTTTGTGTCAGGTTTTGCTGGTAGTTTTTTTGGGGGTTGAAAGTTTTTGGGTTTTTGTTCATTTGAGCTCCGCAGAATAATTTATGTTTTATTTGACTGGCATTCAGAGTAAATCAACAAACATCATGATACCTTCACAAAGGGATGGAAATGGTGGACATTCTAGTATGTATATTGGGGGGGGGGGGCATTTTCAGACAGAAATTCTGCATTCATGAAACTTTGCTTTTCTTCTCTCCTGTCACCTAGTATTTTCCTCATTCCATGTGGAAAATTGACTTGCGGAAAGCAGACTCTACAATCTGTAAGACTGTAAAGTAGGTATGTTTATTCGGCACCAGGCAGCACGGGAGGTAGTCCCACCAAAGTCGTGCGCGCCGAGCAGCAACGTGTCTCTTCAATTTATACAATCAAATATTACATATACCTTAGATTTCCCAATACACCTATACATATGCATCTATCCTCATTGCATATCAAAATCAGTTCCGAGAAAAAATTTCCATATACTCTTCCCAGTTGCACTTGCGCAGTGCCTCCTACTGGTGGTCGTCGGGGGTCCCAAGATGAAGGCCCATCCTCTTCATCACGGTGTCCGCTGATTTACCTTTGTTTCTGCGCAAACTCAGTTCTCTCCTGGCTCCCATCCATACAGCAGGGTCAGTCTTGACCGGTTCTAGGCGACTCCCAGCCCCTATCAGGAACTAACCCCTTTGTATGGAGATGCAAGACTCTCTGCTTCAGTTAATTTAGACAATAGATAAGCACTATCAGTTTTTTAAATGCACAGCAACTATTAGGTAATGCCACTTCTATTAAAATCCCTTTTAACCCCTTCCTTCAAAATGACCTTCTCAAGTAGCTCCTGCTGATGACTTTCATGAAAATCACACAAAATGGGGGAAGGAGTGAAGTTACTTGCAGCACTGCCAGGGAGGAATATATTTGGTTGAGAAATGTTGGCATGTTTTGAAAACATTCTGGCTGAACAAGTCTCAGCCTCCCGAAGACTTGAGAGACAGAAGATAAAACTGAATTTTGACTCTTGGACATTCTCATAACAGAAATTGGGGGCAGAAGGAAAGAGGAGGAAGGACAGATAGGGGAAAATGAATAAAGTTGAATAAGAAAATTGGTAAGGTGACGAGTGAAGCACTCAGCATTAACGTACTGAACCCCAGAATCCTCACCCAGGAGAGAAATTTTGCAGGCCAGTCAAAAAGTTCCTTCTCTGAAACCCTGTTTATGTCAGGCAAGCCCATCCACTTTTCATCAGCTACTGCAGGCATCTGTTTGTCAGGAATGATTTAGTCTTACTGAAAGACGTGCTGAGCCAGGGGTCTCAGATTTTAACTGTGGCCACACAGCAGTGTGCCAGAATATGAAACTCTACCCCTGATACTGATTTAACATAGTATCTGTGGTGTTAACTAGAAAAAGAAAAGAAATACCTGGATCTTTGTGATCCAGGGCACAAAACTGTCAGCCAGGGAAGACTGTTCAGCTACTGCGTGGGACAGCTATCCCCAAAGCACCTTGTGGTCCCTCAGCTCGCTGGTTTCTCAAGTATCAAGCAGAAGTAATGTGTGTGCACCTGTGCATGCACTTCTGTATACATGTGTGTATATATGTATCTCTGTATGTATATGTGTGTGTGTATGCATATACACGTGTATTCCCATCTTTATTTAGACTTCTAGGATAGAGACTGTTGCCTACTATGAATCTATCAACAGTATTTTTAATACAGTGTTTTTTACAATGCCCTTTGAAAGTCTGTGTGGCTTTTAACATTCTTCTGAAACACAAATGATTGTTTTGAGATGGTTTCAGTAAAACTGATTCTTGAATATACTGTGTCAAGCAGAGGCTAGTAGCAATGGTGTCTGCTCATGGTGTGCTCAGTGAGTAGAAAGAGAACTTGAGTCTCCAGCAGTATTCGACAGGTAACTTTGATTCCAATTGTGAGATCATCTAGAGAATTTGAATCTTAGCTGTGTCTGAGACTGTGTTTATCCACAGTTTTATGACAATGAAACAGGCAGTCACTCAGCCCTGAGACAGAGGTCAGAGGCTGCCTGAATAGTTATTTGGAAAAGGTACATCTATCCTGTATTAACAGCCCAGGTCTGAGACAGAATTTGTGCTGACTGATCCCCTTTATAGAACTGGTCTTCCCTTAAGTAGGATCATGGCACTGTCATGATCTCTGTAGCAGAAGAAGCACTAATCCGCTGAGTTCGGTCATGGGTCTTCCTGGGAGTGAATAGGTCACAGAGACCTGAGCCCTGCTGGTGCAAGTAAAATTTCTTTCAAGGTTAACATTGCTTTTAGCAGGTCACTCACTTCTTTGAGAGAAAATTTTAGACCTTGCCACTTCCCAGAATAAAAGTGTATTCCTGTGACATTATTGGATGGGACCACAAAGGTTTTCTAGTTCCTGATGATCAAGGCCAGAGATGAGATGCTTGTCACAGCTGTGAAGTGCACATCCCCATGGCCCTCTCTGCCTGAGCATCATCTACCAGCAAATATAGACATTTGAAAATAATTGGGCTTTCAGATAGGCATCAAGTCTGACAAGGGTAAATTTACCCTTTTCAGCTGACTTCTGCAGAAGATAAATTCTTCCTGGTGGAGAAATTCTTCCTGGTGTTGCAAAAAGCTGCTGTCTGTGGACAGCTAAATCACAGCCAGTCCCTCAGGCTTGATTGTGACATGGGGGCTGTTATAACACAGATTATAGAACTTGTTTTAGCCTTCAGAGCATCGGTGTATCTAGCTCTGGGCAATATTTTACCCTGAGCATGGGGAGGCCATAATCAGAACATGTATTTAGTACTTACTAGCTGTGGCAAGGAGTCCGTTGAAATCACAGAATGTTCCTGTGAATAAAGATAAAATGGCTTATATTTTTGGTGCATTCTGTTAAGATACCAATGATTTTCTACAAGGTAAATTTTAATGTTTGCTAGTAATTCAGATGGACTTCAGTCAGCTTCTGAACTATTACAGTTCTACAGCTTTTCAAAGTTGACACATATAATATATTTTGTCTAAGCACATGTGCAAAATACTAGAATTTAGAGTACGTATTCAGTCTAATTTCACTTGAAAATTATAACTTGTTATCTTTACACTTAGAAAGGACTGTTACTGAGGGACATATCTGTAAGGAAAATGTGTTCCAATGAAGCACAAATGATTTTTTATCAGCAGTCTTCAATCCAGACATGATTTCTGCCTGCCTCTTATTTTTTCTTTTATTTATTTATTTTGGCCTTCAGATGTCGAGGAAGGGTTGCCAAAGATTTGCTAATCTTTGGAATGCGAGGAGCAACCCCAATCAATCTGTGTTCTGTGTTAGACGAGATATCATTGTTGGTCTCTTCTCCCAACCAACTAGTGATAGGATGAGAGGCAATGGCCTCAAGTTGCATCAGGGGAGGTTTAGATCAGATATTAGGAAAATTTTCTTTACTGAAAGAGTGGTCAGATATTGGAATAGGCTGCCCAGGGAGGTGGTGGAGTCACCATCCCTGGAGGTGTTCAAAAAAAGTATAGATGTGACACTTCGGGATATGGTTTAGTAGGCATGGTGGTGTTGGGTGGATGGTTGGACCTGACGATCTTAGAGGTCTTTTCCAACCTATGATTCTGTGATTACATGCCTGAAGTAATAATGTGTATAGAGTCCATTTCCCTGGATTGAAAAATGGTATGTAACCACGGAGGCAGATCAATAAAAACATAGTGATTTTGAAGAAAAATGTCTTTTTAACAAAACATTTTTTTTTCCAATAAATCAACTTTTAGCTAAAAATTTTCTAGTTTCAATCAAAATTATCACAATTCCTCTTCTTCCCTTCACCCCAAAACCAATATTTATGTGAAAGAAAATATCTTCAGAAATTGATAATGAACACTATCTTTAGATATAATTTTAATGATGAAAAAACCCAACAATTGCTCAAGTAGTTCTAAGGAATATACTTTCTGCATCAGTAGTCACTCTAGAGATAAAGCTAGTAAGAAGAAAGCAGTCAACTTCAAGTACAACCTGAATTTAAACAGCTATTTAGCCGAATTTGCAAACTAGGCACCATATTTTTCAGCTACAAATTTATGATTTACTAACAAATGCAATGCAATTTTTTGTATTTTAAATACCAAAGTGAAAATTTGGTTTCTAAAGGTTACAGTACAACACTCAAGTGTAAATGAGGGGAATTTTTTGCCCCTTTAAAAAGAATACGAAAAGAGAGTGTTGATAAAGTCCAGCTGAACTGTTTTGTCTGAGTTTCAAGACCAGTCTAAGTTATTATTTTTCAGCTGTATGTCCTAAAGAGTTTGGATATAAAGGTAAATGTGTAATGTCCTTGATAAGGCACATTACACTTGTAATACACCCAGGTAAACTCCTGAATTACTGCATCAGTTATTCTACCTTTTTAATAGCGGCTAGCAAATTTCTGCTGTGTTACTCTGTGTCCTAAAGAGATTACAAAGACATAAATTGTCTATCTTATTTTTGCAATAAACTGTGGCTCATCAAAATTCTTATTTTATAATATGATTATCAGAGGCAGAGGCAGGAGCTGGAAAGTCATTTCTCCCTTGCTAGTGAGTTATCACTAGCAAGAATGAGCCAAAGGCCTCCTTTATCTCCTCTGTCATCTAGTAGGACAACTCAGGGCCTGACCTCTGGCAGCCTGATCCTCTGTGAAGATAAGCACATTTCTGTTTACTCTGTTTTCTGCTGTCTATCACTGTAATGGAAATCGTCAGGTTAAAACCATGAAACTAATTTGGTTTTCATTCATTCTTGTACTGGGTGGAGGAGAGGATTGTATCCTGTAGTTTTTGTACCTCCAAGGCAGAGTTCCTTCAGAGAACTGGCAGAGAAAAAAATCAGCTGTATCTACTTTTTTTCAATGGCAGGTGAAGAATGACTTACAAGTGAGAGGAGTGGGTTGGCATCATCCCAGTTTCTTGCAGCATTGTGTTTGTCTGAGAAAAAGATGTAAGAATATCTAGGTGTGACTCGTTATCTCAGCCAGGAAATCATTAACAAAGGTGTAACAATCTAAACTAGCTCTGAATAGCATTTCTTAATACTGGCTCGCAGTACTTTCATTTGTTTTTGCTGATGGGAGACAGAGTTAATGAGAAATTCTTACTTTCTTATTTCTATTTCCTGCTCTGAAAAAGTGACAATATGAAATCACCTTACCGCTAGAACATAAAAAATAGATATCATTCTTTCTTTCAACATACAAAAATGTCCATGGCATGTTCTGATGATAGAACAGAGACAATTCTAGAAAACGTATGTTGATAACTGTAATGTAGTGCCTTTAGTTTACTTGACATGATATGGATAAATAATAACCTGTCTTACCACAGTGATCCAGATGTAGGGCTCAATGTCCTGTGAACATAGTGTAGTAATCACTAACATAATTGCCGTACTGGCATAAGACAACATAAGAACAGATGCATTATACCAGGCAAAGTCCCAGCTGGTCTCTTCCTTTGTTGCTAACAGCAGATGATGCCTGGATGCTTTTGAAAATATTTGTTATATATCTCTCCAGTTTCTGACAACACTGAACTAGAGGTTATATCCAGCTTAAATAATTTCATAGGTACCAGTGAGGCTATATCTTATTTAACTTCTACTTTAATCCATCAATATTTTAACCATCTACATAATATTGTGTCTACAAGGTCCCCAATTTACTTACATGCTGTTGGGAAATCTTCTGTTCTGAGTTTTATAAGCTCTAAAAACAATAATACTGTGTGTACTCTGCTCTTAGACTGTGGAAAGCAGCAACTTACCATCACCTTTTCACTGTCTTTACATAATGTGTGATTTTTGAGTATTGACTGTAAACCCATGATCCCTATCTTCCATCTTGGAAGCTGAAAAGTTCCAGGCTCTTTACTGCCTCCTTGCATGGCTGTCATTCTGACTTTCCTGATGAAGTTGTCATTCTGTTTTGTGCCCTTTTGAGTGTGCCCCTTTTATAGCCTAGAATGATGTCACTGTTTAACCTCAGCCAGCTACTAAGCACCACACAGCCTCTATCTCATTCCTCCCCCCCCCACCGGTGGGATAGGGGAGAGAATCAGAAGAGTAAAAGTGAGCAAACTTGTGGGTTGAGATAAAGTCAGTTTAACAGGTAAAGCAAAAGCTGCAGGTGCAAGCAAAGCAAAAGAAGGAATTCTTTCACTGCTTCCCATCGGCAGGCAGGTGTTCAGCCATCTCCAGTAAAGCAGGGCTCCATCACATGTAACGGTTACTTGGGAAGACAAACGCCATAACTTCGAACATCCCCCCCTTCCTTCTTCTTCCCCCAGCACGACATCATATGGCATGGAATACACCCCTTTGGTCAGTTGGGGTTAGCTGTCCCACCTGTGTCCCCTGCCAATTCCTTGTGCATCCCTAGCCTACTCACTGGTGGTGTAGGGTGAGAAGCAGAAAAGACCTTGAGTCTGTGTAAGCACTGCTCTGCAGTAATTAAAACATCCCTGTATTATCAACACTGTTTTCAGCACAAATCCAAAAACACAGCCCCACACTAGTTACTATGAAGAAAATGAACTCTACCCTAGCCAAAACCAGCACAAGCAGAGCTGCTCTCAGGAGTCAGGATGATGATGCAAGATACATTTATGCAGAGGTTTAACAGAGTTTTCTGTTTAGTTCTCAACGGTTTTCTTACTAATCACTCTGTTGTTTTCATCGCCAGTCTCGTGTTTTCAGGGAAGTGTACACATGTACTCCACAATATCTTTGCTGAGTTATGAACAATTATAGTTGCAGCAAATATATTTTATTATTCCTTTTATGACCCCTTTCCATGCTCTTTGGTTCACCCCTACTAGAAGTTACCACTTGTTGGTTTTGCTGCCTTAAATATTCTTCTTTCTGTACACTGTCCCAAGTCCATGACATGCTTGGAAATTAAAAATGTCACAAAAACTCTACCATTAAACAAGAAAACATAGGGGTTTTTTAGACAGACAGAAAAGAGGAGATGGATGAGCTGGGGGCACGCTTAAGGCACTAAGATTTGCCACAGCCAGGATAACTTGTCAGAAGCTTCCTGCTGAGCCCATCTCCAAATATATACAGGTAGAACTAGTGTTCCCAGGAGCATTCTTTTCTGATGGCTTTTACTGTCTGTTTTGTCATCATCTCACTCAGTGTCATGAGATACTCTATAGCTCCTCCTGTTCTGCTCCAGTTTTAGTTACCTTAGTTTTGTCTATATAAATTTTTCATTGTCAGCAAACTTTATCCCAGTGTTCTTCACTCACTTTTCCAGATCACTTATAGTGTTAAACAGTGGAAGTCCCAGAACAGATCCTGGTGGGAATCCCATCGTAACACCTGCTCTCTCCTTCAGAAATTAGCATCCTATTTATTCACTTGAATCTTCTCTTGATTAATCCCGTCTCTTCTCCCATGAGAATTTAATAATTTGTAGAAGACTGAAAAGCTTGATTGAAGCCAGCAAGGAGATGACCTTCAGGGTGCTGCCTGTAACCGTGATAAAGAAAAAGTATATAGGTGGACTCAATGGACTTGATGGATCATGGACTTCATGATCCTGACGGGTCCCTTTTAACTCGACATATTCTATGATTCCAAGTGTAATTAAGTTAAAGGATTGATGTTCATCTTTATGTTTCTTCATCCATGTATGCATAGAATCTGAATAAGGGTCAGTGGTGAAATACAAGAGATGACTGAGAACAAAATGGAGTGTTGAATTCCCATCGAAGCACCAGGGCTTCAACACTGACAACTGTCAGCACCCCTGACTTTATTTAAATTTTTTTTTAATAAAAACTAGAAAAACAGCAGCAAGTCTAGCCTGACAATGCTATGTGTATGCAATTTTAGGCAGGAACATTTATTTACCTGCTTCTTTTGACTTTTTAGACTCTTTTTTTCCTCCTATATTATTTCAAAGATACAACAGAAATACAACTTACAAAGAGAAGAAATGTAATTAATGTATACAAATCTGCTAGGCCAAGTATAATTTCATTATGTACTTCCAAATGCAAATATAAAATACTTAGAGATGCATGGCCAGATTAGGCATATGTGACAGACAGACAGATAATTATTGGTAATGACCGCAGTGTAGCAATGAACAACTTAGCCACCCACTGTGTGACAATTTTGCAGATGAAGTCCTGAACTTGCTTCAGAAAAGTGGTTTTCTTGTTCCCTCTTCCCTGCTTCCACCATTGCCCTCCAGCTTAGAACCAATGCGCATGAAATTATGTTCCTTGTCTGAAATTAAACCAGAGCAGCTTCATCCTTGAAGCTACTCAGCAGCAAACATTTAACATTTAAACTCTGTTTACCTTGAGAACTAGAGGTAGTTAACACAATTTAAAGACTTGAAATAGAAGCCATAATTAAATGTACTTCTTAAAGGATTAGACGATCATCTTCCTGTACAAACAGAATAAACAAGGAAATCGTATTAGCTCTTAATGTAATTAGCTGAACCCAACAGTCTATGGATAAAACCTTTCTATGCACTTCTCAAAAAAACAGGGAAATCTTGGGAGGACTTAGAACTTGACAATTTGCATGAATTTCTAATGAGTCAAAATTCATTGAACTGATTAAACAAAATTCTTCCTATTATCTAATCCGCATAACTGCTAGCTCAGAAGAGATGAAAGCTTTACCTACTTCCACATTGAGAAAAGGCATCAAAAAAGAACAAAAATTTTGTAACCACGTCATGACCTCAATTTTTTTTCCTTTCTGCTAAGCTACATAATATCTGGAATTGAATTACTTTATTTCTCATTCAGGGCAGCACAACCTTGGGAACATTTTCAAGCTAGATAAATACACCAGGGACCTGATCCAAAGGCCACTGAAGTCAAAGAGAATATTCAAAGATTTCAAGGAGTTTGCACCAGAAACACATTTTGTGCTATTTCCTCGCTTGTAAGATGGCATCATTCTTTAATTGTTATCAAGAGATTTTGAACAGGAGGATGTAGTTTATGAAATTATAAACAGGCAGATACAAAGATGTATATAATCTCAACTAGACTAATTCAGAAATTGGATTTCTCCTCCTAAATAAAACTCTAATATTTTGATTCATGTTTTTATCCTAATTGGGAAGAAATGACAAAGCATGGAACCCCTTCCCTGGAATAATTTTTTTTTAACGTAATTCCATTTAGAAATGTTTATATTTTGTTTGGATTAGGTCCAAAATTAAATTGTGTTATCTATAACAGTGCAACTGTGGGGAAGTTTCAGCAGCAGTGACTGTTCATGAGACAGGTAGCATGGCCATAAAATCAGCTCCATGGAGGAGAATGTGAGGAGTATTTATGAGAAATACACTTTCTATTAGCTTAGGCAAATTTAACCCAAATTAAAAAATGTTTTATTTCCATTTGGCTTTCCTGCCCACGGGGAAAATTGAAAATAGTCGTAAGTAATAACATCATCCAAAACAAAACAATAATTTTGCAGAAGCCAACATTTGCAATGAACAAGTTGTTCCCATAAGCAATAGACCTAACGAAGTCTGTTTTTCTATGAGGTTTATATTTGATTGTATTAAACTGGATTTCCTTCTAGATCCTCTATAACCCCACATCCTCCCCAAGCCAACAGCTTTATCTCCCTTTAGACTGC
Organism: Opisthocomus hoazin; assembly: GCF_030867145.1. Lineage (NCBI taxonomy): Eukaryota > Metazoa > Chordata > Aves > Opisthocomiformes > Opisthocomidae > Opisthocomus > Opisthocomus hoazin. Next base: position 67,731,775 of record NC_134419.1, read on the forward strand.
CTGAATGCCCTTGGTTTCAAAAAAACTACCTGTACAAACCAGATTTTTATGGATGTTCAGGGCCCACATAATTTTCCCTTGAGAGTATTCTTGACCTGCACCTTGTAGGAGTGCTGAGTGTAGGAGTCCTATGTCTCATCAAATTGAGTTGAAGTTGGCCAGCTGATCAAATTTTATGTAGGAACAACAGAATTAGACACTCTATCATATAGCCTTCCTTATCCCATAACCCCTATCAGGTTTGTGGAACTGAAGTGAAAAACAGATTTTGGTGGAATATTCCTAATCCAGCATGACAGGATTATCCACTGTTACCCGCTGGTTTGCAGATTGTACACATTGTTCTTCAGGAAATACTGAAAAGCAGCACTGTAACTCAGAATAACGCTGAAACAAATATCGTCTTAGACAGAACTCCTTCCTCAGCACAATGGGCTAGAAACTGCAAGAGCTCCAATTGCAGAGAGACTGATGGTCATTTTGTTTAACTTGACAGTTGTTGAACTACCACTGCCTAATGCATTGCTTTTGTAAAGTGCTTGGAGTAGGAGTGAGACAAGGACCACTCTTATTTTGTTGGGTAGGGGGTGTTTATCATCCACCACCAGGTACAAACATCATATTTCAGGGATCCAACAAGTAGCCCAGTGTTGTGTGAACATTTGTGTGAGAGAAGAAATGAAGTGATGGAGGCACATTTTGCCTTTACAGTCCAATCTTGTATATTTGACTGTGGACAGTCAATGTGACATGAACTAACCCTTCAAATTTACTCTCACTTCCAGTGTCTTACTCCCCTTTATAAAGTGGGACTGGATTTATTCCAGCCTGAGGAAGTTAATTCTGCATCTCTGCAGAAAAACAAAAAAAAAGGTAAATTCCTCTCACAGTGGTGAAGTGGTGGCGGGGGCTGCCTTTGTCACTTTGGATGAGAGGGGACAGTTGTTGGTGGCTTAATGCCAACAACTCCAACAAGTCTGCCTGAACCTCCTGGTCTGGCCCAGAATGGGAAAATGCCCATGGTAGTGGAGTAGTCAGAGGAGTAAGGTTTGCCTCAGCAGGAAGGAGGACCTGGCAGTGGGGGAAGCAGGGAGTAGAAATGAAGCCTGGAACAAATAGCCAAACACGATATCTGGCACTAAACAGGGAATCTGTGGATATTGCAAAGCCTCTTGCAAGGTGGGAGGGAGGCTAGGCAGAGCTGTGACTTGGAGGGATAGTTTAGTATGACAACTGCAACACAGTGGTCCTTTGAGTCCGGAGACTGATGGAATTGCCCCGCTGCGATCACTCCCACTTGGGGTCTGTAAACTTCATTGACATGAGCCCAAATACAAGGACTGAAACCACAGGGGAGCACCTACTAGTTCTAGGTTTGCTGCTTGGCATGCATTTGGCCTGAGACAGGCAAGTAACAAACAGCAACTTGCTCAATTGCTATGCAGAGCCCAGATCCCACTCAAGAGTGACAATGTACCTTCATATCAATTCAATTCAGCCCATAAGACAGAGCTCTAAATAGACTTGACACTATTATTGCATGGAGGTGAATGTCTTTCTCTTATTTATTAACCTGGCTGAATTTCCTAAATTTGATCTTATAACTATCATGAAAAGCAGCCTCTTGTTATGACTCACTGCAGATTATTAGGTACTCTGTAGACATATTACAGGGCAATCCATACAGTGCTGCCTGTAGCACTGAGCTATTGCCAAGCAGGGTGACATAAAGCATGCTGTACATCCTGGATACAAACCTATGGCTTGCCATAATCTCCAATTTAGCATGGCTCGGGAGAGCTGCTTTTTCTTCCAGTGAAAATCAGTCTCATCAAGTGAAAGAGCTATTAAAAAAGATTCCATTCCAATGAGTAATGACTAATTAAAAGCATTACAACAATGGTGTAATTCCAATTGCTAAGCATTGAAGTAATTTTATGCTCTGTGACAACTATTGTGTGAGAACTGTAATTCCACATCTAAAGGAAATAAATGATTATATTTTAGAAGGGCAGAAATCTTCCCCAGATGAAATGGCACCGGCCTTTAAGTAGCAATACAAATCAGATTCCACTAGAGAGAACAGGGAGGGGCAAAATAGAGTAGAGATTAAATGGAGCCCTGGTATATAGAAGTGCAAAAAATCACAAAAGATGCAGCAGTTGGCAGTAGTGTTGGAAACATATAAACCTTTGCAAAGATTTAGCTCTGACCAAAAGCAGAAAGAAGCATGCGCAAACACTCTTCTGTGAGTGGGTAGCAAATTGTTAACCTGAGCAATTATATCAGCCTTTCCTCATTTAGTTCTTTGAGGTCCTTTCCTACCTCTCTGCAGAAACACATAGTGGGTTAAAGCAGATTTTAACAACACTGAAAACCCTGTCAGTGCATACCACTCAAGAAAGTTGCTGGGTCTGACAGGCAGAAGGAATTTCCTGTGTGATTTTCCATCATGATTCAGAATAGCAAATTTCATCAGGTAATTTCTCTCCTCTCCCACCCTGCTGAAGCATGGTGCTGCCAGCCTAGTGAATACATCTCACTGAAAAAACACTCAGACTTGATTTAAAATTTTCAAGTGATGGAGTATCTTCTTTGTTCCATGTTAAATTGTGCAGATGATTAGTTAACATGACTGTTAAAAAAAAATCAAGTCCTGTTACAAGAGTGAATTTGTCTGGATTCCACTGCTGATCTCCAGTTTTTGCTCTGCCTTTTCCAGGATATCTTAGAATGCTCTCAAGTAGGAGAGATATCAACCTCTCTTTTCTCTGTCTGTGGCCCAGATTCTTCGGTACTTGCTATGTGACCTAGCATTCAGAAGTACCAAAACCACACAAACTCTTAAGGGGGTTTAGCTTGTCTAGCAGTTCAGACCAGTCTAAAGAGCAGACTCCTTTGGAACCAAACTTGTGATTTTATGTAATAAAAAAAAGAAAATAGTATATCAAGTTTATTTAACTGGATTTTATTTTTTCCTGTGAAATTCTTATTGAACTGTTTCTTTCCCAATTGAACTTCCCCTCATGCTTGTATTTCTGCTCTGGGATTTCTCTGCTGTTCCAGCTAAGAATATCAGTTGTTCCAACTAAGAATGTAAATTCTTTTGTCAATTCTTTTAAAACTCTTGAAAGCAAATTTCCAAAGTATGGAGAGTGAAGCAAGGATGAAGCATTAGGGTTTGGCTCTTCTGTTACTGGGTGTCCCAGAAATACCATCTATAACCTTGTATTGATCATATAATCCCTCTGTCTCCTCTGGTGTATGAAGACAACCATTCTTCACTACCTTCTAAAGTTGTTATGAAAACATTTCTATAATTAACCCAGAGCTATATATTAATGAGGCTTATAAGAGAATTTAATCAGAGATACTTTAAGATCTATTTCAGATTCAAACCAACAAGGAGTTATTATTGTATACACTGCAGTATGTAAAAACCCTTTAAACAGTGATTAGATAATTCTGATGAAAATGGAAGAACTATTGGCTGTACATTCAGTTTCACTGGCAAGTCTTGAAGAGTGATTTTACTCCTTGCAACGAATTAGCAGTGGAAAGCAACTGGAGAGCTACAAATTAATGTAGCTCAGATGCAGCAGAACAGCATGTCTAAGGGCACCCTGAAGCCTTGTGTCTTGTTCTGATCTAGGCTGAACAAGCCCATGAATTTGGGTTTTCCCCTACCCTGACCTAAAATTCTCTCCCAAATCCTGGACACTTTTATGTCCAAACTGAAATGAATATCTTGGCACAAAGTTTTAGCTTCAGTGGCTTTGCACACTTCAACAGCTAGAAAAATGGTTCTAATGGAATTTCCCAACTAGCTGTATCCACAGACATTCAACTCAGAGAGAAGCTCTGATCAAAAACAATCTAAAGGGACTTAAAAATTATACAAAACCAAGTTTCTACTGCTCTAAATGTAACTAACAGGAAAAGGAGAAAAATCTACTTCTGAATGTTTTTTTTAGCAATATTCATATTTTATCAGGCTCTTACTGTATTGTAAGAGGATTCTCATGCTATCAGAATCGAATAATTCACATCCTTGTTCAACACAAGTAGTGAAGAGTACTGTCTATAAATCCCTTTGGATTACCACATGGCTTTGAGCATGCAATAAATCTTTTCCTCTATCCCATCACCTCCTAATCTGCTAAAAGTCTTCCAAAAGATCAGAACCATTAAGATGTCATTTTATAATGGAGGAATTACAGCCTAATTTAACAAACCTTGTCCTGAGGTCTATAAACTAGAACTAAAAAGTGAAAAAGAAATCCTGTGCTGAATTCAGTCACTGCTCAGGGTTCGTTGCCATGAGAGCCCTTGCATTGGCTGACTAGCTGCCAGCCTTGCAAACTGGCTGCTTTTCCTTGCCAGGTTTGAGCTGTTCTGTTTTAATGACTGTTGTTCCTTATCTTATTGCTGCCTTTTTTTTTTTCTTTGGTCCCACAAGAGAGCCAAAATGTAGAACTGCCTTGTAAATTAATTTCTATTAAAAAATAATAATCCCCTGTGTAGGTTCGTTTTGTCCTTTCTCCACTTGTTTCAACATCCAAAACTTGTACACAAAGGTTTGCAATTCTAAAAATGGCTGTTCAACCATCAGCAAGCAACCTTCCAGCTTATGAATTCATAAATCTGACCTTTCTTATAATGTTCTGTCACTTGAGCAAAAGAAGGTACCTCAGTTCACATAAATGTATTTGTATGACATACAGTGCTGGCTGAGCTCCGGATACATTTAATGTATGTAGCACTTCTTACAAATAACTAGCTGGACTCATATGTACCTGCACATCTTACAATTTTTGCAGAGTCTTTACCTCTGTCCACCTTTCTTTTTCATTAGAGTTATTTGACTGGATGGGAGTGTGATTAGGATGAAGCTGTTAGTGACTAGGAAGGGGGCTAGCAAGTCCCTGAGGAGCTTGAAAGACCAGATTGCTCCAATATCCCTTTCCCACACAAAATGTTTTCTTATACACTGGCATGTACAGTCTGGCATTTTGTCAGGTTTCCACAGAAATTATGAAAATTGGACCAGCAATAGCTGCTGATGAAGTCTGATTTCTTGCCATTTACAGATCCCTTTGTCTAAGGTGGCAAAACAATAAAGATTGTCCTTTTCTTCCCTGTCTCTGTCCTCCTGTTCGGCACCACCCTTATCCTTCAAGAGACTGAAAGAAATACGTGCACATGTAAGAGGACTTTCTGCTTGAGCAAAATCAAACGAAAACCTTTGATGACTTCATGAAGGACAGGCTCATGGCTGTGGTACTGCTCACCAAATCAGAGGGTGACTCTGATCAGCTCTCAGCATCAGCGACATGGAGGAGGCAGTTTCATATGTCTTCTTACAATAGTAGCTTTTTTCTCCTAATTATGAATATTGATTACTTGAAGCCTGCATAACTATATGGTATGGTAGGGGTCATATATTATTAGCCCCTTCCCAGATTTGAGCTACTGTGTTTGGCTGACCTCCTGTGAGACAACAGGGAGTTATTACATGAGCCAATGACACACGGCACAGCAAGTCTCTTGTTAATCCCTTCTAAGTTTCCCAGCCATAAATTCCACTGAATAACCTCTTTGTTACAGTATAATCTTTCCTTAAATTTAGAGTAAAAAGTTCTGTGAGAAAAGGCAGAAAATGAAAGCACAGCGTCAGCCTAAAAGTGCAAGTGCCTGCGTTCCTGCAGTCTCATTTTTCCTCAGGTTTCTCCTGTTCAGGTCCTGAATGAAGCCTTACGCTACTTTCTACCCACTTTAAGGAAGGAAACTAGGGAACATGACTTAGAGAAATAGCTGAGGTGTTGAGGATCCTTGGAATAATTCCTCTCTGTCATACTGTTTTTTCTGTGGTTTTGCGATGTGTCAAAACCTTGCATAAAAGCATGGGTCAAAGACTGGGTTTAGTCTCAGTGATGCCATCTCTCGACCTTGCTGATGCTAGGGCACCTGTAGCCTGGTGACATACCTTTCCTGCAGTGATTTTCACTGTAGGATGCTGAATCCTTCTATACTGGAGCACAAATAACTGGTATGCCCAGTACAGGCCATACAAAGGAAGAGCAAATCATCACAGGATACACTGTGTGAAGCCAAACAAGGGAATGCAAATCAGAATCAGGTTTTGGGCTTGGGAAGCAATGACATGGTCAAATGTATGCGAGAGGGCAGTGAGAAGTATAAAGGGAGGGCATGATAAGTAGCTTTATCTTCATGCTTGGAACAAACTGCTAATAGCCACAGGAAGCTGGAGCCACCTTCTCTGCTGTGATCAGCATGGGGGCTTGGTGGCATTAATGAAAGTCTTATCCATACAGCATGACTAGGTGGTATTTTGAATTTGTTGTGTGCTATCTACATCCTCTTGATTCCATCATTTCCCTTCTTCTCGCTGGAGCTGTCATCAGGAATTGTTAATGCACATGAGAGTTAATGCACATTATTAGATTTACTATTTTCTGACAGGGACTTTAATTGAAGTTTATGGATCTAGTCACCATATTTTCCTACCCTGTGGCTCCCACTTCTCTGAGTTCATGCTGCTATTGTTGGTGTCTAGGCAATTAATAAGAAATACCATGTATATTATTTATTCAGTATTCAGTACTGTCAGTGCATTTGTCTGGCACTACTTGATGAAAGGCCAGTTACATGAGGTAAAAGTACATTTTTTCATGCAGCAAAACGCTTATAACCATATATATATATATATATACACACACATCTCAAAAATTGTAAAATACCTATTGCCAACAAGAGGTGGTTTAATGCAATTCCATTACAGAAGTCCCACTACAGAGTAGGGTTATTTTGCCCAGTGTCTGGAGTCATGTTTATGAGCTTAATTCTTGGGAACAATTTCCACCTTCCCTATAGGCATACATGCAGTTCAAATCTGTTTTCCGCCACTAGTTATCCTCAGTAACAGGCTTCAAACCCTTTCAACCACTGTGTTCAAACAGGACTCATTCTTGTGACACAGTCATTAGCGTGGCTTTATGCACTTAACTTTAACCATAGGAGTAGTTTCATTGCCTTCAAAAAGCACTTCTATATTTTCTCTATTTCTGCAAATATCTTATAAATTTTAAAAATCTATTAAAGGGCAGATACTACTTTGATTCTTCTCCTTCAAAACACTTATGTGTATCTGCCCTTCCCTCACTACCACCCTTAGTGCAAGATATGCACTCTTGTATTAGGTGGGCAAGTCTAACTGAATAACTTCTGCAAAGATGTTTTAACTTGAGGTACCCGCTATCTCTCACACTTCCTTCCTGCATCTCAGTGTCTGAGTGATTCTTGTGCATTGTACTAGACTGGAAAAAAATTTAAGACTAACTACAAAATAACAAAGACACATTCAAACAAAAGCTGAAATGGGCTAAGCCAAATGCAATGAAAATTTAGCATTTGCATTTGATTTCTTGATTTGTTAGCAAACACTGAACATAACTCCTCTTCAGCAGTGACATACTGCCTTTCACTGGAGAGCTGCCCACTTGAGTTCTTGGGTTGCCTCTGTCCATGTTCCTCAGCAAAATGCAAGTGAAGCATGTTAGATTAGCCATGTCTGAAGGTTATTTACACTATCCTGCATGACTTTAAGCACCACTATTTTAAAAGGGTTCATACAGTCAGTCCTTCTCAGGATTTATAAACCAATCATCAGCAGAAGTTGACGAGAGCAAAGCTACTCATATGAAGGCAGAGTTAAAAGTAACCAAATATACAGAGTAACTGGGTGAAATATTGTGTCTTGTAATGTACAAAGGGCAAATCTAGATGGCCTTAGATATCACTTCTAAATCCATCCTATAAACCATGCACTATTTGCTACCTATGGAAAGATCCTACCAGAGTAGTGAGAAAAGCAGGTTTACTGCTTTGTGTAGGAGAAAGCCGAAAATAGGCCACAGTTGCAGGGTATCTTGAGGCCTGGTGGGAATTGCAGAGCATGGAACTCATCCTTACTGGTCTGCAAGGACATGACATGCCTCCCAGGACAAGTTGCCAGCTGTTGCACATTTCAGCAATAGTGCAATAGTCCCTAGGCAGCCAACTCATAGTACGTATTAGTGCACTATGAGGATGGCTGGCAACTGTATGCAAGTAACAGTCTTTAAATTGGGATTGGAAGGAAATAAATGTTCCATTTTCTTCTCTGTATTACAAAACTCACTCAGGTACTTTTGTAAAAGTTCCTGGAAGTCACCTATTATCTCTTCATTTTCAAACTGGGCTCTAGGTCTTGAGAAACCTGATTCTCCTTCTACCCCTTAGATTTCAGCCTGGCCAGGAGTATCATGAGGAAAGACCATGGTCCCAGCTCAACTGTCCAGTACAGAAATCAGCAAACTTTGATCAAGTTAAAAAATCTGACTTTAAACATTGAAAGAAACTGACTTTCCACAACATCTAGAAGAGGTTCAGCGTTGGCCTGCATCTGAACTAGAGGCCTTGGGTTAGTTCTTACTGAGAATGGTCTGACTTCTCCTGTTACAAATGATAACCTCACTGCTTCACTGGAAAATCTTTAAATTGCTAGGCAAACCCTTTTGTTTTGCTCTTGCTCAACAGAAGACAGGAGCAGTGCAGCATAAGATGTCACACGAACTCCTTGCTCCTGCAGTAAAAATAGCATCGTAAGAGATGATGGCAATGCTGAACTCTTCTTTCAGATATGTCAGAAAGGGATGGCAAAGGCAATATTCCTCCCTCATTACACCTCATCAGGTCACACAGAACTTAGCTTGCAGGCTCTTTCTGACAACAGCAAACCAGCTCCAGATCAGCAATCTGGATCTTGAATGTGAGGATATCTGTCACGCTGTAAGGGAGGTAGGTAACCCAAGAGCGCTGGAGTCTTCCTGCTTGACTGCGATGCTGGGACATTTCTTTCCACGGTATTCCTTGTTCTTTTTCTGACTTCTGAAGTTTAATGATTTCTGCTTTGCTATTGGTGGATTTTTGGTTTGCTTTTTTCTCTCTGAGTCAAAAACATTTGAGACTTGAAAAAATCTGCATTCTGATGGCATTTTCTTCTCCTTTTGGTGACACTGACTATAAGAAGAAATGAAAGCCAAACTATTCATCCCTGTGAAGAGTTTTCAAGTGAGGATATTACATGGCAGGAGTGCCAGCAGGCTGTGCATGAGGTAACATTCAACAGCCAGATCTGGAACAAACAGGGCTTCCAGGGGAAGGAGTTCAACTTGTGCTTTCTCACAGGACGGAGGACGGGAAAGTTTGAGTTTGGGACAGACAGGAGATAGGGAGTGGGTGTTCACAGCTCAGGAATTCCTCTAATCTTCAGCTTTCTCTGACATAGCCTTTCCCTGGCCTGGACCAAAGAGCAGGATCCCTGGAAGCTTTGGCTTCCTGTGGGTGCTACTCTCTGCTTCTGCAGAACACAACACCCGTAGACTATGCCCCTATAAAATGTCTGCCTGCTTTCCTCTGCCTCACTCAAGGTCCAAAGAAAGGAGTAAAGCCAAGAGTGATTATTGCCAGCAAATAAAGAAAGACAAGGGATTGAGCCACTCCTAAAACTATTACTTCTCCGTGTATAACGTTACAGTTATGACAGACACCATTTTGCTCAGTGTGTAGCGAAAATTCACGGGAGTCAACATCCCCATCACAGCTTACCAGCAAGGTTTAAACAAATGCATCTAAAAAATAAAGACAAGAGCTTGTAATACGCTTCTTAGCAGTGTGAAGAGTAGAGTCTGATCCTGTTTTCACAGCAGGAATTTGTTCAGGGTTTTGTTAATTATTGTCAGGAGCTACCAGATTTCTCTTCCAGAGAAACAGCAAAAGAAACGTCACAGCTGGGGAGTCACACTGAGAGTTCGACGAGGCTCCTTTCACAACTCCAGTCTTGAAAAAGTACATTTACCGTAATGAATGTAGAATGGCTGAGAACAGATCAGATGGCAAGAGGTAACAAAATCAGATTTTCTTTTCCTGTGGAAAAAGTTTTAGATCTATAAGTTTGCTTTTCATTAGTATTTGAGCAGCTTCCTAAAATACAGAGTATTAGCCCTTCCTTGCCCCGCCAGCTGTAATGAGGAATTCAGTGTGCGAGAAATGTATGCAGAAATCTCTCTAGGACTGGGTATGGGGCATATAGAAAGATATGAGGGAAGTCACAAGAAGAATGAATATAAGAAAATCTTCCCAAACATGGAGTTTTCAAATATTTCCTCCAATTTTGATTTTTATGTGAAGTTGTTTTTGCTCATGACTTGTAGAAAATGACTGCAAAAATTGTCAATTTTCTGGAAAAAATTCTCTTCCCCTTAAAAATTCCTTCCCCAGATTACCTTTTTTTTTTTAGTTTAAAAAGTTTAATGAAAACAAAATTGGTTCTTGGGTATATCTAGCAGAAGGAAACCTAAAAAGACTAGACAAGGTTGATCCATCTCCTCACCTTCCTAGCAGCTTAGTTTACTTGAAATGAGCCAGCTCATGGGAGAAGTTTGTAAACACAGTTTAGTTAGTCACCTTACAAAGGTCCTTCAAATCACGGAATAAAATTTTCTAGTAACCATCCAGGTCTCTGTCTTTTCAACCAGCAAGCAACTTCCTTCTTCCATGAGGATGTGGAGGTGGATCTAGAGGCTAAGTCTCTGAGAGGGAAGAGATCAGACACACCCTTATCCTAAGCTTCCAGCCTCATGTTAGGTCATAACTAAAACAATATAACTTGGAGTAGATGACCCACAGAGGTCCCTTCCAACCCCTAACATTCTGTGATTCTGTGATAACAGTGAGCCAGTTTAAATTGCCCCGCAGGTGGCATGTTGCCTGTAGAGCATCTTTCTGTTGCAAAGGCTTAGCAGAACTGTCAAAAGGGCTTATTTTGTTGTATTCTGTACAATCTAATATATAACACTGTTCAAGTTCTGCTAAAATAGCTTTACTGGAAGCATCATAGCAATGATAAAGAGCAGCAACATTGGCTAAAAAATTGTGGGGCAATTCTGGACATATTTCTGTAGCAAAGGGTTGAGGTGCTCTCCTTGCTCTGACCTGTTCCATAAGTATCTAGAGCACCCACTAAAAATAAGTCTCAAATAGGAGAGTGCTGCATATGCCTGAAAGGCTTTGTCCTACAGATCTCTAAACAGACTGGATAATAAAAAAGGACTTCTAAGCTTGTCTAACAGATATCTGAAGGAGAAGCAATGTCTTGGCTGTACCACCCAGCAGGAGCCCGCAGGTTTTATCATAGAATCATAATATCATCGGTTGGAAAAGACCTTTAAGATCATAAAGTCCAACTACCCACCCAACAACACCATTCCTACTAAACCATATCCTGAACTGCCACATCTATACATTTTTTAAACACCTCTAGGGATGGTGACTCCATCACCTCCTTGGGCAGCCTGTTCCAATGTCTGACCACTCTTTCCATGAACAAATTTTTCCTAATATCTGATCTAAACCTCCCCCGACACAACTTGAGGCCATTGCCTCTCATCCTATCCCTAGTGAGCTGGGAGAAGAGACCAACACCTGCCTCACTACAACCTCCTTTCAGGTAGATGTAGAAAGCAACAAGGTCCCCCCTCAGCCTCCTCTTCTCCTGACTAAACAGCTCCAGTTCCTTCAGCCGCTCCTTATAAGACTTGTTCTCTAAACCCCTCACCAGCCTCGTTGCCCTTCTCTGGACACGCTCCAGCAACTCCATGTCTTTCTTGTAGTGAGGGGCCGAAAACCGAACACAGTACTCCAGGTGCTGCCTCACCAGTGCCAAGTACAGGGGCACGATCACCTCCCTACACCTGTTGGCCACACTATTCCTGATACAAGCCAGGATGCTGTTGGCCTTCTTGGCCACCTGGGCACACTGCTGGCTCATGTTCAGCCAGCTGTCGAGCAACACCCCCAGGTCCTTTTCCTCCGTGCAGCTTTCCAGCCACTCCTCCCCAAACCTGTAGCACTGCATGGGGTTGTTGTGACCGAAGTGCAGGACCCAGCATTTGGCCTTGATGAACCTTGTACACTTGGCCTTGGCCCATCGATCCAGTCTGTCCAGTTTTGAAGTGAACCTAGCCTGCTTCTGAGTCACTGTGACCACAGGATGACACTGTGCATTTGATCTCAGGGCTGAACTCTTTTGGATAAACTGACACATGATGTTTTACGTATTACAACTGCCTCAACTAAGAAAAAAAGGAGGGTCATTGTCATAGGTGATTCCCTTCTGAGTGGAACAGAGGGCCCGATCTGCCGACCGGACCCATCCCACAGGGAAGTCTGCTGCCTCCCTGGGGCCCGGGTTAGGGATGTTGCGAAGAAACTCCCTGGTCTGGTGCGGCCTTCTGATTACTACCCCCTCTTGGTAATGCAGGTTGGCGGGGACGAGGTAGCAGAAAGAAGTCCCAAGGCCATCAAAAGGGACTTCAGGGCACTAGGGCGACTGGTTGAGGGATCAGGGGCGCAGGTGGTGTTTTCCTCCATCCCATCAGTGGCAGGGGACAGCACTGAAAGGGGCAGGAAAACTCACCTGGTTAACAGGTGGCTCAGGGACTGGTGCCATCGGTCAAATTTTGGCTTTTTTGATCATGGGGAGGTATACACAGCACCGGGCCTGCTGGCAACAAGTGGAGCTCAGCTATCACAAAGGGGGAAAAGAATTCTTGGCCACGAGCTGGCGGGGCTCATTGAGAGGGCTTTAAACTAGGTTCGAAGGGGGAAGGGGATATTGCCCAGCTCACTAGGGATGAGCCTAGGCTTGGAGTGCCAAGGCCAGGGGTGAGATTGACAGCCCAGCTCAAGTGTGTTTACACCAATGCACGTAGTATGGCCAATAAACAGGAGGAGCTGGAAGCCATTATACAGCAGGATGGCTACGACTTGGTCGCCATCACAGAAACGTGGTGGGACAACTCGCATGACTGGCATGCTGTCATAGATGGCTACAGACTCTTTAGGAAAGACAGGTCAACAAGGAGAGGTGGGGGAGTTGCTCTATATGTGAGGGAGCAACTGGAATGCATTGAGCTTGGCCTGGGGGCAAGTGAAGAAGGAGTTGAAAGCTTGTGGGTTAGAATTAAGGGACAGGCTCACACGGGTGACATTACGGTGGGTGTATACTACAGGCCACCTGACCAGGAGGAGGAGGTTGATGAAGCCTTCTACAGGCAGCTGCAAGCAGCCTCACAGTCACAGGCCCTGGTTCTCATGGGGGACTTCAACCACCCTGACATCAGCTGGGAAGACCATACAGCTAGGCAGGCGCAATCCAGGAGGTTCCTACAGAGCATCGATGATAACTTTCTGATGCAAGTGGTGGAGGAACCAACAAGGAAAGGCGCGCTGCTGGACCTCGTGTTAACAAACAAGGAGGGACTGGTGGAGGACGTGAAGGTTGGAGGTAGACTCGGCTGCAGTGACCATGAAATGGTCGAGTTCAGGATCCTGCGTGGAGGAAGCAGGGCGATAAGCAGGATCAAAACCCTGGACCTCAGGAGGGCTGACTTTGCCCTCTTCAAGGAGCTACTGGGAGGAATCCCGTGGGCCAGGGCTCTCGAAGGCAGGGGGGTCCATGAGTGTTGGTCGCTCTTTAAACAACACTTCTTCCATGCACAGGAGCAATGCATCCCCCTGAGAAAGAAATTTAGCAAAGGAGGCAGGAGACCTGCATGGTTAAACAAGGAGCTTCTAGCGGAGATCAGGCAGAAGAGAAAGGTGCATGGCATGTGGAAAGAGGGACAGGCCACTTGGGAAGAGTACAGAAACGTAGTGAGAGCATGCAGGGATGCGACGAGGAAGGCCAAGGCTCACCTGGAATTGAAGCTGGCAAGGGATGTCAAAAACAACAAGAAGGGCTTCTTCAACTACATCAGCAGCAAAAGGAAGGCTAGGGACAACGTGGGGCCGCTGCTGAATGAGGCGGGTGTCCTGGTGACGGAGGATGCGGAGAAGGCAGAGCTAATGAATGCCTTCTTTGCTTCAGTCTTCAGTGCTAAGACTGGCCCTCAGGAATCCCAGGCCCCGGAGGTAAGAGAAGAAGCCTACAAAGAGCACGACTTTCCCTTGGTCGAGGAGGACTGTGTGAGGGATCGCTTAAGCAATCTGGATGTCCACAAATCCATGGGCCCCGATGGATTGCACCCACGAGTGCTGAGGGAGCTGGCGGATGTCATTGCTGAGCCACTCTCCATCATCTTTGAGAGGTCCTGGAGGACAGGAGAGGTGCCCGAGGACTGGAGAAAGGCCAATGTCACTCCAATCTTCAAAAAGGGCAAGAAGGAGGACCCAGGGAACTACAGGCCTGTCAGCCTCACCTCCATCCCGGGAAAGGTGATGGAGCAGCTTATCCTGGAGGCCATCATCAAGCAAGTGGAAGAAAAGAAGGTTATCAGGAGTAGTCAGCATGGATTCACCAAGGGGAAATCATGCCTGACCACTCTGATAGCTTTCTACGATGACATGACTGGCTGGGTAGACGAAGGGAGAGCTGTGGATGTTATCTACCTTGACTTCAGCAAGGCTTTCGACACAGTCTCCCATGATATCCTCCTGGGGAAGCTGAGGAAGTGTGGGCTGGATGAGTGGTCGGTGAAGTGGATAGAGAACTGGCTGAATGGCAGAACTCAGAGGGTTGTCATCAGCGGCGCTGAGTCTAGTTGGAGGCTGGTAACAAGTGGTGTCCCTCAGGGGTCAGTACTGGGCCCAGTCTTGTTTAACTTCTTCATCAACGACCTGGATGAAGAGTTAGAATGTACCCTCAGCAAGTTTGCTGACGACACCAAACTGGGAGGTGTGGTAGATACACCAGAAGGCTGTGCTGCCATTCAGCGTGACCTGGATAGGCTGGAGAGCTGGGCAGAGAGGAACCTGATGAGGTTCAACAAGGGCAAGTGCAGGGTCCTGCACCTGGGGAGGAACAACCTCATGCACCAGTACAGGCTTGGGGTGGACCTGCTGGAGAGCAGCTCTGCGGAGAGGGAGCTGGGTGTCCTGGTGGACGACAGGTTAACTATGAGCCAGCAGTGTGCCCTGGCTGCCAAGAAGGCCAATGGGATCCTGGGGTGCATTAAGAAGAGTGTGGCCAGCAGGACAAGGGAGGTTCTCCTTCCCCTCTACACTGCCCTGGTGAGGCCTCATCTGGAGTACTGTGTCCAGTTCTGGGCTCCCCAGTTCAAGAAGGATGAAGAGCTACTGGAGAGAGTCCAGCGGAGGGCTACAAGGATGGTGAGGGGACTGGAGCATCTCCACTACGAGGAGAGGTTGAGGGAACTGGGCTTGTTCAGCCTGAAGAAGAGAAGGCTGCGAGGGGACCTTATAAATGCCTACAAATATCTGAAGGGTGGGTGTCATGAGGATGGGGCCAAGCTCTTTTCAGTGGTGCCCAGTGACAGGACAAGGGGTAATGGGCACAAACTGAGGCACAGGAAGTTCCGTCTGAACATGAGGAGGAACTTCTTCTCTCTGAGGGTGACGGAGCACTGGAACAGGCTGCCCAGGGAGGTTGTGGAGTCTCCTTCTCTGGAGATATTCAAGACCCGCCTGGACAAGGTCCTGTGCAGCCTGCTGTAGGTGACCCTGCTTCGGCGGGGGGGTTGGACTAGATGACCCACAGAGGTCCCTTCCAACCCCTACTATTCTGTGATTCTGTGATTCTGTGATTCTGTGTTTTGCATTTACTCAGGCTGCTGTCCCATTTCATAGAATCATAGAATCACAGAATGATTTGGGTTGGAAGGGACCTTAGCGACCATTCATTTCCAACCCCTCTGCCATGGGCAGGGACACCTTTCACCAGACCAGGTTGCTCAAAGCCCCATCCAACCTGGCCTTGAATTCTTCCAAGGAGGGGGCAGCCACAGCTTCTCTGGGCAACCTGTTCCAGTGCCTCACCACCATCATAATATTCATTCTATCTGATCTAAATCTACTCTCTTTTAGTTTAAAGCCATTATCCCTTTTCCTATAACCATATGCCCTTGTACAAAGTCCCTCTCCAGCTTTCTTGCAGGTCCCCTTCAGGTACTGGAAGGCTCCTATAAGGTCTTCTTGGATGATCTTTAGGCCATCTAGGAAGCCCAGACTATGGAGATTTCTTTCACCAGTGGCCAGTAAATGAAAAGATGCTGTACATCCAAGACCTTACATTTGTTGCTGTATTCTCCTTAGTATGTTGGTGGTTCATTTTACCCTGGACCTAAGAAGTAAGGTGAATAACTTGTTAGCTTTGTTATGATTAGATGATGTTATTTAATCGTGATCCCACCAGGTCTTCCATACCCTGTTTTAGATTTGGGAGGCTCACAGAGAACAATCAATATCATCCCTCAGAAAAGACAGACGAATCCAGCTGATCTCTGTATCTCAAGAATTCAGGGAGACCTTGGAGAAGTTCTGAATTCCTTATCTTTTCTTCAAGCTTTCTTCTTTTACTATTTTTTTTTCAACCTTCCCATTCTTCTGCTGTTCCAGATGAGAGGTTCTGTTATCATTTGTGTGCTGGGCTTCCAGTCACTGAGCTGAGACCAAATGGTGTTCTTCCCCATCTGTCAAGAACTGAGATAACATGTGACTAAATGATTTCTTTTCTTTATAAATAGAGCAGTTAAAAGACATCCAGAATGATGTTATTATGAAAACTAGTGGGAATCAGAATGACCATCTGTTTGAAACTGGCAATGATGAGTTTTGTGCGGGACTAGATCCAACCCTAGATGTACAGAGGCTGCTGTACAATGATATTCTATTTGTACATGTACAGTGCTGAGGAAGAGCATGTTCACACATGATGATGATGGAAGTCCCGTGACAAATTGCTTTTATTATGCTGCATTTGCCTCTTGCAAGGAGTGTCTTGCATTGTAACCACTTTTTCATTGCACCTCTACCCTTCCAGAGATTAAAGCTGTTATTAGTGTTTAGGGTCAAGCACCATTACTACAGTCGATATATGAGTGTTCTTACTTCATTATACTACCAAATAAATGGAATTCCCTAAACTGTAACAGCTAAGACCGGTAACTGCAAATATTCCCATAATCCCCATTTAAAACACCCCAAGTGACCTGTTGTTGCCATTGCTCATAAAAGGAAACTAATATGGAAATGTCTTTGTCCTACCCTCTGCTCAGACACCAGGAAGACTCTTTCATGCCTGGCTCAGTGCCATTTGCTGAGATAATTTGTTTGGCTGTCTCTGGCATTGGTCAATGGTCATACCTATTGATGGATATCCTGAGTGCATTCTTTTCAGCTGTCTGGATCAAATGTTCAGAAGAAGAGAAATAGAAAGAAGCACTTCCTACTCTCTTCAGGCCATTTTGTAAGATTTATGTACTTAGCCTAATAGTACGAGAGTAGGATGTGCCTTTGGACCTCCTAAGAGAAAGGCAAACTTCAGCATCATCTTTTCCTATATAATCCACATTATAGAAGTATCTACAGGAAGGCAAGTGCAGGAGTGCCATTTTCTTTTAAGGAATACAGGGGGTCTGATAGACTATGTCTATCTAACTCCACCCTGCTGTCATTAAATTAATTTTGAGAAGAGCAATAACTACAGTGGGATGTCAACCATTTCAAACTCCTCTTAACATGGAGCTGTAATCATGTCACTCCCATACTGCAACACTTTCAGAAGACAAGTTACACTATATCATGATAGTTAGAGTCCAGGCGGTGAAACCTCTCTCTTGGAAAGAATTTAATGTAAGGCAGGTCCACTATGACTCTTATGGGGCTTTCAGATGTCCTAGATTGCCTTTCCCTAATTGGAAACTGTAATAAATGTGTTAGTACAGTTCAGCTAATCAAAATATTACCCTCTGAGAAGTCTGACAATATGTTAATTTTTTTGTGTGGATTAAGTTTAAAAAAAAAGAAAAAAAACCACCCACTATTCCTTAGGAAAAACTCTGACTTCTAGAACTTTTTCCATCAAAACTTATTTTGTCTCAAATTTCCCGGCAGGATCCATTGCTCAAGCTCACGATTTGGACTTTCTCCTAAGCCTTGCTCAGCGGCTGCAAGGTTGTGAATAACTGTGAGTTCCTATTGGAGAAGGTCCTGTTACAAGTTTTACTCTGACACTACTGTATTAGGAAGGTATTTTGTAGCACAATCCTAAGTGGCATAATCAGTGTAACTCCAGTTGGGATCCTGCTAATGAATTCAGCTGAATCACATGAACTTGGTCCTGCCGTCATACGCTATGCTTCTTCCTTTAAATTATTTGCGGAAAACTGTGTTCACTTGTTTCCTCTTTTGCAGAAACAATAGCATCAACGAAGTGCCTTGACAAGAACATTTCAGTGTATTTATTCTAAATCCTTAGTCTCCTGATAGTACTACAGATGAAAGCAACATGCCCACAGAGCCTGAAGTCATTTGTTGGCATCCTCCTTCTTATGCCTTTTTTCTTGTATTTGAAATCTGGAGTACTCTGCTCCCAGATATAGAAGAAAAATATGTGCGGAGAGTTTAAACAGCTGGGATAATAGCAATTTAATGTTTATACCCAGTCAAAGCAAACTCTTCATTGCTACATGACTACTTCTTGTAGATCAAGACTTGAGCACAGGGATGGACCAAATGAGAGTCCTGTTAGTGGCCTTCTGTGATTCTAGATTATTTTCTGTTTCCTTTTGTTTTCATATTCCTCCTTTTCTCTCCCTTCCTACCATATTGCTTTCATTTCTTGACACTGTTCTATATAAATTATATTAACTATAAGAGAAATTTAAACATTCTGTGCTGCCCCTGTGTGGTAAATGCTCAAAAAGAAGTGTTACAGAACCCATCCTGAGACTCCCTCAACAGCCAACAGACAGAAACAAGGACTTCCAGAGGGTGACTCATTCCACCCTAAGGTCCTTGTCTAAGACAGAAGGAACAAATTACCTTGTAGAGATTCTTACTGCTCTGACTGGCTCTTTAGGGAGCATAGGTGTGTAATTTCTAGACATCTATGGTTAGATGAGGCAAAGCCTCACCTAAACTTACCCTTTACACTTTCTCTGTAGTTAATGGAGGGGGAAAAGAATATACATCACCTGGCTTAGTTTTAACTGAGTCCTGAGACAGGAAGAATTGCTTTATGGATGTGGTTACCTCTCCTCATTGATTGTAGAAGCCCTAGTCTCTGGTTCAGACTAGATCACAGAATCACAGAATCACAGAATAGTAGGGGTTGGAAGGGACCTCTGTGGGTCATCTAGTCCAACCCTCCTGCCGAAGCAAGGTCACCTACAGCAGGCTACACAGGACCTTGTCCAGGCGGGTCTTTAATATCTCTAGAGAAGGAGACTCCACAACCTCCCTGGGCAGCCTGTTCCAGTGCACCTTCACCCTCAGAGGGAAGAAGTTCTTCCTCATGTTCAGATGGAACTTCCTGTGCCTCAGTTTGTGCCCATTGCCCCTTGTCCTGTCACTGGGCACCAATAAATAGAGTCCAGCCCCATCCCCCTGACACCCACCCTTCAGATATTTAGAAGCATTTATTAGGTCCCCTCGCAGCCTTCTCTTCTTCAGGCTGAACAAGCCCAGCTCCCTCAGCCTCTCCTCGTAGTGGAGATGTTCCAGTCCCCTCATCATCTTTGTAGCCCTCCGCTGGACTCTCTCCAGTAGCTCTTCATCTTTCTTGAACTGGGGAGCCCAGAACTGGACAGAGTACTCCAGATGAGGCCTCACCAGGGCAGTGTAGAGGGGAAGGAGAACCTCCCTTGTCCTGCTGGCCACACTCTTCTTGATGCACGCCAGGATTTCATTGGCTTTCTTGGCAGCCAGGGCACACTGCTGGCTCATAGTTAACCTGTCGTCCACCAGGACACCCAGGTCCCTCTCCACAGAGCTGCTCTCCAGCAGGTCCACCCCAAGCCTGTACTGGTGCATGAGGTTGTTCCTCCCCAGGTGCAGGACCCTGCATTTGCCTTTGTTGAACCTCATCATGTTCCTCTCTGCCCAGCTTTCGAGCCTATCCAGGTCACGCTGAATGGCAGCACAGCCTTCTGGTGTATCTACCACACCTCCCAGTTTTGTGTCATCAGCAAACTTGCTGAGGGTACATTCTAACTCTTCATCCAGGTCGTTGATGAAGAAGTTAAACAAGACTGGGCCCAGTACTGACCCTTGGGGGACACCACTTGTTACCAGTCTCCAACTAGACTCAGCGCCGCTGATGACAACCCTCTGAGTTCTGATACTCTCTGTTTTGGTGGCTGAGCTCAAAATGAGCTGAGTAGTGTCTGAAAAGAAATACAAAATCACACAATAAGGCAATCCCAGTGCTTGTAATTGAACCAACAAGTGTAACTAAAGGTTTTGGGTACTGGACCATGACTTACGTTGCCTCATACTTTTTTTACTGCAACGCTGACTCTAAGGACAAGGGAAACTTTACTATTGAGAGAGAGGCTGAAAAGTGGCTACTGAGGTCTGTGAGAGAAGAAAGTCAGATAAAACCTCTGGCTAAAAAACTGAGACTGACAACTGCCTTTAAAGGCCTCTCAGCCCTTCATGAAAATTGATGTTGGACTCTCCAGCCAGGCAGCGCAGCAGAGTGAGAAGTGCTGAAAATTTCACTGGTCTGCAGTGGTAAGCAGGAACACATTGAGTGGCTTCTCCCTGCAGCCCTACAGATCTCAGTGGTGCAGAGCTGAAAATAGTTTATCTTGAGGGATTAATGGTTCCCTCAGTTTTTAATGCTGGTGAACCTGGTTATTTCAGCTCTGTTCCTGCTACTTTACTTATTGTTCTCCAAAGTATTATTCATTCATGGCTTTCTATAGACCTATAATGCAGTCTCAGAAAGCATTTCAGGAGGATAGGGATTTGATTAGGGTGATGCATTTGAAATGTCAGAGGTCTCTCCACCTCATCTAAAAGAAATGGATAAAGTTGACAGATGTGCTCTGTGATAATGGGAACAGCATCATTCTTACAACATTTTATAAACTCCCTTTGTTTATTCTTTTCCTCCCACTCTCTCTTTATTTCTCTCTCTCCTGGAATAAACACTAGAACAATACAGAAATAAATAAGGAAATAGACTTGACCGGGGTCACCTAACTTAGTTTTTTATTATTATTTTTTGTTATTTACATAATATTTTCCCCAACCATCTCTCTGGTAGGACCACACAAATGTCCACATGCATTTTCTGGAACATTTGTTGATCTGCATAGCCAAAATTCTAAATTCTTCATGAGACAGTAATATTTTTTCTTACTGTTCCTTTGAATACCCAAAATCTGGGTAGAAAATAAAGTATCAGGCCATGAAAACTGGTACAGTTTTTCTAGAAAAGGATGCAGCCTGGAATTTCTGGAGAGGGTGTATGTAATGACTGGAATCTTGGAGATAAAACCAAATTATTGTGAAAGCTATATTGCCAAAGCAAAGGGAGGTTTCTGCAACAAGAAAAGCTCTAAGGAGCTTCAGGTTTTATTTTCTCGTTTTATTTTCCAAGGGGAATCCAGAGCCTATCTGATGGCTCTGAAGCTTCCAGTACAACAATCTAATCTGTAGTACCAAAGCTGCTCATATATTTAGACTCCTGATTCCCACTGATTTTTTAATACCTACATACCACCAGGGACCTGGGCTTAATAGTGTAGCACTAATTCTCGTAGTAGTTGATTAGACTCATCTGTCTTTCATGCACCTGCCAGTGGCTCTAGGTTTCCTGTGATTACTTGGCACGGTTATGCCTGGGCTTTGGCAGCATGTCGTGCTCTGCAGCCCTGCAGAAAGGACAGTCAGAGGATAGCAGTGATCAGGGTGAAGACTGAGACTCTTACCTTCTCCGTGTTGACCGGCTTCAGAAAGTAACATTTCTAACCTTAAAAGAGTAGACATGGAACCAGGTGGTTTGTCTTTATACTCTTTCCTCCCCCCAGCCTTGGGGAGCCTTGCCTATTAACAGAACAGTTTTAAGTCATCTTGAAGCCCTTAGATGCTCAGAGGAAGCAGGCTTCACACAGGTTCAAATACTGTGAGGAGCTAAGTAGATGTTGATTAATTTCCAGCTTTTTATGGTGGATATAACTGCTAGCCAATAGCCTTTTTTTAATGCTCGGAATTCCCTGTAACCCTACTAGCTGCTTTTCTGAGTCATTTCTCTGGTACCATGGGAAATAAACCTTAATTATGATCTGATTTAGTAAATTTGTCACATCAAATCTACACTTTGAATGCTGACTGTGGTACAACAACATTGTAAGAGGTGGGCTATAAACTGACCCAGACATTAATTGTTTTGCAGACACATAAACCAGTTCCACAGGCATGTGTTATGTGAGAGGCGAAAGTCACAGGAGAAAGAATATTTTTTAAAGTAATAGACTTTCAATCCAGACTGATACATAACAGGGACCCTCAGCCACTAGCAAGGGGCTTGGTGAGAGTGGACACTTACAGACAAAGTAAAAGGTAGAAGTGTTTTAGAAATGAAGGACGTTTGAGACCACCAGGTAAGTAATAAGATATTGTGTAGTCTCCATTTTGGAAGGAGGTTTCTCATCGCATATTGTGGACCAGCCTGGCTAAAAGCACAATGTGCTGCAGCTGGAGGCTGTAATTTGATAATAAAACAGATACAGCCATCCTTTCATCTTATTCAGGAGGAGTTCCTTATAAACATTTGCAATGCCATCTTGTTAACCTTCCTCAGGGTCTTTCCTAATCCTTTCTTCTGGGGTTTTAAACAACAAAAATATAAAAGATTTAGTTCCTAGATTTTCATACACAGCCTGTTTTAGCACATCACAATGAATCTTGATTTACAGCTAATGTTGATTACCAGAGCTGTAATAAAATATTTGGGCAATGATAGCAACATTTATCCCTCTCCACCTGCTCCTTCTGCCTCTCTCTCCTCTTTCTCTCTCTCCTTTTATTAGCTTGGCTACAAGCACCTGTTGTGAGGGAGTTCTATAAATCCTGGGAAGAGGAGCAATGTTGTTTTTGACTTGCTCTGATGCTATATAACTGAGTCTCTGTCATACTCCTGGTCCCTATGGGACTGAGTCTTCCCTCTACTTTATTTGTCTCCTGGCTACTATGTTATATGCTTGTGTTTGAGGAGTGGCGTTTGGTTTTGGTTTTTTTTTTTTCAGATGAGGACTTCAATTGTTTCACCCAGACATGGGGTTTGAGTGAGGCAAAAAGGTATGTTGTCATCTTTCTTTCTTTTCTTGTATCTTTTAAAGACCGTCCTGAAAAGATGCCTCTTGCCTTGTGTAGTTGTTACATATCTGTGAACTAGATTCTTTTATGGATTAACATTTAAAATGATGCAGTTTTATTAGCACGGTAAATGACAAGATTTTAAAGAGAACACTTAAGCATATTACATCTCTGGAGAGCGGAGTGGTAATAGTTGCCTTGCATTCAGCTGCTAAAGTACAAAGACTCAGAAATACCTATGTAAACTTGCCATGTTATTTTTAAATGGATTTTGCCTTGTTCTTTGTCTGTGATTTGACCACCTTTCCAAGCTAGTAAGAATACTGTATTAATACCTGGCACGGTGTTGTGATAGGGCAGTCTTTTCCCTCTCAATATTTGCTTAACTTATCATAAAATTTAGGTAAATGCAAATATACTATAATAGTCTTACTGTAGCCAAGATCATGTGATGGTATAGGCAAATAAAGTCTGTCAGTAGAAGGATTTCTGTTAGACTAACTAGTATATTTGAAAAAACAAACATTTGGTTGCACAAGCATTTCTTCAGGCCTTCTAGAAATTCAGCTATTGATTATGATAAAATCTTTCTTAATACTTGTTCTTTATTCGTTTCACTGTTTATTTATGTTGGCTGGCCTTTGGGGCATATGCTGTATGTTGGCACTGGATCTTATAAGCTGCTTAGGGCAGCAGTGTTAGTGAGGTTCAGGGCAGCAAGGATATGGACGTAATAACAAAAGCTTGTACTTTATGTTCCACTACACTTTCAAAACTTATGTTTTCCTTGGATTTTCATCCATTTGTCTTGCTAATTATGCAGGCTGCTTTAATTTGTAGGGTTTTCTGGAGATTTGTTTCAGAGGGTGGGGAGGGAGTATCTGATTTTTAAACCAGGAGTCAAGCTGCCAGGATGGTCCAGAAAAAATTTGCAAAGCTGGTCAGAGAGAATGTTTACATTTCTCTACTCCATCAGAACATACACTTCATTGAATAACTGCACCCCAGGGACTTTCACTCTGCCGCCTTTGCACATTAGGTGCAGCTGGAGTGTGTGCTTATCCACTACTAGAGAACATAAAATCAAGCAAGAGTGTGTACCATGCAATAAGTATCCAGTAGCCACTTCTGAAGTAGCTGCTGGCCAATTTAATACCTAGTTAGCAGGCAGGAAATGGGACAAGAGTGCTAGTTACATATTTTAAAGGCAAATTTGACTTTTTTATTTTTCTCTCTTTTTGACAGCACTGTACCATGTGATCTTTTGGGACGCTTACCTACATAGCGTTTGCTAATGGAAAACAAACATAAAATGCAGTGGAGGGAGGTGACATAGTGACAAATGAAGGATATTTCCCTGGGAGAGCTTCTACACCCTCTTTTGTCAGGCGACTCCTTGATCAGCCTTCCCATCTTGCCATCTGAAGCTGACTGTGGAAAAGGAAATCTCTTCCTGTGGCAGTATCCAGACCTTCTTCCAGGAAGGCTTTGGAATAGAGGACCCTGAGTTTAACCATATCTTTTTAGCTCTTTATCAACAGTGTTTGAATCAGGTTTTGCCTCCAGTGTGGAGGTAAAAACACAGCGAAAACCTGAGCAGTATATTCTCCAATCTCCCTTGACTGTAAGGAGCAAAAGAAAGCTGAAAACCTCAGTTAAGTGAATATTTTTTGGATGTTAGTGCCTTGACAAAGATATTGGAGTAAGCTCTAGAGAACACACACAAAGATAGATCTGGAATGTTTTAGGACAACAAAAAATGGGTTAGGTTGGAAAAGAAACAGCTAATAGGCTTTCTCCGTCTCTGAAACTCCCACTGTGTACAGGTCATTGCATTTGAAATTTGGGGTTTTTTTTGGCTCCAGTGTTTAGTAAACAGGCCCAACTCTTCCTTTTCTAAAGACCAGAACAGAAGAATGACCAAAAGACTGTTCTGCCTACAGATAACCAAATAACTTTTTTCCACCAATCCAGCCTCCAAAGAGTGGGAAAGATTTTTTGTTTTGCTCATCTAAGACCCCAGTTGGTTAGAAGCTCTTTTGAGAAAATGGATTTAGGATTTTTAAATAGCCTAAAGAGTGTAGTGTTTCTCAGAGAATGAGAGCGTAAATAGAGCAACAGGTCAGCCACTGACACAACTGGTTACTGTCAAAGAGAAGTCTAAAATCACTTCACCCTCTGAGGAGGTGCTAGGTGGATTTCATAATATAAGAACAAAACATGTTCGTCTTAGCCCATCTTCCTCTTCCCTATGCACTGACACCTTTAGAAGCTAAGCACAAGAATTTCTGGTCTGGTTTGCAACTCTTTACTGGCAATTTGTGTCTGATAACCCTGTCGTCTTTACTGTTTTCTGACTTAAAAAATGGATGGTTCTTCCCTGCTGCCACGGACTGTTTTGTCTGCAGATGCTATCTTGAGGGTGCCTTAGGGTCAGAGCACTGTCAGATGAGGTCATCAGTCTGAGCTCCTACTGAAGTCTGGACTCTTTCTGCCACATTGCTTAACGCTCATACACAAGCTTTGGCCATACTTCTGATGTGTCTGAGGGCTAGATCTGGACAATGCTCAGTATCTTGGCTTAGTGTCTGGAAAAATGCTAACACCAAGCCCAGAGAGAGATGAGTACACTGCAGCTCAACCTGCTTAGCAGGAGTCAGCTCTTCCACTGCACTGTATGGACATTTTGATCCTGTTCTTCAAATAGGACAGAGTTAACAGCATGGGAAGCAGATGGACAGTTGATGGCACACATTATACTCAGTTCCTCTTTTCAGGCTAGATTTAATCTTAGTGTTCATATAAACATTAAGGTAGTGCTTCCAGTACACAGACTGATTAATTTTGCCCTAGGAAAAAGAAGGAATAACACAGGACAGTTTCAGAAGACTTGGCTTTTAAGAGACGAGGAGATATCTTAACTAGGTAGATGAAGGCTAAGAAGGCCTTTTTGACTTCCTGTCAATTCACATCATACTGACAATATGGAAAGCCAGATGTATGGAACAGTGCACCTAAATCATCTTGTGAGTGAACTCTGCAAAGGTTTCTGTGGTCTTCTTCCCCTGACTTTGTGAGCTGCACAGTGTGGCTGTGCCTCATACCCTGGATTGGCAGTGCAGTGGTGTCTGTAGCAAAATGTGAACCATGTAGGAAACGAATCATAACATCTAGCTTAGATGTAAGCTGCTGTAAGCTTCTGAAAGAAGGGTAATAGTGGTTTGCATTCTGTCATGACGTTTTTCTTGGCCTGCATTCATGCAAGTCAGCAGGTGCTAAATACAAGTGTGAGCAAAACGTACAACAAATTCTAGATGGAAAAAAGCTAATTAATAATGTTTCTGTTACTGATCTCCATAAAAGTGGTGGTCCTTCATCCATGTCCCACAGTACTTTTAAACTGAGCCAGCTTTGATGTTTGGCCCCCACACAGATCCCACATGCCAGAGAAGGCAACCCAAATTCAATTGACTGCAAAGAGTAGGTCACTTGTTTGGGGTTTTTGCTTAACTACAACAAATCAAGTACAAAAAGGGAACAAAATCTACTCCATTTAACATCTCCTTTTTTTGTTTGTTTTTTTTTTTCTCTTACACAGGGAGTCAGATGGCTTTGAAAAATGTATTATTCAAGTAGCTACAGTAGAAACACAAATGAAACCAAGCAACTGTCAGTTTTCCAGCAGAGCAAAATGTCACAGAACCAGCATCAAACCCAGTAAATGCATTAGTTTGATTACATCCTTTCCACTGGGATAATGGAAAATGATGCTCGCATAACAGGAATGAAAACAATTTAGGTCTGATTCAGACACATACAGCTAGGGATGCTGAAAAGCAAATCTGCTAGGTGTCTTCTGAAAAAGGAAAGGTATTATGATCTTGCATATTTTTATTAAAAGAGTCTATTCCCCATGATTTTTCATTTAAAATCTAAGCTTCCAGAAGCTTTAATATTTCTTTTTATATGTGCTTCCATGGATATCATCACCAGCTTCTTAATACCGAACAGTACTGTGGCCCAGCTGGTGCTGCAGCCCCAGAAGTAGTGGTGCTCTCACAGCTGATGAGGCAGTAAGTGTTGGCAGTGTCACCCTGTTGGTCAGGGTAATGGTGGTCCAATAGCCCAGGCTGTGAGATGAGAGCTGCCTACAGCTGCCTGTAGTTTATAGCAAGCTCCAGTACTGCAGGACAATGTGACTAAATAAGGGTCTAGGATACCAGATTTCTGTGCCTTGAAAAGACCAACAACATGGATGTGAGGAGGCGATAGATTTGAGTTCACTATAAATTCAGTGCTCACAAGTTTTGGTGTGTGTTGTGACAAATACCTCTCTTTAAAAGCTTGTAGACCTCTGTTCACGGTTGCCAATAAAGGATTTGCTGTTGAATCTGTCTGCCCCTCAGCATTTGGAAGTTAGAAAATCAAACCTCCTGGACTTGAATACTGGTGTTTGGATTTCTTCAGGCACTCTGGGACCAGCAAACTTAATGTACTGTGTCTTACAGCTATAAAGTTGGATAGATTTATTCAGCTTCCTAAATGGCCCTATAGGTAGGAGAAAGATCCTAACGATGTATGACAAGACTTTCATTACAAAATAATTTCATTTGCTTCATGTGTGTTAAAGCACCTTCTAACTGCTCTGGAAACTTGAAAAGGAGTTTTAAGCAGGTTTTAAATTAAAACAGATGGGGGGAAGGGTTATTTCAAGTGTGGAGGTTCTTTATAGCCCGAATCCTAAACGCCCTGAATTTTTCTGTAATTGATGGAATCTCTTCTGTCAGGAGAGGAGAAAACATTTGCATGAAATACAAATTGTAGTTCTATTTACATGTACTATACAGAAGGCAAGTTTAAGCAAAAATAACGTGGAAGAATATCATACTTGGCTACAGTGTGGTATTTTCAGCATCTTGCAAAATAGTCCATAAAGGACACAAGTGTAGCTGCTATACCTATTTAACTGAAGGAAAAGGGGAGATGCAAGGAACTGCAAAGCTCATGTTGGAGATTAGTAGCAGCATCAGGAACAGTACTCAGCTCTTACTGTTGTGAAATGCCAGCTCCACTTGCCTGTTGCACACTCTGCTTTGTGACATTACTACATGCCAGAGACGTGGTGGGGTGTGTCATTGCACAGTAAGCACAGTTAGGATCCCATACCTGGTCCAAAGAACTAAAATCAAACAGACACGTAAGCAATAAAGGACACCTTGATCCAGTCTTACTAAGAGACTGAAAAAAGAGAATTTTTTTGATCAAATAAAAATGGCTACTTGAAGAGATGATAATGTCCTACATTGGGTAGATTTTATAGGGAAGAAAAACATTTTGGAAAGAGAATATTGGCCCAAGAAGCCCAAGAATAAGCAAGCCTAAACTAACCATAATGATAGATTTTAATTTTTTTCCAAAACATTGGACCAGGGCTGTTCTGGAGTATACATCCCATAATGGGGGAAAACACATCTCAATTTAGAGACGGAGTTGGTCCATGGATGTTAGTTATAACTACAAGAACTAGGCTAGGTGTGCCACAAGGCAATCTTTTCTCTGAACTTCATTGAAAAAATTGCAGCCAACATATATATGTGGTGCTGAAGAAGACATGTCCAGACCATCCATGAGGGTGACATGCCTCATCTCTATCCCCATGGCTGCCCAGCTAATGTAGTTCCTCTGGAGAGGGGTTCCTAAAATATTAACTCACCTTATGGGGTTTGGGTAGGTGACATCCAGCTGCTGCTCCAAGCATGTGTTCTGGAGGCTGGATTTTTAGGCTGGCATACTGTTACCTCTGAGGCTGGTCCAGAGTGCCTTTCTGGGGCTTTCCTTGTGAGCCATTATGGATAAACCTGAAAGGAACTGTACTGATCCAGCATTTCAAGACTTTAGGCTTTTCTAGTAAAATCCTTTAGAGGCAGGGAAATGACCTGACAATGGTGTCATCTTGACTAAGAATCTTAAACAGCTGCTAATTAGCTTTCCATGTCCAAGCTCTGTGTGCTGTGCTAGATCAGCGTAGCAGGAACAGGCAAGCACTCTGTTATGCCCTGTAAATTGTCACAAAAGACTATGGTGACAAGCCAGAAAACTTTGGTCTGATAGTCCTGAATCTGCTAGAACTTCTTGCCTAAGTGCTGCTGTGGTTCCAAACCAAACTGAATCTCAGCCTCATTGGAAATGAGGGGGAATGATGCTGTTACACAGGTGCTT
This sequence comes from Opisthocomus hoazin, assembly GCF_030867145.1. Classification (NCBI taxonomy): domain Eukaryota; kingdom Metazoa; phylum Chordata; class Aves; order Opisthocomiformes; family Opisthocomidae; genus Opisthocomus; species Opisthocomus hoazin. The sequence continues at coordinate 67,761,181 of NC_134419.1, forward strand.
GAAGAGCAATCCAGGACAGACCTAGGAATATGCTTTCAGTTACAATGAAGCTGGCAAGTTGCTGCATCATCAGTCCCATGATTGCTGGAGTGCTATCTTTGCTTAATTAAAAATAGCACTCAACAAGCACTACTTATCTTCCAGTGAGCTGACACCAAGCTGCTCCAGCAATCCTAAATAGGTTTATTTAAATGGCAGCTCTGATGGCATCTCTCCCTCTGGTGGCTTACTTGCAGGAGGAGCCATCCTGCATTTCATGGTGAGCATAGCTCCCACTCCCAGAGACCCTTCCGCAAGAGTGGGGAAACAAGTTTCTTCTGAGGCTGCAAGACACCAGTTTGGAACCCCACCAAAGAAGCAGCAAAGGATGGCCCAGCCATGATGTACAGGGAGGAAGAGAGAGAATAAGGGAAGACCCTTATCAGACCTGGGTCTTCATTAGCATGAGAAGCAGCTGGTTAAAAGCATCAGCTTGGGATGATACATTTTGGAAAAGAGAGTGGGATTTACATTGTGCTGTGAACATGTAAGGAGAAGGGGGCTCATCACAGCCCTTCTTCTCTTTGAAATGTGCTGTTATTTTTCTGCCCCTAAACCCACGTTATTTTTTCTGGACAAGAATACCACAAAGATTTGCATATGGAGTCCCAGAGAAGGCTGCTTAAATGCTCAATTTTATTCATCTACTTTCCGCATCAGTCTTAAACCTTTATGCTTACATGCATTTCTGTATACTGCCACTCCTTTTGATCTATTGTGTACTCATTTTTGTTGCTATCTTTTCAACAGTAACATAATTATGAATATTATACTGTTGTTATAGTCGGGCTTTCCAGATACTTATCAAAATGCTTGCTGCTGTAACAATCTGGGAATGAGTCTATTTACACAGCAGTCTAACATAAAATTACATCTTTATAATCCTATTCCCCAAATAGTGTCAGGTTATGCCTTATTTCTTAATTAACATAAAACTGCATTACACTGTATGAGTAAAACCAAACTGAAATCAACTCACCCATAATTCATTTACTTATGTTGCAGAGCTCTCTAGGGGGCCTAGTAAATGAAGAGGTGGTCTGTTGCTCTTCTGTTTGCCTTATATGGTTTGGTTTAATTTAAAAAATCTCAAATACTACCTTGGTGATACCTGTTCTTTCAAGATTTTTCACATATGGCCAGCATATTCTGGGATAAAAGTGGCAACAAAATTTCAAGGCTTTTGCTGTAGACTCAAGTCTGCTAAAATCTCTCTGGAGCTGTTCTGATCTTCTCTGTGACATGTTAGAGGATTTCTGGCTGTCAGCTAAAAGTAGATGTTGTAGAAAGTGAAAAACTCCAAGGAAGTGGCATTCAGTATTCCTCAGAAGATAGTGTTTGCAAACTGCCAATAATTTTTTCTGAATAAAAAAATAAAAGGGGACCCGGATTGGCTCTGGTTTTCACAAATAGTTTGGGTGACAGCTGAGAATTCAGTTCAGAGTTGTTAAAAGAAAAGGCTTGAGATACTGATGTTACAGGAAAACTACGAAATGGTACACCTGGGTCTTGATTTGAGGCTAGCACAAACATTCATAGATGAGCTGTAATTTTGCCTGAGACCGTTCCTCACTTGGGTAGTGTGATTGACAGGATATCCCTCTTCTCTCAGTAAATGAAAATAATATTTTTCTTGTCAAATAAAACGAGTACCTTTTGAATAAAACAACTTCCTTTTTGAGACATGCTCCATTCCAGAAAAAAAGTTACAAATTTGAAAGCTCAAAACTAAAAGCGAATATTTCACTTAGGATAAAATAAAAAAAAAAAGCCTTCTTTTTAATTTTCTGATTTTTAAAAATTACTAAGTACTGTCCTAACATGAAAGCAGCTTTCTTTCAGTTGAGTCGGTGAACCAATCACACCTGCTACTCCACTGCTTATAATGTTGGAACAATTTTATTTTTGGATTTTAAGTGATTTTTCACTTTGATTTTTATTTTACAGTGGAGTGACTTTGCCAGTCATGACAGGAATTCGTAGCATATTTTCATGAACCCGAAACTAGTTTCCTTGTTTGAAAAAAGAAAATGGTTTCAGGTCTTAAAAAAAGAAAAAGAATTCAGGAAATGAACAATGAGAGCTTGAAAGTTTCATGAATCTGACCCACCTATAGGTGAAAAGAGGGGAGTTTCTGCCAGACCTCAGATGCAGAAGCTGAAGTCCCCCGATGTCACTGAAGTAAATCAAAGGAAGCCTTGAAAAGCTGGCGTGGAAATTTGGTGTCTTTTCAAGCCAAATAAAAGCCTGGCTCAAAAGGCACTTGTGGAAATGAATAGTTCATATTCCGAAGGTAACATATATTTACAGAAAATGAAATCTTGGTTAAAACGCTTTTTGAATCATGTTGAAGTGTTCATTGTAAACTCAAAAGGTCTTTCTTGATTTACTTGGCTCAATTTCTGAGCTTTTTTTTTTCCTTCTGCTAGTGGCAGCCCATAGATCATTGGAGCTGTAATCAGATTTTGCAGAAGGCCATGGGCATCATTTTCAATCATTTAAACTTTGCCAGACTATCTCTATTTTTTATGAACCATGGGAATTAATCCCAAAGGATTTTTTCCCTCTAAAAAAAATTAGCAAGTGTTGATTGCATCGTTCTTGTTATGCCTCACTTATCTCCACTTAACCATTTCACTGCTCGACACAGAAATATTTTCCTGATGGTACGTAAGAAAGTCACATACATTTCTAGCCTCATCTCCTGCGAAATTATCTATGGGTCAGAACCTCAAAAATTATTTGGATATCTAAATGCCTTTGAAATTAATAGGAGCTTCCTGCCTAAACTATGAATATGGTAGCAGACTTTGGTGTGGGTGAACAATCTAAGTGCACAGATAGAGGCCATGTGATGTGCTGTGTAAAATCAAGTCCCAACAGTATTGTTAGCAGTAGATGGAGAGTGGTAATTTGCTATTAGCTAACTTAGATGTAATTTAAATGCTTTGCTCACATCTTCATGTCATTATAAACATATCCCTGGAAAATCAATTAAGAGTCTTTGTTCACAGGTCAGTATAACTGCATGCTACTAGTCCAAGATTTGTTGCAAAAGCATGGTTAAGCCATCATCAACTCTTTGCATGTGATGCTCATGTAGTGCTCATGACAGCGATGTTGTCATCTCCTTAAAAATCAGAAATGACATAGTTAAAATAACACTGTCAGATGAGACTGGCTCTCTTTCCCAGATGACTGATACCTGTGTAGTCCATACAAATGACTGAGTGGGGAGAAGTAACTTTTGAATGTACTGGGTAGTTCATTCGGTTAATATCGATGAAGCAAACAGGACCAAACCAGATATACAAGATAGCACTTCCTGAGATTAAATGGTGGCTGTCTTTGACTTTTGTCTTAGCATGAGTATCTTGAATGCAATGTGCATCCAACATTGCTAAGATTTGGTCACTTCTGGCCAGTTTTAGTGGTTACATCTATCCCAGTTTTATCTCTGATTTGGGAGGGTGATGGCACTGAACTGGGTGAACGATATTCCTCAGAAAAAATAAGATGTCATCACTGTTTAATGTATAGAAAATAAGAGGGAAAGACATTATTCTCTATTCTCTATCCACTGCCATTTTCATCTGTTTAAAGACCTTCTTCCTCTTCCAGCCATGGGTCACCCACTGTGTGAGTTATCCGATATCCTTACTCCTAGGTGTCTAAAAGCACAAGTTATTTCCAGTGGTGTTTCTTCCCTTCTGCAGAGGACTCACCATTATGAAACATCTTTGATGTCCCCTGCAGAATGGGAACTCACCAACATTCCTCCTTTGTGGGCCAGACCCATGTCAGGAAAACTCTACCTGTGCCTGGAGCCACCTTCTTCTGGGTCTTGTCCCTGGCCACAGAAGTCATTGTGTAGAAAGGCTGGTTCAGTTCTGAAACAGCAATCTATAGAAGCAGACCAGTAGAGATATGGATAATATACAATTTATTTTCACTATACTGTGCAAAATAACGTCCATTCAGAAGCTGAGATATAAGACTGTATTTAAGCACTCTGAATAGAGATGACTTCTTGTGTCAGGATTTAATTCACCCAGTCCTACAGGGCCAGTAAGTTTCTGCCCTGAAACATAAAACTTGATCTTGTTTATATCTGGTTACTCCAGGAAAATCACAAGCTGTCTTAAACTTCATTACTTAACAAGAACATCCAAAAATCATTTATGTAATCCTAGACATTTTTAGCTGCTTCTACCTTTTCCAATAAGTGGTCTCTCTAGTCAAAATCCACATATACTATCCTCTTAAATCACACTGCCAATACAATCTTAAAATGATTACTCAAAATGCTTCTTTTCAACAGATGTGCCTTTAAAGAATTTGAATCAGATGGCCTTTGCACTAGTGAAATGAGTAAGTAAGGCAGTCAGCTAAGATATGGCTCTTTTTTTTGCTTTTCTTTTGTCAGTACGTGTAGAATTCTGATTGCACAGGTAGAATATCAGCTGTATGTGTCAGGGTGATCGGTCACGAAATCAAATGCAGGATCATTCTTTACCATAAATGCATTAAAAGAAAATCGGTCACTTAGATTTGGCTCTCAACAGAGCAGCAGGCTGAATTCTATTCATAACAAATCAGCTCATGCTTTGGGGGAAACTACAAATCACTCCCACAGCATTATTCATTGGATTGTCCTTTGCATCTCTCCAAGGAAGACCTAGTTTGAATCCTTCTGTATTCTCTGTTGTTAAGCTAACAGTGGGGGGGGGGCGGGGGGGGGGGCAGGCAGGAAGGAAGGAGGAGCAGTCTCTTTGGAAGGACAGCTTGGTTTTTTTTATTAAGGGGTGGGTGGGTGTGTTTAGTAAGCAAGTTTTCATATTTGCTTTTCATGGTAGGCAAGCATTGTAACTGAATGCATGGTAGGTTATCCAGGTTTAGGTTTATTGAGTTTGTTAGGATTTAGCTGTAAATCTCTGCTTTCTGGCACTGAAATCATCATTACTATTGCTAAGTTATAGTTTGTATTAGTGGTGGTGCATAAAACTCCTCACTGAACTTAGGACCAGTTGTACTATGCACCAGACAGCACTAGATAGAAAATAGTATTAAATATCAGTAGGAAACTGAAATGGTGAAGTCTCTGTCTATGCCTTAGAAGAGAGAACCAAAAGAGTTTCAAAATTCCCCCAAAAGCCATGGTTGCCTAGCAACATGTATGCCTCCACCTTGAACACGCGAAAGGATTATATTCATTTACATCTTGTAACCGAAGGGGCTACATTCCTCCTCTTCCTCTGCAGCCTCAGTGGGGGAGTGCTGCCATGCCCAGGCCAGCTGCAGCCCTACACAGCTTTGAGGAACTGAGGAGAAAGATAAAGGTTTTGCTGTCTGGGCTCTTGCTGCCTCAGGTTATCAGTCTTGCAGTATTTGGTAGCTACTTTAAAGCTACCTCTGGTGAGACATCCCCTAAAAACATAGCATGCAGGACCAGGTGGTGGCACAGCAGGCAGAGGCTCCTGAGGCATCAGGATGGGTAGTTGAGTAGGCAGTGTCTCCACTGCTGCAGCACAGCTCCAGAAATCCCTGCTCGCTGTTGAGCAGGACTGGGATGTGCAGACATGTGGTTGTGCCGAATGTGGCTTCTCATCACCTCACTCATCCTATTATGAAGAGAGCCAGAATAACAGGCAACACAGCTCTCAATATCTCTAACTCCAGGCTGCCATCTCAGCTCTTCTTCCTCCTCCTTCCCCTCTGCTTTCCAGGACAGGAGGGGACTGGCATACTTTTTTCAGTCAAGAGGAGTAACATTTGCTTTTGCTTCCACTGCTGAGAGAACTTGTTTCCTCTGAACCCTGTTCTATCCACTGGAGGAGTGGCTGTAAGCTCCACAATTTGGGCACCTCTACAGGTGGACCCTGGAGTGAATATGTCAAGCTTTGAATTGCAGTGGCTCAGAGGAGGATACACTGTTCGTCCTGATGTCTCGGCTAAGAGGATGATGAAGTTTGGTAGAAAGGCAGACTGGACAGCAGTCAGCACTTCTTTTACATTGTTTCAGTGCCAGTTGCTAGAAGTTGCAAGTCTAGATTCAACTGTGTGCCAACTGCTTTGCAAAAGACTTTGGGTCAAGTTATTGCATGGAATTTCTCTCATTGGTTTCTTAAACCGTCCATCTAATATGCTCTCCAGGTCTTGACCTCAGATTTATGACCTTGAGAGGCAGCCTGACCACTTTTCATCGAATCTCCTGGCCGAGAAGCCTCTTCTCATTCTACAATCTACAACACACCTCTCAGAAAAAATCATCAACAAGGGCATTTGAATTCATTGCTGTTCTGTCAAAAATCTGTGAAATGGAAGATGGGAAATAAATACCTACTTTGTTCAGTGCCTTTACCATGAGATCATCCTTTTCCAAGCATTTCAAATAACTCCTAAAGTGAAGATCTTGCACTTTAGATTAATGACCTGATGCAGGCAGTAGATGAAATGAGTAAAGCAATAAGCACCTCATGCAAGAGGATCTGACCCATCAAATATATGCCATCTGCGCAGAGGATGCAGCTTCAACTTCAGTTTCTCGTTAACTGTCTCTACAGCCGTAATGAATATGAAGCTAGAGCAAAAACATTCTTGACTGACACAAGGAGGCTATGGGTTCAATTATTCAGTAATGCCCCCTGTGAACTTCTGGAACCTGAACTTTATGGAAAATAACTCACAGATCTGGTAACATTAAGATAAATAAGTGACATAAATCCATGCACAAGAAATGTTCTTCATCAGGCATGGATTTTTTTCCAGATCGTTCCTGACTCATCAGAAAAAATGGTAGCATCAGCAAATCAGGCTACCTCTCCAAGCTGGCGAAGTTTTACCAAAAAGGAAGGCAGTTAAATGTCAAACTGCCTCGAAAGGTCAATTTGTCCGAACAGCAAATTTAAATGACATGCCTATAGCTGGGAATATCAGAATGTTTAATTTTTTTGTAAAACTGTTTTATTGTTTCCAAACATATCTTTTCTACATATGCATTTATCAGCTTTGTACAGATACTGTAATTTTTATACCCACACACATATGCATACACACAAATAAACAGAAAGAAAAGTTTATTTCTATTTCTTCCAAATATTAGAGGAGATAAAATGATGATGGTTCAGAATGTTTCAAGGAACAAAAAGTTCACTTTCTACTTTACTATAGCATTATGACAGCATCTGGCCCTCCTCTATGGAGGCAGCTGATAATCTCCAAAAGAAAACCTCATATGCCCTCCTGGCATTCACTGGTATTAAAACTAGAGATATTAAATTAATTTTGCGGTAAGGTCTTTTCCCCAGATATGTAGAACCAAAATCCAAATGCAGTATACCAAACATTAATTTGGCACTGCTCTGCCTTTAAAAGCACAAAGAGGTGAGACCTTGTCTGAGGAATCTGTCCAGACTTCCTATGGAAGAAATCGGAAATCCTAACGATATAAAAATGACCAGATAGCAGTGTGATAGAAACACTTGGGTAGATAATTTAGTTAGTGTCAGAATTGCTTCTGAATTGAATTTTTTTTGGTGATATCCATGAAACATCTGGGAATCTTTAAATTTCTTTCCCCAGGCATTGAAGTGAAATTGATCGCCTACTGTTTTAACAGAACTAATCTAATGTTGTGATTAGTTAAAAATCTTTCAGAGGAAAGAGATGAAACAAAAATAGATTGAAAGCATTCTGGCATTTATAGGAGTTAATACAAACTTTCTTCCCCTCTCTGTGATTCCTAATTGAATTCTGCATGAAGCACATTGTAACCTTTCTTCCAGCACCTGATGGAAACATATTGTATCATTGTCCTACCTTCAAGATCAAGACACCTACCTTCTGCTCCATGACTCAATAGTGAGTAACGAGGGGAATGAGTTATGAAGCTACAGAAGCTGGCTTGACTAATGAATTCTGTGGTTGTCAAAGTGGGATGTACAGTGGGGAGTGGGAGAGGGGCATTAGAGGAAGGTGGAGAAAGGAAGGGTGGGGGAAATGATGCTTTGGGCAATGAGGAATCGAAATTGTTTTATCATCCATATGATGATCACATTTAAGCTATGTTGTGTAGAGTAATATATTACTGCTTTGGAAATGAGGTAAGAGCAAATTTAAGAGGTCCTGAACAGTTTGGTGGAGGGAAAAGGCAAAGAGATGATGGTAGTCTTCTGATATGAATGAAAGAAGACAAAGAAACTGCAGCTGCTTAATCAATGCAACTTTTTTAGATATGTGTGTGGCTAGTAATACTTGTCAGAAGGATGTCTTCTCTTCTCCAGTACATGAAGGTGTCATGAGTAGTGAATAGTCATCTCTGTAATAATAAAAATAGAGCACAGTGTCCTGCTCAGTTCACCACTAGTCATGATTTATGTTTTTAAATCCTGTTTCAGTAGCATAAACTAGAGGAGAAACTGAGCTTTCAGGACACTGTCTCTAATAGGTTCAAATGCCTGGATTCAGCCGCTACAGGCCAATGTTTTACAAAGGCTACAGATAAGAATAAAGTGGACTTGCCTGAAATACTTTCCAGCTTTGCCCGGGTTGTAGTAACCCCACACAGATGGACTTGAAGCTTCAGTTGACTAATGCAGACAAACCAACCGATGCCAACCCCTAATGAGGAAGACAGTAGGCTCCCAAAACCTGTCACTGGGCCATCCTGGCTGAGAGCTTAGGGATTCATACGGGGGTCCTGTTAAGTCTGGCACAGTAACTAGGCTGTCAGACCACACACTGAAAATCTGGATGCTATGCAGGACCCTATATTTATTGATTGTGAAGTATTTTGTTGGAGATTGACTATGTTTAGTGGACCCAATGTTCATTGCAATTCTGTATGGCTAGGTACTGATATGAATTTAAATGGAGTTGCCTCATTTTTCCTATTTCTTTGTGGTAAAATAACTTGAGAACTAAAGAAGACAAAGAGGATTGTGAATTTAATGGTCCTGGACACATACAGGATAGATAGTCATCTTTGGCTTCCATGATAACACAAACTATCCCTGCAAACGTAAATCAGCATGTAAGAGTTCCAAAGCTGAATTGGATTTGTCTCCTTTCCTCTTTGCCCAGTAACTCAGAGGACAGAGCACTGGAGATGCATGGTCAGATCTTTCCTATCCCTGTCTCAGCAGTTCACATGGGTAAGGCTGCTCAAATGCAGTATGTTTCCCTGTTAGTGAACAACCTTCTGAGTTCTGCATGAGTGCTGCCCAAACAGAGGCAATTCTTTTTTGGAGGAGGAGGGCCTAAAAGAAGAACAGAACGATGCAAATCAAAGCAATTCAGAGTGGGATTCTCCATCTGCTTCACAGAAACATGTCAGGCAGGTTTCTGATAGCAAAGTGTAACAGCAGGCCGACATGCTCACATTTCTCTTAAGTCTCATACATCATACGTGTTTAAAAAGAAAAAAAACCAAAACAACAACAACAAAACGAATCAACAAAAAACCCCAAAACAACCTACACACAGATCTTGTCAATGAAGTTCATATCCTGCTAAGTACATTCATTATCCTACAAAAAGTGCAGAGGATAGTTATTTGTGTGCTGAAATGAATAATTGATTTTTTGTCCAATACCCACATCAACAGATCAAAGGAACAATCAGCTCCGATGACATTTAATTGGGGGTGGAGGAGGCCTGTTCTTGCTGAAATAAAAAGAAAAGTATTTCTTCTGTATAATAGAAATGTTCTATTCAATCTGAAATATGTTTTTCTTATTCTATGTTCATAAGGAAAGCAAAGGAAACTATGGACTATATTAATAATCCTTTGAAGTTCTCTGACCTGGTAATTCAGTGGATAATACAGCCACACTGTAAGTTCTACTCCTGGGTTTATCACAGAGTGGTAGGGGTTAGAAGGGACCTCTGGGGATCATCTGATCCAACTCCCCTGCCAAAGCAGGGCCACCTAGAGAAGGCTGCACAGGACCTTGTCCAGGTGGGTCTTGAATATCTCCAGAGAAGGAGACTCCACAACCTCTCTGGACAACCTGTTCCAGTGCTCCATCACCCTCAGAGTGAAGAAGTTCTTCCTCATGTTCAGATGGAGCTTCCTGTGCTTCAGTTTGTGGCCATTGCCCCTTATCCTGTCACTGGGCACCAATAAATAGAGTCCAGCCCCATCCCCCTGACACCCACCCTTAAGATATTAATAGGCATATATGAGGTCCCCTCTCAGCCTTCTCTTCTTCAGGCTAAACAAGCCCAGCTCCCTCAGCCTTTCCTGATAGGACAGGTGCTCCAGTCCCCTCATCATCCTTGTAGCCCTCCGCTGGACTCTCTCCAGTAGCTCCTCATCTTTCTTGAGCTAGGGAGCCCACAACTGGATGCAGTACTCCAGAAGCAGCCTCACTAGGGCAGAGCATAGGCGGAGGAGAACCTCCATCGACCTGCTGGCCACACTCTTCTTAATGTACCCCAGGATCCCATTGGCCTTTTTGGCAACCAGGGCACACTGCTGGCTCAAGGTCAACCTGTCATCCACCAGGACACCCAGGTCCCTCTCCATAGAGCGGCTCTCCAGCAGGTCAGCCCTGAGCCTGTACTGGTGCACTGGGTTCTTCCTGCACTTGCCCATGTTGAACTTCATCAGGTTCCTCTGCACCCAACCCTCCAGCCTGTCCAGGTCTCGCTGAATGGCAGCACAGCCTTCTGGTGTATCTACCACTCCTCCCAGTTTGGTGTCATCAGCAAACTTGCTGAGGGTACACTCCAACTCTTCATCCAGGTCGTTGATGAAGAAGTTGAACAAGACTGGGCCCAGTACTGACCCCTGGGGGACACCACTAGTTACAGGCCTCCAACTAGACTCAGCGCCGCTGATGACAACCCTCTGAGTTCTGCCATTCAGCCAGTTCTCAATCCACCTCACTGTCCACTCATCCAGCCCATACTTCCTGAGCTTCCCTAGGAGGATGTCATGGGAGACAGTGTCGAAAGCCTTGCTGAAGTCGAGGTAGATAACATCTACGGCTCTCCCCTCATCTACCCAGCCAGTCATGCCATCATAGAAACCTATCAGATTGGTCAGGCATGATTTCCCCTTGGTGAATCCATGTTGACTACTCCTGATAACCTTCTTTTGCTCCACTTGCTTAATGATGACATCCAGAATGAGCTGTTCCATCATCTTTCCACGGAGGAAGGTGAGGCTGATCGACCTATAGTTCCCTGGGTTCTCCTTCTTGCCCTTTTTGAAGACTGCAGTGACATTGGCTTTTCTTCTGTCCTCCAGGACCTTTCAAAGATGATGGAGAGTGGCTCAGCAATGACATCTGCCAACTCCCTCAGCCAGGTGGACCTTAGCCTTCCTCATTGCATCCCTGCATGCTCTGACAACATTCCACAGACCTTTCTCTTCCATCTGAGTTCTGCTAGGAGCTCCTTGCTCAGCCATGCGGGTCTCCTGCCTCCTTTGCTAGATTTCTTGCTCAGGGGGATGCCCTGATCCTGAGCATGGAGGAAGTGATGTTTAAACAGCGACCAGCACTCTTGGACCCCCGTGCCTTCGAGAGCCCTGGCCCACGGAATTCCTCCAAGTAGCTCCTTGAAGAGGCCAAAGTTAGCTCTCCTGAAGTCCAAGGTTTTGATCCTACTTATCCCCCTGCTTCCTCCACACAGGATCCTGAACTCCACCATTTCATGGTCACTGCAGCCGAGGCTACCTCCAGCCTTCACATGCTCAACCAGTCCCTCTTTGTTCGTTAGTATAAGGTCCAGAAGAGTGCTTCTCCTTGTTGGTTCCTCCACCACTTGCATCAGAATGTTATCATCAGTGCTCTTCAGGAACTTCCTGGCTGTGTGGTCTTCCCAGCAGATGTCAGGGTGGTTGAAGTCCCCCATGAGAACCAGAGCTTGTGACTGTGAGGCTACTTTCAGCTGGCTGTAGAAGGCCTCATGAATTTTAATCCCCTCTCATCCCCTTCTGGGAACACTGTAGACAGGAGGCTATCAAATCTGGTAAATTTTTATTTATGGTAGACAATCTACTTCTGAGTCCTTCTTGAAAACCTGTGGCCAGGCAAAGGCTTCTCCCAAAATACAATGCGAAGAACTCACCACTAAGAGGGAACTAATATGGGTGAACTGAAAAGCTTGGCATTAAACTGCTGTGTTTTCTACATCATGTCTTTACAACTTTACATTTCAAATTCTTATCAATAATCATCTTCCATATCTTAGCTATGGAGGGCTAGACGTATACTGTGTAAGACCCTTTGTGGGATCAGACAAGGTCCCAGACATTCTTTTTCCCAGATAGGCATTCCGCATCTCTTTCTACACACCCTGTGGCTGTATGTGATACAGTGCTAAGCAATCCTTCTTTTCAAGTGAAAGTTTTCTATTTTCAAGGCTATTTCTACCTAAGAACAGGGAGTTTTTCCAAGCTGGACCCTATAGCCAGATCCACAGTGCATTACAGCTAAGTCAAGATATTGTGTGTCGTGTTTACTGATTGACTAATGTACCCCCAGAAGTAATATTGTTATTTGGAGCAGATCAAAAAAGATAATATGTATTGGCCTTGTGAAAATGAGTTAGGGCTTGCTGTTTCATAATTTAAAAGATGTGTAGATGTTGCACTTAGGGACATGCCTTAGTGGTAGACTTGGCAGTTTTAGGTTTATGGCTGGACTCAATGAACTTTGGGTTTTTTTCCAACCTAAATGACGCTATGATTATATTATTGATTCCATTATTCTATTCTGTGTTGATAAATTTTTTTCAGTGTCAGATTCTTGTCTCTTTTGTCCTGTTGAATCAGACCATTCAGCTCTTCAAATTACTGACACAAGTTGCTGCCTACAGTGCCTTTCCTATTAAATCCTAACTAATCCCCAAAACCCCTTGAGAGGCTTTCCTTTTCCCTGCTCTCTCAAAAAGTACCGCTGAACCCAGTAATTTGATAATTGAGGATTTTCTTTCTTTTTGGAGAAGGGTTTTATTTTTGCCATCACAACAAATGAACTTCTTTAAGTGCTGGAAACAAACTTTCCACAGGTATTGGCCAGGAAATTCCTGCAAATGTGCTTCCTGTAAATTAGATCTTTGGTTGCTACAAATCGACATGCTTCCTGCAAAGCTTGCAGAGCTGTAACAGCTGCAAATCTGGAGCAGAGCTAGCCTCCACCCTTCTTAGTGAAGAATTGTTCTCCACAGTGTGTTCTGCAATGTTTTAGCTGCAGCTATTCTTCAATGTCTGTTTTGTGGTAAGAACAGTTTGATTATTTTTTTTCTCCAACTCCCTCATTGATCAGAAAAAGCATTATTTTTAATTAAGTTTTGTACCTACTAGAGATATGTTGCAATTATAACATTATTTGTTATTTTTCCTGATGAGTTGAAAATGCATGGGATTTGGAGAAAGCCATAAGGAAATGACAGCAGAGATGTACACGAATGCTGAAGGGGCAGAAAGAGCAAAGGTCAGGAAAGAATTTCCTTTCCAGAGTTCATTGGCAAAAAGGTTTTCCTTTTGTGTTTTATTTTTACGATGCTCTGGGTTTGTTTGGTTGATTTGAGGACTTTTTTTTCTTTGTTATTTTGATAAAACACTCATTTCACTGCAGTGTGTATTTGCCTGTGTGAAGGGCATCTGCTTCATCGCTGGATACAAGTGGAGTGGTTGTTTTTTGTAGGCTTATTTTAAATTATATCACTGCCTTGCCTGGACTTGCTGATTCAGTTTGGTTTCCTCTGTGCTTAGGTTCCCATATAATTCCCCACTATATAAAGGAGTCAGCTATTATTGTTCACCTTTGTGTACTTGCTCCACAGTAGATAGGTGGTAAAGAAAAGTTCATGGAATTCTGGTTTTGATCATGTGTTTCTTGGCCACGCTAAACCCAGGGGATTCGAATGAAGGAGGGCAAAGGAGCGCCAACATTCTCCCTCCTCTTCCTTGAGTGAACTACAACTCTAACACAGACAACATGCAAGTGTCCTTCGTTGTCTCCTAGCTGCAATCACAGGCAAGGGATGATGCTGACTCACCTTCTTTATCATGTCATCACAACAGAGGTTTCTGCAGAATAGGAGGGAAGGATTTTTTTACAACTCTTTAAGTCTTGGGGGAGCCTTTAAGATTTTTTTCATCTCTGCTGCAAAACAGAAACTGTTCTGAACAGAAGGCAACTTTTCATATCATTTCCCCCATTTGCAGTGACTACACTAAAGCTTTACTTAGTAGAACCATTGTAGAAGACTACTACGAACTGGTTTTGTCTCGACATTGCCATTGTCGTCTTTTCTTGGCCTCTGAAAAAACTACCACAACGACCTGCAGCAAAGCGCTTGCACATGGAGTACTGCACGGACTGGCAAGAGCAGACTTGTCTAAGCGGGCAGCACATATGGCACAAATTGCACGTACGCGGACATGCTCTGGGCATGCACCAATGCCCCTACAAAAGGGCAGCACATGCTCCTCTGAGGCCTCTTCCTCTTGCTCTCCTCCTCGTCACCTCGCTGCTGGGCTCCGCCCTCGCCGGGGCCTCCACGCCTGCACAGAGACTGAGCCGACCGGTCATTGCTGAACATTGTCAAATTCGTGGTGGTGGTAACTGATTCCCCCCCCCGTACTTCTTTTCCTCACCTGCTGGGGTTTTTTTGACTTCTTTCTTTCTTTCTTTCTCATGTCCTCCCCCTGCTGCTGTCCCTGCCCGACCTCCGATTCCCGGTTCACCGAAATAAAGTTCACAAGGTTACACGGCATCTGACTCCGTTTGCATCTTAGTCTCGTCCCTGGGATCGCATCAAAACCTCCCTGATATTGGATCGGTACAACCATTTGTAAACATCAAGTATAATCATATATCAAAGAAGACATGGTTTTGCAGCTCAAACCAGCTTCCTCAATGTTTTCAGTAGGATGCCAGAATCGCTTAGTTTTATGTAACAACATTGGAATTCCTTTGTTCCCTGGCCACATTTATCTAGCAGGCAGTATGTGGGAGAGCTTCAGAAGCTTCTTATCTCAATTTGTATTTACGGTCTTGAAATTCTTCTTCATTAAAAGCTGCATTGATCTTCTGGATGTAATTACATCTGTCTTCCTGTAATTATTAATTTCTTAATAGCTTTATGAAGGGCTCCTTATTCCATCCTAAGTGCCATTTGGATGCCCTTTTTCCTCTTACACAGATTGAATCAGTAATAATAAAGCTTACAGAAGTTCAGCAAGTGCTCTACAAATATTGCATGCAGTGATCGTTTCACTCACCTGTGAAATGCAGCCATCTCTGGAGTGGAAGGCACTGAATATTTTAACAGGATCTTGTGAGTACAGCATGACTTTATGAAAGAACAGAATTGAGAAGTGTAAATAAGCAACTCATATTTGTACAAACTTCTGCGTCGAAGAATTTTCTAGACTTTTCTGTTCCCAACTCTGGAAATAGAAGTTGGAAGCTCCTTTTCAGGAGAAGGATTTGCCTCATCAACTGATATCTCAATGACCTCTCTCATCTTCAGCATCCAAAATTTGAGACATTCCGTGGTATTTGTGTCTTTGTAACTATGGTGACCAAGTCAACCTGCTGATTTATCTAGCCCTTAAAGACTGCTGCTTTTCTGAGAGGAAAGACCACTAAATTGGATCACTTGGTAACCGAAAAGCGCCTATTCTCTGAATGGGGAAAGGGGAATTTCTGGTGACCTAGCCAGGGAAGAATGGCCACTCTACCTTTCTCATGTAATTCATAGGTGCTGTTTCTTTTATCAAATTGTCTTTGTCAACACCCTGATGTAACTGACATTTGTTAATCCAGAATTAATGGTCTATTGCAGTGCCACATTAAAGTTCTTTAGGGGACCTGGAGGTTTATTGGAGATGTTCTGCATTATTTAATAGACAAACACCTATGTATTGATTGAGAGGGTCCCATACTTTTTCCTTCCTACTGGTTTTTATCTTCTCATATTAATTCTTTCTGCTTTCCACCTCTGCATTTTGCTGCCCAAGGGACAAAAGCTGTCAGTGAATATGTGCAATTTCCTTCCCCTACATGGGCACAATATGTCTCCAGTCACTAAGAAGGGGTGAGATTTTCTCTTCTTGAGGAGTGACTTCCCCCTTCCCTTGCTATCAGCAAGAGGGTAGTTCCAGTCACTGGCAGGCATAGCCACAACTGGCAAACACATTGTGCTGTGCCCCCCCCAAATCCTTACCTTGGGCAGTGATGAGGAGAGAAGCATCACACTCTGCTGATGTCTGGCTGCTGAAAGCACCTGTGGGTTAATCCACATGGCACTGATCCTCTTCTGTGGCTGCCCATTTGAGAAACAGTGTCCTTTGGCATCAGGCAGGCAGTTGGGATAGGCTGTCACAGGCATCAGGAAACCTCAGGGAAGAAACTACAGTCTGAAACAGAGAAGGCAGTAATCAGCTCCGGGTTAAGCTGCATATGTGTGGTTTGAGGAAGACAATTAATATTATCTTTTAGATGGTGGTGGATGCTCCATCTGGCCATGGATGCGCTCACCTTCTGGCTGAGACCATACGTTTGCAGTCAGTGAAGTTTTAACAGAGATTTCAGTCCTTGTTCTCACTGTTAAATCCTCATTTGTGATGGCACTTCCCAAGATATAGACTTCTCTCTTGTGCTAGAGCCCCACTTCAGTTTTTTCCATGAAGGGTACAGAGTGCAAGAAGGTAACAGACACCCATCACATCTTCATAACTTATTAAAGCCAACAACACTGGGTTTAGTGCCAGCAGTATAAACAGGTAACATCAATACGGCCACAATTTTTTGAAACACTAACAAACTACTTGCAGTTGCACAGATCCCAGCAACATGTCTAAGAAGGTGGACCTCCTGCCTCACCCTGAGATCCACAGGGTGATAGTTGAGTTGCTGTGTTGCGCGTGGAACTTGCAGCCCCAGCACAAGGCTGGATAGCTCTGCACTACAAACTGTCACTACTGTCCACGCTAGGCATAGAAACAGAAAGCAGCTGTCTCTGCTGCCCAGCCCACTAGGCGTTGGGAAATGTAGCTAATATGTATCTGTATAATAAATACCAGCTTTAGTGCTTTGAACCAGTTCAAAAAGGTTGGCAACAAACAGTTCTTTGAAAAATTCTTTCTTCTATGCACTGTAGTAATGATACAAAGTGATGCCAAACTCTACACTCAAAGGAATAGTGCAAATATTCCTTCAAAGTTCTCAACCTGCCTTGGGAAAAACAGATTTCCTTTTGCATCACTACAACCTTTAAACCAACAGAACTGTTGCCTCACCTTTGTTTAGCTTCCCCTGTTGATATCAGTTAGGTTTTAGTCTGACTCTGATTTAATTTCCAGTGAGATTCTTTCTCTTTGTTTAAATTGCAATGAATGTAAAACCCTGGTCATCTACTGTTTCATGGAACATCACTAGGACAGGTTTGTTTTGCCATTCCAGTGGCCCCCATTCCAGTGACTGAGGTTACGGTTACTGCTCAGGATCCTCTCTCTGTTTTTTTCCAGACAGATGCTAGATTCTTTGTCTGTGCTCTAAATACCTGAAAAAGCAGTATAAATCAACTTTAGAGAAGTGGCACATAGGTGAGCCTGAAGTAAGACACCCTGTGTTTTGGAAAGGCTTATTATCTTGAACGTATGGCAACTACTCAGCATCCAAGCACAAAGTGCACACAGGGAGAGCCTATGTCTGCCTGCAAAGAGCCTTTCTCTCTATCACCTGTTCCCAGATCCATTCTGTCTTACTGAAGCTGATGGTCTTTTTGGCATGGATTCAGATAGCACAGTCGTACCAGTGTTTCTTGGTGCTAAGGTGTCCGGGAGAACTAGCAGCAATTCTGACACATACACCATCTTGCTAAGAAGCAGATTAAGAGCCTGCCCTTGAAATAATGTTCCGTTCCACCCCACTGACCATCTCTTAGCTGTCAGGAATTTACTTTTTTGAGCTATTCTAATAAATTTGGGGGTTTTTTTAGCTTGAAGAAGTGTTTGGTTTTTTTTGTTTGTTTCTTTTTTCCTTTTAGTAGAAGGCCATTAAGCAACTGCAGTAAATAATGTGAGGCTGTTGAATACTGAATTTTTAGGTGCTCTTTTTATTTTTTTAAACTGCGATTGCACATAATATTTTTTATGGGGCTTAGGTGTTTTAAATAGCTATGACTGACTCTTGGGTTGACGTTAATAATTAAGTATTGCTCTACTTTGTGTCATGTATATCAATATATTTCCATAAAAGATAGATATTTTCTTGTATTTATATGCAATATAAGGCATTGTTTTTACCATTTGTGTATTTCTGTATTTAGATTAAGAGTGTGTCCTGGTGTGTTTGAAAACAAAATGACTTTAGACTCAGTACAACTGACTTGCTTGGAAATATTTGGTGGAGCTCAGTGTGAGAACTGCTCCAAGGGAAGGTTTGAAAGAGGTTATCCCTTTCCCAAACAGGTTTCAGTTGAAGCATAGGAGAGGGAGTAGCAGAAAGATGTGTCCGTTAGGCACTAAGTATCTCAGTAGCACTGTTCCCAAACATGACAGACTTTTAAAATTTTTTTGCTGTCCCCTGATGAGAGTGAGTTATTTCCCTGTTCACATGAGCTCTGATGCAGTGTTGTGACAGAGGACCTGGACTCAGGTTTTTGAGTTCTGGTGCTTTTTCTGCAGTTGACCCATGGTGTGTAGGTGTAACCTAGCCCCACTCAGATCCTTCCTCTGTCTAATCTTCCTAACCTTCTGAAGGGAAGGACTGAGCAGCACTGTTACAAACATGTCAGGAGGAAGGGTTTTGAGGCAACAACATTTACTTTTCTTCTGATCTAGGCTAAAACCAGAAAACTCTGGAGAGAAAGGGAGGAAATTATGTTATGCTTGGATGGAATTTAAAATGCAAAGAATAGATACAAGCTATTTCAGCATTCAATGTTTTATTTAAAATCTGTTGAATATATGCCTAGAACTCAGTTCGAAATGAAATATCAAAGCATCTCTGTTACACTTTACCCATTACATCTTACCAAACCTTCCCCAGTGAAATCTCAGCTGAACAGGGCATGGAATATTTCCCTGTAGATAGAAATTCTATTCCCACAAAACCACATTTTGTAATTATTACTTTATTTCACTTACGTTTTTTTGAACAGAACTAATCTAATCACAGCACTTAGATTGACAGGATCTGTAAGTATTGTCATAACAATAATAGTAACCAGAAGGACTGCAGCAAGTGCCTCTGCTTGTTTAGCCATACAATTCTTGTAATATGTTTTAATCCTTTAGCTGCTGCCTCAATTCTTAACAGTGCTAGAAGGCAGCATCTACAACTAAATATTTCCCACCCCAGAAATAAACTTCATGGAATGAAACAGTAACCCTGGAGATAGCCATTCAGGTCATTATTCAGGGCTCTATAACCAGTGTTTCATCGCAAAGCTTTTTGTATTTTCTCCCAATATTATTTTGCTTTGTTGTGTTCTTGTCATCACAGTTCTTCTTCCAATACACTTCACATATTTTCCTTGGAATATAATCCTCTTTTGTGTGGATTTGTGCACCCAGGTTTCTGCAAATGCAATTTATTTTTCAATTGGTTTATCAAAGAACACAGTCATCTACCTGGATTAAAGGAGCTCATTAGGAAATTAAAACTTTTGGCTGCTTTTAGAACACGGTTTATATTATTTTTAGTCAACTCTTCTTTTACTTCCATGCCAAATTCATTCATCTGTAATATAATAAATTATGCACACAGACAAATGAACTGGAACAAAATTACCTTTCTTTTGAGTAACAGATTAGTTTTACTTTGTGCATACAGTGGTCTGTCTTCCTGTTGATGTATCCTGAGGATAGGGAAGAAATTTATGACAGTCCTACTGAAAAGGCTAATGGAAGTTAGATGTATTTTCCTGCCCTCTGGCAGGTTTCTTGGAACCAAGAACAAAACCGGAAAATGCAATGTATTGTGACACTGGACTTTTAAAGTAAATTCCTAAGAATTTTCAGCCAAAGGACTGCACTCTTGTCTCTGATTTCAACTACTGTGGAAGTTATTTGCATAAGATATTTTTACCAAGATTTAGGCAAGTGGGATTTTGGAATTTTTTCATTAACAGAATTAATCAAATTTAGGAGATTTTGGAGTTTATCAGATTAATCAACTCAATCTTTTCCCTCCTTTTTTTTTTTCCCCATCCATTTCCATCATGGTATCAGACTACTTTCGAAACTCTCCCTGACTTGTTTTTATCTTGTTAGATTTCTTCAGTGCTAGAGAGAAAATTTTGGATAATAACTTGCAGTATTGAACTTTTAAATATTTGGTACGCTTCTTTTTCCACAAAGCTTCTAGATATTTTTAATTTTTTCTTTTTTAATGAAGCAAGCCAACTACATCTTATGATACAATTTAAGTGGAGTTTGAAATACTTTCTGAGTGTGATGGCTTAATCTGAGTGTAATTTGACCTGGTGTATTTTTCTGGATGGTGTTTAGACTGACACCTAAGCACCTGACCTGTATGTGAAGGACACCTTGGTGACAGTCAAAACCGAAAGCTCAGATGTTCAGTGGTTTGTTTACCATAGCCTTGGTAAACAGAGAATCACAGAATCACAGAATGGTAGGGGTTGGAAGGGACCTCTGTGGGTCACCTAGTCCAACCCTCCTGCCGAAGCAGGGTTACCTACAGTAGGCTGTAGAGGACCTTGTCCAGGCGGGTCTTGAATATCTCCAGAGAAGGAGACTCCACAACCTCCCTGGGAAGCCTGTTCCAGTGCTCCTTCACCCTCAGAGGGAAGAAGTTCTTCCTCATGTTCAGACAGAACTTCCTGTGCTTCAGTTTGTGCTCATTGCCCCTTGTCCTGTTGCTGGGCACTACTGAAAAGAGCTTGGCCCCATCCTCCTGACACCCACCCTTCAGATATTTGTAAGGATATATTAGGTCCCCTTTCAGCCTTCTCTTCTTCAGGCTGAACAAGCCCAGCTCCCTCAGCCTCCCCTCGTAGGAGAGATGTTCCAGTCCCCTCACCATCCTTGTAGCCCTCCGCTGGACTCTCTCCAGTAGCTCTTCATCTTTCTTGAACATGGATACTTTAGATGAAAGGTTAAGGTGTCCTTCTCTGCATCAGGAAATCTGAATTTAAATTTCACTTCAGATTTGTTTGAAGGGGAAAGCTCAGCTGCTTTGTCATGTGTCTACTATTGGAATTGCTGGGATCCAAATACACCGTAAAGCACCTTTCAGGATTAGGACTTCTGGCCTGTATTTGTTAAAATAATTCAGTGTACCTTGCTCCTAATGACATTCACAAAACTGTCCAAGTGTATTAGGTGCCGTCACATTATCAAAGTCTGCTGAGTACTGAGAGCCTACATAATTTCATGAGTTTAGGGTTTTTTTTAATCCTATTCTTTAAATCCCTGTTTGGATTAAAACAAACAAAGATAATCACAGGTTTTTCTGTCCTTCAGGAGGATTGTGAAGATAGCTACATTAAAGATTACGAGATGGTCTCAGTGAAGTGGGCTCTGCAAGTTTCTTATCTGAGTATAATTAACATATTTTTCAAGTCAAGTGTACATGCACTCACTTTAACATATTTTGCAGCAGAAGGAAGAATTAAATGTGGGCTTAATCTGAAGCTCATGCTCAAGTGCTTTGTTGAGTCAGGCTCTGTAATAACAATCCAGTCTCTTCTAGACAATGTTTCTCTATTCCTGTGTTCCTGACTAGATTGAGTAATGTGCTGTTTAATTACATCAGAGCCACTGAATATTGGCATTCAGCTCACTTACAGGTGATGCTTCAGATTTCACTGTCCCCTTATCTAACAGATGTGACATCTTTACATTATAGTATCTTATCCTCTAAATAACAAGCCTCCCTTACAACTAATTATAAACGAAAAAGCAAGAAAACACAGCTCAGAAAGGTATTTTGCCAATAAAGCTGCAGAAAGAGCAGAACTGCATGTTTTAAATCAGTCTGAAATTAGGCTCAGAATTATGCAACTTCTCACTTACGGAGACACTTCACGGAAAGTGGAATTAAATTTGTAAGAGCATAGCTCTTAGGAAATCTCATTAAAACCAGTGGAAAATGCAGGTGCTGAAAACTAGGCTGGTTTGGAGACCTACCTTTGAATTCGGACATCTAATTTTGCAGGCATATAAGTAAAATGACTGCTGACCTCTCTCTGTGCAGTGAGCTGAAGCCAGATCAGAGAATAAGCCTCATGCGCTGCGTGAGGCTTTCATCTGAGAGATGTGTGTAGAAATATCACCCATATCTGTTAGTCAGGGAGACGAGGAAGGACTGGTCCCTTCCCCTAGCAAGGATTTCCTGAACTGAGCCGAGAAAGGCTCTAGCTCAGTTCAGGGAAGTAGGAGCAGAATTAAGAAGGATTTCACAGCTGCTAGTAGAAAGAGTTACTGCCCTGAAGAACAGAGGGATTTGGAAGTCAAAAGAAGGAGAGAAATATCAGCTGAAAGAAGGGTCAGGAATAAAAACAACATGGACTTTTAAAGCTTACTATGGAATTTAGATACACAACTCCTATCTGTGTCATGGGCTGCACATCTCAGGCATACGCATGACTGGGAGATGGCACAGGCATTAGGTCTCACATCTGCTGTAAAAATCCTCAAACTCCACCTTAATTCAGCTTGCAGAGAAATTGGGCTGACTTCTCCAGGGCTGTGAGATGATCTCTGCTGTAGCAGTGAAGTCTAAAAACTAACCAACCTGCAACTTCACCAATTGTGCAAGTCCTGCACAGACACAGAGTAAGTGGCATTACTGTTTCACCTAAACATTTCAGAAAACATTTTAAAAGGAAGAGAAAAGTCTCACACCTGTGTCTTTAAAACTAACTGAAGTGAATAAGGAGTACAATAAATGCATTATGAAGACAGAGTTTGAGCTAGTAGCTCGACTCTAATCTGACTTTATCTGTCGATGAATTTAAATTGGCATTTTTCTCTTGATAACTTAAATGAAGCTTTGATGAAATACACAAATCAATCAATTTGTGTATTTAAGGTTTCTTGTATAAGCGACGTCAAACAAGACAATGTATCCAGGCCCACTGTGCTCTTTATAATTCCTTCAACATGTTGCTGCTTGGAGGTATACATTTTATGGGAATTGATGATTCGGGGTAGGTTCATCATTCATTTCACTATAAAAAAAGGAGCAGGGGGATAGATAGGACAAATTAGTAACTACAGGCATCAACATATTTTTAATGCTCTTGATCAATTGCTTCAGTCAGACTTTGTCTGCAGTGCAGAGTGGTTATGGTGGTTCACAGGCTCCAGTAATACAAAAATGTTTAATCAAACAATTGTGGTTTTTTCACTCATTCTACTGGATAGATATAGTACAGCTTAAAATGCTATGATATTCTTAAGAAGCCCATAAAAACGGCATTTAAGCTGAGACAAGACTGCACTGTCAGACTTGCACAATGAGAAGTGTCTGTCACAGTGCTCATTCTTGCTGCCCCAAATCATGTAGTAGTAATTCCTAATTTGAAAAATCTCTCCAGTAAATTAAGATGCTCCATGCCCAGTTTATGACTCAGTGGCAAGAATTTATAGGTATGCCACCAGACTTGCTGTTGAACTGTTTTCAGGTTTTTCACTCTTTTCCTACAATGAAATCCCATCTAATGAATCCCCTCCTCTGCCAATCTCCTGGAGATGTTATCAGAGATATTCTGTTTTCACATACATTTCAGAAAACTTTCTCCTAAAGACTTAGAGTAATATTCAAATATGTATTCCAAATGACTCTTACAAAAAGTGCATCCTTTTCTGTTTGAATCACTCCATTTCTTTTTCAGTTCTCCCTTCAGCTGGATTTCTGTTACTGTTATTAGGACACAAAGTTCATTGAAGTGAACAGACATTAAAAGGCTTTGCGTTAGCCACTCCTCCTTTGAGATAACATTATCTTACCTGAATTAGGCCGTGTATGCTCCAGGCAAAGAGAGATGATGTAGGGGTAACAGTGGCACAGGAGATCATACAGTCAGGTTAGGAAAGTGGGACTAATTAGCCCTCTGCAGATATGGAACAGAGTATTTCAGAAACAGCACCATGCCAGTGCCCCTGTACTACTTTGGGACCAAGTTTCTATCTCTGAGCAATGTTAGGCGGTTGTACATTGTGGGTTATTTCTAGCTCGAGCATTTGCGTATCACATACTCTTGTATATGTCCACAAGGTCTTCAGAGGCCCCTGCTACCATAATGATCTGTTTAACTCTCTGGAGCAAGGCTGACAAAGTACAGAGAATACTGAGTGTTCTAGGTCTTGTTTCTGAAGTGTGATTGGAAGATGTTAGGAAATGGCAAAAGTTCTTTTGGGTAAATAGTCACAATTACAAGTTTTGATTGCCTCAGTTAAAGTTACCATTTAAACAGAGAAATAAGAAAGGGTACTGTGTACACATGGGAGGCTCAGTTTCCCCAAAGTTAAACCCTCCCTTGGAGCGATTTCAGCCCAGCTGTATTAGCTGTGCTCTGTTGTGTCGTATTGCTAGAGATGCACTTTTTTTGAGGCATCAATACCACACTCATCAGTGTGATGGAGAGATGCTTGTTACTAACTGAACTTGTGAAGGAGGTAGATACAGAGAAAAATATTAACATCTTCTGCTGAGCTACTCTCAGTTGCAGTGAAGACGATAAGAAGGTAGGAAAATGTTGCTCACATTCATGACTACTTAAAGATTGATCTGCAAAGAGTCTGCTCCTTACAGAAGCACCGAGTGCATGACTCGGAAATAAAAGTGTTTTAAAGCTTCTCTGTCATTTATCTGTTACAGAGTATTGTATCATATGCCTTGTGTCTGCCTAAATTACCCAAGTTTGAAAGGTGAATAGATCTTTTTCCAGGAACCAAAGAATTAAATACTTCTCTCTTTCCTCCTTCACAAGATCAGTCTTTAATTTAACTTATATCCACTAGTAGTCAGGCACATGCCAAAGTGAAATGCTCAGTTCCCGCTAACATATTTTATATCATAAAGTCATGTGGTTGGAAAGAATTTCAAGTGGTCATTTAATTAATTCATCTGTGCTAGTGTTAATCCTAATGAACAGTTGTCCAGTCTGCCCTAAAAGACTTTCCCCCTTGTCACCTTCCCAGAATGTCCATCTCAGTCCTTCATCTTCCTTTCTGTTAGAAAGTTCCTCTCTAAAGGTGACCTTAATCTCACTCAGTTCACACACATGTTAACCTTCAACACAGAGAACACGCTCTTACTTTTTTTTTCCAAATAGCTTATTAGAGACTACTACTTTACTTCCTCCTCAGGATTTTCAAACCTGCTTTTTCCTTTAAAGCCATGTTTTTGGGTTGCCTTGTGGTTTTTACATGGGTTTTTTTCAGATGATAAACATATTTTTCATTCATTGCTGAAAACTGCTCAAAGTATTCCTGCTGAGCAGTATTCCTGCTGTGTTGAATGAAGGAGAATGCCTGCATAAATGGTGGACTTTCATGTTTATATGTGCTGATTTATCTGTGGAAGGGGCTGATCATAAATGATCTTGGAACTGTCTCTTCCTCTGAACAGTATCTTCTGTTCAGAGAGTTTTTAAATATAATCTAATTTCCCCTATTTTGAAGTTCTCAATAATTTGCGGTTTTCTTCAAGGTGTCTTGCGTCTCTGTCCCTGTCTCTCTGCCTCTTTAGGAACCTGTGGTTTTTTTGAGCTTTGCTAATTGATTATGTTAGTGTCCTCCAGAATAGGATGCTCCAGCACTTGAAAACCGCTGTGATTTGTGTGAGAAGAATTTCTCAGCTGGAAAAGCAAAGATTTAGGTGGATAAAATAAAACCAATCAGCATACGTAGGAGATGCACCTGTTTCTCCAATGGTACTTTAAAACCAGCAGAGCTTTTGAGTCTATAACTGTGACCAAGACAAGGGTAAAGTCTGAAGACTTCTTCCTTCCCTCAAATGGTGATCACTGTCCTTGCAGATGATTTATTTGTCTCGGATGCAGGTACTGGTTTCTGAGAAGAGAGAGCTCAAGAAGTTATCAGCAGGCCACTGTTTTGCAGTGCTTAAGGGTTTTCCTCTCATTGTAGCACTGCTGAAGTTTTACATATGCAGCTGAAGAAATACAGATTTCTGGTGGCTCTGGGATTCAGTGAGGGTGGAAATAGTATTTGAAATTTTGAATGCAAACCCCAACTGAAATGACATCCCAGTGTGATGCAAACACAAATGTCCTTTGTTACTGGCACGCTGGGTATCTATTTTCTCACAGCTTTGACTATTAACAGTGAGCTGCTTAAATGAAACACTACATGCATGCTAGGGGATATCAGTTTTCTTTTCCAGTCTAGAAATGCCAACTTCTGCCTCAACTAATCTCTCTGGCTGGGTGAGTTTACAACTTAATTTATGTTTAGAGAACCATCAAATTTAGATTCAAGGTGCTGTCTAACTTCTTTTTCCTGACACTCTCTGAAATTCTCCACTCCTGACAAAAAAGGAGATATTGCATGAATTTATAAAAGAAAGGATTTATCCTTTCTAGATCTTCAAGATGTAGTGTTCTTCAAGTGCCCCGCTGCTTCTCTTCTTTGTCCTTCTGGCTCCATCAACACCAAAACTGAGATAGCAGAAGTAGTTATTCAGCTGGAGGGTATATCATGTCCAACAGTACTGGCCTCAGAGCCATTGAGAGTGGAGCAGGGGATGTCACCCAATGGCTGCAAGTCACTGGTCTGAGCATAGAGCAGCCCTGAAAATATTAAGCATGTGCAGTTTGGTTTTGTTCAGCCTGTGATGCCACCCCATGCTGGTCACCTCTTCCCAGCTGCATCCACCCCTGTTCTCCACTCCTAAAAGTCTCAAACAGCACTTTCCCAAGTGGGGAGATCTGTGGAAGTAAAAGTGGCACACGTAGAATATGCCTGGGAAGGAGGAAGAAAGACACAGGGAAGAAAATCTTGAGGAGTTTTTATAAGGGGAGCTTGTGTCACATCCCACAGTCTGCAGGGGCACCTTGCTCATTTTCATGCTTTCATCTACATAAATTAATTCAGCATACATCTGGATCCCAGAATTTCAGGAACACCTCTAGTATTCTATGTCCATGTGGTGCTAAATCATTATTTTATTTTTCTATTTTTCCAGTAAAATTAAAACTCAGCAACATGTAGAAGTAATTCCTTGCACTCTGCAGTTGTGACATTTGCCTTTTGGCTGAGACAGGAGATTGAAATAGAGATGTTAAGTTTTGTGCAGAGGAATGTGGTCTTTACAGAAAGGAACAGCTAAGGTCCTCTGAGATTCAATGTCGTGGAGGTAGAATTCGTAATATATCACTACTGGGTTTTATATTCATTAGCGTTTGTTTGCCCTGACATTATACCGTCCAGTTCTTTAACCTTGTCAAGTGTTTCTCAAGTTTAAAGCAATTTTCTTTCATCAAAACACAAGAATTGTTCATCCTCTGTCAATGTTCAGTATGTGATCTGTAGAAGCACAGATTTTGTCTGTTCTTGTTGATGTCCTAAGTAGCACAACCCAAAGAACTTCACCTGATAACTCTTGCATCAAACCTTACACTTGGCCTAGAACAATACGTCATGAATGCGTCATTATGATGACATGAATTGCTGAAGAAGCGTAATATTTTCCCCAATATTCAGTTGTTGACCGAAAGTGGTAATACTGAACAGCATCTTATTAAGTGCCTCATTTCAATTTGAAAATGTTGTGCTTCATACAGTCTCCTTAAAATTACAACGTGTACTGTCAAGCATTGAGTAGTATGATAAATTTTAAACTCACCAGACTGACACTTCTTTGTACATATCCAATAAAGTTTTAGTGTGATATAGCAGATAGTGATATTGGTAGAAAAACACTTCGCTTAATTGTTACTACGGGAACAGAGTTCTCCAAGAGATTTTTAGACACTTCTTGTACTTGGGCTGAAAATACCATAAGAACGTCTGTGCTTGGGAAGTTTGAGACCTTTTCTTCTACTTGCAGAGAAGACTTCAAAGTACAAAGGATCTACATTGTGAGAAGTGTTACACCCAAAGATCATGTTTAAGGGCAAAAATAAATCACATCTTATATGCACGTATATAAAAAGCCAAGCATTATATAATAGAAACTTAACAGTCTTATTATTAATAGTCCAGTGTTATAGTTCCCCTTTGCCTGATCTTCAGGGTGTTGTGATCAGTGGTTTCATTCTGACATTGGTGCTGGCGGGATCTTATGGCAACTCATCAGTATCTAGAGGACTTTGCAGGGTGGAATATGTTGTTCATTTCCTCAGTCTAGGATCCACTTGGTGTAATTTGTATGTTCTCTAACACATGTTTGGCACCACTTACACACTTCTACAGATAATACAGGACTGTCTACCTGCTCATGCCAGAACTATTTCTGCATTGACTGGAGTGTCCTTTCTCTGACGTGAATGCAGGAGGGAAGATTCTTTCACAACCACTTATGGAAAGAAGATGCTTTTTCCTGGCCAGACTGATATGACTTGCTCACACTGGCGTGGTGAAAACAAGCTCCAGATCTAGAGTCAGGAAGAAATTAATTCCTGAGGCAGATTAGCAGTGGCCATTTGAGATTTTACCTTGTATCTTTAGTGTGGAAAATACTGCATTTTGCATCAACATCTGGATATTTACTTCTAATAAATGTCTTAATTCTGCAGGCCTAAAACATTGGTTGTGCCTATGAGATCTCCAGTGATGCACAGTACCGGCAGAAGTGTTTTCTTCTTTTATTTTTTGATACTAGCAATCTGAATTTTATAACATTTACAAAAGGAGGAGTCAGGGGTTGCCCAGGGCTCATGGGAGGAGAAACTGATGTGTTGTTGGCCCTCTGGGATTAGTTAGTGGACAACCAGAAGCAATAACCCTTGTGACTGATGTTCTTATATCTGCATCCTGGCTAGTACTTACAGTCATTCATTGGTCAAAGGCATGGAAATTATTCCAACAAGTATGTGAATGAACAACTCTGACACTTTATAATAGATAATTTAAAAAAAAAGAAGAATAAGATTAGAATGTTTCTATAGCAAATAACAGGCCATTTCCTTAATATGCAAAGCATTTATTTTTATGCAAGCTGTGCTTGTGCAGTTTCTCTGGACGGGAATCCAAAGCAGCTGTGCTTTTCTATTTGAATTCCTCCACAGGTTATAATGAAGCATGCCCCCAAACTACTGAACAGCATTTAAGGCTCTATTTTTAATCTTGTCATTCTTTTCTTGTTCCAGACTGCCCAAGTTATGTAGCTCATGGATTTTAAGTCACCAACAGAATTAACAAAAGGAAGGAAGTGAGGAAGGACAGATTCCTGCAGTTCTGTAACGCAGCCAAGCTCCCATTATTTTCCCCTTGATAACTACGCACTGGAAGCAACTGCCCTCTCACTTTGCTAAGTGTGAAGGATATAAAAGTAAAAAACTTCTCACTACAGCAAAGAAGCAATCAAAGAGATTGAAAATACCCAGAAACCATATATGTGCGGGTAAAAAGAATATGTGCTAGATCCTATTATGTGTGATTCCAGTGAGTTTACAAAAGGCTGGAGTCAGGTGAATAATGAGGGCAGTTGGTTCGTTGCCAGACCGAAAAACTACTGCTATGAAGAACAAGTCTTTTTTCTCCAAAGAGATGTTTTCTGCAGTTAAACGTGACGGTTTGAAAGAAAGAGTCTGAATGCTTCATTTAGAAACCACTGGTATGAGATGGTCTAGCTTTACTGAATCTAAATGTCTGGGTGTGAAAACACACAAAGTATAAGGGCTGGTCCTCAACACTAAATCACGGTAGGGTTAGTGAACAGACCATCTGCCTGAAGTTTAAAAACAAAATCATCACCCTGCTCCACAAGGGTTGGGTGCAACCACAATGACGATGAAGAAGAGAGCTGGAGGACAAAAGTCCCCTTCATGTTGAAGGGAATCTGGCCCTGTCCCCTCTGGCTTCCCTGGCCTGCCTCAGGGTGACCCAGGATTCCTCAAAGCTCCTTGTGTCCATTTCCCAACAGCTCCAAACCAGGAATCTGCTGCTCTATGCTTTTGCACTTTTTCTCTCGCACTGTGGGTCTTGTCTTGCAGGGAACTAGGAGGATATTTCAGCTCTGTGGAAACCACTGCACCTTGTCAGGATAAATCTTTTCAGAGAGAGCAGCGAAGGACCTCCTGATGCAGAGGCACCGGGTTGAGTAGATCACTTCCAAGAGAAGTACATCCATTTCTGATTTGGTACCCTGTGCTGTCTGTCTCCAACATTTGCTCTTCTCCACTGACACAAGAAGATTAGTTCCTGCTGTAACAGCAAGGACTGTACAGTGAGGGACACAAATTAGCATTTCATCATTCTTACCTTCCACACCTTACCTCATAAAAACTCCCTTTCTTTATAAAGTTCCCCTTTATTTTAGTGGCACTCTTCCCTTCAACAGATACAGGTTTTACCATCACAATATTGCATCTTATTCCCTGAAGCATTTATAGAGTTTGCGTAATAGGTTTAATGGTTCGGGAACATAATTACTCTCATCATATTAACACTTTGACTGACGGCTCTTGGCCATTTTTATTTTTTATTTTTTAAAAAAAACCCAATGATATAAAATATAGAAAATATTTTAAAACCCAACGCAACCCAACAGGCCAGAATTCTTCTATTAGCTACATCTCACAATATCAAACTTTATTGACATTTTGCTTGAATTTCTTTCTGGATGAGAAATACCTGGGAGCAAACTGCAATGCTCTTCTAGCAGAAAGGGCTTGTTCCCTGCTGGGATTTGTACTTTTTCAGGGTGTTAATGTAATACACTGTATAATCTAACAATCTGTTTCCATGTGAATGTAGAATTTACTCGGACAGTGGGAGACAAAGATTGCTAATATTTTTTGTACAAATATGGGATCAAACTAACTGACTCTGTGTAATTTCCTTGACTGAAACAGAATATGTTGTATTGAGGTGGAAGTTTTTGTTACTGTTTTTCAAAAAAACGCTTCTTTTTAAATTGCGGGTTTAGGATGGTTGAATGGTGATGCTGAGTGATAATGAGCAAAATCAGATAATAAAAGAAAAAATAATAAAGCCTGAAAAATCAAAACAATTTAGTCAGACATTTCCAGACAAATAAATGCATTTTCAAAAATTTTTAGATTATATCCTGTGTTGAAAATTTCCAGGAGTGTAATTCAAAGGAGGGGTAAGAAATGGGTTAAAGATACAACCCCACAAAGCAGAGGACAAAAACCTATTTCTGTAGAGGTAATTATAGCTGTCCTTTGACTGACATTTTTTATGTTTTTTTTCTCTCACTGCATAACATTGTAATAATAATGTTTGGATCAAATCCAAATATATAGTTTGTTTGGGTTTTTTTTTTTTGCATCTGATAGTTAAAAACAATTATTTGCTGAGTTTCCTTGGGAGATCAATTGATGTTGCAAGCCCTACAGTGTGGCTGTGAAGATGACATATTCCTTAACAAATGAAGTTAATAACTATGCACTGATATATTGAGATTTTCCCTAAGGAGGCAGCCCCATGATGTATCCTATTTTCTGTATGTGTTGCCTGCATGATTGAGTATTGCATTAGTCCTGAGATTTTCAGGGATGAATTCAAGTATATATGATAAATACTGCAGATAATGTATGGCCACAGGCAAAACTTTACTACCTGAAGGATATCTAGCAGCTAGTGAAGGGCCTGGTAAGTTGAAGTAGAAAGTCGGACTCAGAGGAAACTTTCAAAATAATTTAAGAGCATTGCACGCATTCATCCATGTACTCAGTAGACATTTATTTTTCCCCCATGTCTGCTGATGCAGTTTGGGGAAACAGTTCATTCTGATTGACTAGGTGAACCCATCTCAAAGGAGGTGGATACTTTTTGTGAGAAACTCTCTACACGCCAGCCTTCACCTCTGAAAAAGCTGTTGGCAGCTTCCAGAAGGAAGATGGACCTGGAGTGTTGCAGTACTAAGGAGGAATGAGAACAGGGAAGGAGTTGTATTTTCTGATTGCAAATATGAGCGCGAAATTAGAAGCAGAGGAGAAACACCAGATCCAACTTGCCACTTATATCACATGCAAATGGAGCTGGTGGACTTCTCAGCTTTGTTTTTTCTCAGCTATACAGAAACTTCTGACCTTCTCTATTTCCCTGGGGGCAATGACTAGCGATGCAGTGGATCACATTACACAAAGCAAGCAAGTTTAATTCTGGTGGGATGGCTCAATGTATCAAAATATATTAATAATAATGAGCCTGAAAGCAAGCGAAAAAAGAGACTAAAAGAGGTCCCTTTACCCTACTGCTTCCCAGCTCAACAAGATTTCCTTTTATGGTATTTTCATCTCAGTGTCCCCATTTGTCTGCCTATAGATGAACCTGGGTCTCTAACAAATGGTATTCCAGGACGGAATCGATGGCTTAATATTTTTTTATTTCTCATGGTCCTGGCTGCCTCACCAGTCCACAGCTAATGGACAGAAAATACTATTCCAGTTTTCACATCTCAGAAACTTCAGAAATGTAAGCATCTGGGTGTTTTCATTGCTGAGTTTTAGTGGTCTTTTAACAATCAAAGAGAACAATCCTTCTCACTTTCCCTTTTGACTTAGTTAAAACTTTCAGACTGGGATCAATTCCTTCTCTTATTTGATTGAGAAACATCTGTTCTAGTTCTCCTCTAAATGATATTCAAAGTATGTGTAAACTCCATGTATAAAAGCCAGCTGCAATAAGGCAAGGTATTCCACAGAAAAATATGAAAAAGGAATATGCTTCCATGGAGTTAGATATGTGGAGTGTGGTCATTCACAACACCTATCAAAAGGTTCTGGCTAGCCTATTCTACTAATATGCCTATCACCTAGTGAATAAATTATTTGGGACTTATTCTTCCCTTTTATCCAATAAGATGGTCAAAATGTTTTCATCGCATCTATTACCTATGATTTTCCATTTTCAGATTTCATCATTTCATTCACATATAACCTTTTTTCACTGCTTGAACAGTTCTGCAGTCAGGTGGCAGTAGCTGGAACAACAGCATAGCACATCTAATGAACTCATCATTATTTCTAGCTGCTAAGAAGGATTCACAAGCCTCTCCTGCTCACCTAACACACTCATTGAAGAACCACTTATCTAATGAAAGGAAAAAGTAAGTGTCTTAAAGTTTTGCTGGAGCTCTTCCC
The DNA here is from genome assembly GCF_030867145.1 of Opisthocomus hoazin. Lineage (NCBI taxonomy): Eukaryota > Metazoa > Chordata > Aves > Opisthocomiformes > Opisthocomidae > Opisthocomus > Opisthocomus hoazin. Next base: position 67,794,454 of record NC_134419.1, read on the forward strand.
AGAAAATGGCCTCATCTTGAGGCTTCTAAGTGAGCTTTGTTCCCTCTGAACAGCCAGTTGAGGGAATGACTAGGTTTTCCCTTGAGAAAAGATGACTACTCCACTGTGATGGCTTATGCTTTAGCTGACACACTGTGTGTGTCAGAGCTCAAAGCACAAACTACTGCCACTTGCATTCAAGAGAAGCTTCTGCAGCTGGCCTCAGACTTGGGGAGAGTGTTCTCCTCTTCTTCCTTTCCACGAGTGTGGTACATGGGGAGAATAACAGTCCTTTAAAATTTACTCTCCCCTTGCACAGCACCACAAACCCACAACTACCCACTCAATCCTTATAAAGAAATAAAGGACCAGCTTAATGTAAATGCTGATAATGTCTGAAGGAACTCCGGTGCCTAAATTATTGAATATGGGATTGCAGACCTTTAGGGGAAATACACACATATACATTTTTGAGTTTTATTCCTGCTGTTAAATATAAATGATTTTTTAATTAAAAAAGATCTTTTAACAATTTAGCTCTTGTTATATAATCCTGAAGGCAGGAAAAAGGAGTACGAAACTGTGAGGATTTTCTCGGTGATCAGAGATGCTGTACACAAGAGACAATAATCCTAGTCCCAAATCTTTGTCCTCAGAATAACGAAACAGGCCCAAACTCTTCTTTTCCAGCCACGGCATGCTGCCAAAACACCAAAGAGAGCAGAGAGTCCTGCAGAGAGTATCTTGTGGCCTGCACAGACAGATTAAAATTAAGGCAAGCTGCAAACAGCAGACATTTCCAGAGGGGATGGAGGGCTTACTTCTTGCTGTTCAGTTTAGTGCTGATGCCCTAAACTATAGATTTGTGCTGGCTCCATTCAGAGAAGGACTGATCAGATTCTTTGCCAGTCTAGCAATTGTCAGGAACCTATAGATCCAAACAGCTTCAAGCTGAAATTAATCTTTTTGAACGGTCTGTTAAAGTTTGCAGCAATGGCTCCAAAGTATTCTAGCCAAGAGTTCTTTTTCTAATGGAATTAACACTGCTATCCATTTGTCCCTGGAATGTTTTCCTGCATTGTGCTGTCCTGCCATCCTGGTGTTTTTACTGCAGTGTCTAGTTAATTAGCACTCGGTCTGTCTTCCTGATAATTTGATTCCAGTCTCATTACATTATGCAAATCTGCATCTTGCTGAATCTGCCACGTTTTAGGCCACATGCTGGAATAATCAAAACTCCTCTGCATCCCATTGTTGTTGTCCTTTCTATTTGTGAGTTTTATTAATTTCTGTGCATGTGTGCGTGTATGTGCATGTGCACTTCCTAATTTAGAAATAATTGAAATCTGAATTTCAGTTCTGATATAAACAGTAACATTGCCATTTTAAGTAGATTGCATGAAATGACCAGGTTTCATTTCCAAAGTATTTCTGCCTGAATGTCCTATTTCGCAATATATATTTATCAGTCTAGTACTGAGTACTATCTCCCCCAGTCATTGGTGCCAGATATTTTTCTCCCAGACAGAAATATCTGAAATGGGCTGTGGGCCTAATCTTGTGAGCTGAAGTAAAACCCCATTATTTCAGCATCTAAGGATTAAATATTAAACTGAATTATAAACCTGAAGCTTAAATAAACAAACTGGGGAAAGCAGGCATATGCTGTCACTGCATCATCTGCATATAGTAAGAATAAGAACAAAGAGTAAATAATAAAATTATTTACAGTAAGATCTCCAGTGTGATGGGAATATTCAAAATACCTGAGAAAATTAATTCCTCATTCAAGGACTCTTTCAGTCAGACACACTTAACAGACAGACTGCTGCACACATACTCCCTGAAAGACCGAAATCTCGAGGAAGGCTTCATAACTGGAATTTTTTTTCATGAAAACGTTGAAACCTGATTCTTGACAGTCTAGTGGACTGTAGGAAATCATATATTCAGCTGATTTCTCATTGTCAGTCAAATGCCATAACAGGATTGGTGGGGTTAGGATCAGCAGGATAACTGGCATTGCACATAAACTCACATTTTATAGTGCCATGTTATTTTACTTTATTAGTAATGATGACTGCACCTAGAAACTTTGCACAGTGAAAACGGAAAACTTTAAAATATGGCTAAGGCAGAAAATCATCTGTCCATCAGAAATATCTCCTGTGAGTTAGACCTGTTTTTTTTGGCCTCTAAAAGCAGATCTCTTAATTAGCTGTTAACTAGTATATTCTCTCCTTTTACCCTTCCACCCTGTGGGAGGCCCTTACAGAGGAGCAGATGCTGGGTGAGAAGGTTTTGTCTCTTTTCCAGGCCAAAAAGATTGGTGTTGGAGGGTAGGAAAATAATCAATGTGATTCTCTTCCTTCTAGCCAGGAAAGATGTTTGCCATCAGTGGTACCATTTTCTTTTTCATAGGTGAACAAGGACTGCAGGGTCTTTTGTCTTCTTTACTGTGCCTGCTATCCAACAAACACTAATTCTCATATTCTCTGGCCCCTGGCAATATTGATGTAGCGTTTCTTTCCTTTTCCTTCTTCCTTTGAGCTGCTACAAGAGAAGTATTATTTTGAAGGCAAAGATGAAACAAATTTCATTTCCTTATTTGTCTTACTAGAACCTCTCTGAACAGAATGGATCAAACTGCTAATTATAAGTCATCTTATGCTCAGAGATTAAAGAGAAATTGTTACTGTGAAGGGAGACTTTTCATGCATCTCCCCTTTACAGAAAAGCAGGAAGGCATACCTAAATGAGTAAAACGAAGTGAAATGACACTGAACATGCTACATCTTGGAGAATTGCAGGGCTCTGTGATGATGAAAGCAACAAGATCTGTGGCGGCCAAACAAAAATGATGATTTGCAAATTCTCTGAACTGGTACGACAGTATTTCCAACTCCACAGCAGACAGTTCAGGCATTTGAATGCAAAATGTAACTATGCTATCTCAGGATAGGAGATCATAAATCCAACTCCAAACAAGAGCACACAAGGTCACCTGGGGTTGGTCATGAGTAAACTAAGATGAGTTTTGATGAAAAGCACCTGTAAGAATTTCTTTGAGAAACACAAGTTCAGGTTTTATCTCAGGTAGCTGTCTAGGAAAGCCTAAAATTGAAGAAGAATTAAGAAAAATAAGCATCTTATTTATTGTCTTCACCATAACTCTGCCATAGCTGGAGTGTAATGAAAGTTTCAGTAATAACATAAATAGAGCAGTTTCTTAACCGGGTGTAGGCAGGTGCCTGGTTAAAATTTTTTGAAGAAGACAGTGCTTGATTTATTTTGTGTTCAGTCTAGCACACAGATGAAAGCATCTGTAAAATATGTACGTCCTCTGATTGATAGAAGGAGCAGTCCATGTTCAGACATCTCGGAAGCTCAGCTGGTGAAAGGGAGGAATGTGTCACTCCTTTACTGGTCAACCTTTAACCACCGTTTTTTGGGGCATGCTTCAGACCTGTGCTAACTACCTGCAAAACCACCCAGATAAATATTTTTTTGAGCTATCACTCTTCTTATTTCAAAGAGAGGTACAAGCATCCAGAACACATGGATTCTGTTCCTGGTATTTTCCTCACTTTTTTTATTTTTTGGTGTGTATCCTTCCACATAGGATTTGATCTCTCCTCACTATAATCCTTTAAAGCACTATTGACTTTTCTGATGCATTAGGAATATGTGTTAAAACTTGTGAGGCATTTGAGATCCCAGGTATCATTTGCAACTGTCCTGAGAAGTCACTGAGAGCCATTACACTGAACTGAATACCCATGACTTCCTTAGAAGCATCTCTCAAGGGTAAGAATCAGAATCCACTTTCAAGCATTGTCACTCTGTTGTTTTCAGTGATGTTCTGTAAATATGAATCTGAAAGATATACAATCGCTGACAGTACAACTGCCAGTATGTATCTGCTGCCATAGTCTGGGCAAGACTCCCTTTGAGATGCACTGTTTCTCATCACAGGAGATGTTAGGGCTGAGGGGGAAAGTGAAGAGACGAATGAACTCTTGGCCAGCTCACTTGTTGAGTGAAACTGGGATTCTGACAGAAGCAGTTAATTTAGAAAGCATTTATGCACTGAGTATCAGCACTGCCTGCCTAAAAACCCAACGCAGCACTTGTATTGAAGCAAGCAGAGTGTAACTTAATAGTATACTTGTGTTGTCAGTTACCTGCCTAATAGGCTTATAATTGAAACAACTATTATCATGTAGTTTCCATAGCAATCAATAAACACTGTAAAATAATGCATGAAGCCCCTCCAAGTCTATGGAGAGCATGTGTAAATCATGCAATCAACACAGCTTACTTTGTGAATCCCAAAAATTGATTAAAAATAATGATACTTCCCCAAGGAACTCTTCAATGCAGGATCTCAGAAATTCAGGAACTTTGGGGTGAGAGTCTGGATCTTGAAATAATGGCTTTGAGCCAGAAGTTTTTAAGCCTAATCCCAGGCCTGTGAACTCAATGGACAATTTGCCTTGACTTCATAGAAGTCTGGACCAGGCCTTCAAAAGACAAAACCCAGACCTTTCTAAAACAAAGCACGCCCGTGTCTTGTGCAGTACTCCACAAGCTGAACTTCACCGGCAAAAAAGAAAAAAAAAGTCTGAAGCCAGCTTCCCTGGCTGCCTTACCTGTGGCAAAGCAGTATTCTTCTTTCTGGTTTCATCTGCTCTCTAACTTTTCCTCTCAAACTGCTTGGAACAGGAAGAAAAGAAGACTCAGGTGGCTGGTATTTGTCTCGCTCCGTATATTTCCAGTGAAGCAATGGAGGTCAGGATGACCTGAGAACTTCAAGAAATCCCATTATCTTTAATCCTTCCCACAGCAAAGTAGAGTTGAGAAAGCAATCACAGGCCAGGTAAAACAAGAAAGGAGTTAGGATGTAAAGAGATTTAGGAATCCTGCTGACTAGAGGACTAGTTTTAACATAATCCTCACAAATTTGGCCACTGCACAGAATTAACACATAAAGTCCCTTGAGGGGAATAGTATTGCACATGTTGCAGGCTGCTTGTCATTAACACTTGAAATGAACTGCAGCTTTTTCTCCTAGCAGACACTTTTCCTGCCTGTGAAGATAAGAATTATTTCCACTAGTGAACCAATTGGCAAATCAAGCACTTATTCAATTTATTGCTAATGTCACTAAGAGCATATATAGATAATACATCCTAGGAGCAGAGAAAAAGGAAACATATTTATCCCCTAGACAGAAATATTGTCAAGAAATCCTGACCTTTCTTGGCTTTTATAAGTCATTTAACTAGCCAGTTCTCACACCATATAGCAGCTGAGTTAGCTGCAAGAGAAACTTCAGCCATTTTTCTCATGAAAACTCCAACAAGTTAGTATCTAACTGCTTGAAAATAGTCCTGATGAAACGGTGTGACCTCTTTCACTTTCTTCACTCTAGTTTAATACCTTCATTTAAGTGAAGAGATTTGACTTTATAGAATATTCAGTCTTGCTCAAAAATACAAGACTTCCACCCCCCCAAATCTTTATGATTAAACGGAATACCTTATTCTGCCTTGGTCTAATTTGTATAATAAATTGGGCGTTTCACTGTAGATTCCTAAATGATTGTTGAGCCAGTTAGCAAGTTCTACTTTTACTGCACAACTAATTCTTAGCTTCAAATAACTCCCGGGTGTATATATTAGACTTTGATTTTCCTCTTTCTCCTAATAAAATGTCCTACAGACATCTCCTCCGTATGAAATGACAACAGTTTTATTTCCTTTCTGTTGCATGTAAGTTCGTATTCTTTTCTGTCACCAAGGACATTTTGAGGACATTCAGCTGAGTGCCAGCTATTTTCAGTTCAGTTAAGTTTGATTAAATCCTTGATGTGAGTTTCTTCTGTGGGCCTGCAGATCACAGGACCATGCTCAGACCTCTCAGATGGCCTTTCCTTGGACATGAGGTTGTAGCGTTCGGCCTCCAGAGCATGCTTTCCACTGCACCACACTTCTCTAGCTTCAACAGGTGTCATCTGGCTTCTCAAGTATATGTCTTCAGGGACGCAAGGCACAGCAAAGTAAACTAAGGCAGAGAACAAAGTCTTCACAGAGCTAGAAAAATGGAGTATTGAAAACACTGACAATTGAAAGCTTCCTTGAAGAAGCCAAGTGTTTATAAGTGCCTGATCATGTCCTTTTCCACATCCTCTTAGGAGGATGTGTTTTTTACTGTCTGCCTGGCAGCTGTTCTCATATGAATTGTGCTCACTGCACCAGAGATAGTCAACTGTTAAAAAATAAACTCTTTCCATACCGTATAATCAACTTAGAAATTTCAGTTCTTATAGCTACTCTCAACTCACAGCTCCCTACAGCCACCTGCAAAAAAGTTGCTTTTCCCAAGATGTTTGGAAACCAGCAGGCAAGCTCTCTGGGGCTAGGGCAGTAGTCTGCTGTTTCTCTGGTGAAGCATGATGTGTCTTTTTCCGGGCAGGTTTCTTGCAGAAGCACAATGTATATATAGCTTGGGCAGGAGCAGTGCAGATGTTCTCAAAGCATCATGAAAAGCAAATGTTCTGCGTAATCTGATACAAATATATCACAGGCTGTCACAGGATGTTTGCTTAAATTCTTGATATTTCAAGGCTTTCCACAGTACATATTTGCACAAGCAAAGAATATCTGGACCCTGATCTTGGCTGAGACTTGCACAGTTGATTTAATTTCGTTATTAATCTTGTTTGTTGTAGGCCATTTCTTGATTATGTTGTGCCAAATTCTGATGTGAAAGTGGGAAATGGAAATAAGATAGCCATTTTTACCTAAACCATTTGTGGCATTTGCGTCTCCCAGCTGTGATAGGGAAAGGAATGGACTGAATTTTCCCCATAGATCCAGCCCATGCAGCTGGGCAGAGATTACTAACCTCTGGCAGATGGTCTGGAGCTTCATTGTTCTGAGGGTAAATATTCTGCCAGCAGACAAAGAGGAATTGGCTTTTGTGGTTTGGTTGACAGAAAATTTAGTTTCAGAAGGATTTATCCTAAGGGAGTATCTAGGAAAAGGTAGGATGTAGATGCAAACCGGTGGTGCTCTGACCTTCCTCAGAAGACAGCTTCACATCCAGGACACCACCGCAGTGTGTGCTTTGCTCCCAGCTGTGCTGCTTTCTGTCCTGTCCCACCCAGAGGAGCACAGCTGTCTTATTTAGCTCATTTAAACTTTCCCCAGTAAATCCACTGCTACAACACTTCTCTCTGAATGCTCATTTGTTGAGATCTCTCTGGTGCCCTGGACTGAATACAATATTCCAGGTGCAGTCACAGCCAAGCTGTAGAGAGGAAAATTATTGGCTTTTTTTTTTTTTTCCTCATAATGTAATATCTCTCTGACCAAAGCCTAAGATTGCACTGCCCTTCCTTTTGATGCTGTATCACGCTGCAAATTCATCTATGATTTCTCTACTGCTAGCCCTCAGTCTCTTTCAACAGTACTGCTTCATTCCATTGAATATAGCATTAATTTGCTAGTGTTTATAGATCAGTGAGTGCTATTGTGTGCGAGGTTGGACTAGACCATGCAGAGACAATATAATATCGATGGCAGCCAGACAAAGAGAAAATTGACGATTCAAAAATAGAAGGGAAAGCAGGAACAGGAGACAGAGTTTGGTGAATAATAGATCTTTCATATCTGTGGTAGACCAAAAAAGATTTTAGAAATTGCTCACGGCTTAATGCTGACAAACTTTTAAAAACACATAAACAAAATCTAAAAAACAATAAAATACTGATTTTGAATTTCACTAAGGTATTTTGTTGAACTTGAAATTAAAACTCTTGAGATTTTTCTTTCTTTGATTTGTGTTCTTTTACTGTCATGTAATGATTTTAAAATGTCTTTTGAAGGGAAAATATTATTTAGCCTTGAAACACCCTTTTTTCATTCTTCGATCAAAAAATTTGAAAGCCAAAATTTGTAATAATTTTTTAATATATATTTTCAGAATTTCTTCTTCTTTTCAGTTGACAGTATGAACCAAATCTGACATTACTAGCGAAGTTCCAGACCATTTTTTGTTTTTTCAAGATCAATTTTGAGAAAATTGGCTGTTGATTCAATGTCCACTTAAATACATTATACACTGTCAGAGAGAAGAAGGAGCTGAATAGCTGAGGGTGCAACGAGAAAGAAAGGGAGAACCAAATGGAACAAAATCTGTATATAGAGAAAATGGGAGATGGAAAAAATTCAAGAGAAGAGGAAGAATTTGAAGGTTCATGGGGAGAGAAATAGCAATAATATGCTAGAGAATGGGAATAACACAAAAAATAGACTATCAGTTCCCACATGCTTTTAGATAAGAACCGAGGTTTCTAAGTCAGTTACCCAGATGTCATGCACTTCCTCTGCAAGAAATGGGGAAAAAAGCCTTGATCGGAGGAGCTGCACCTGAGCTCAAAATATCTCTTCAGATCAATGCATGTTTGTTCACTGAAGACATAAGGTGCCAAAAGTGACCAGGTTCCCTAATCCTGTTGCATCATAGGTCATGGAAGAAATGGATAAACTACATCAAACCCCTTATGGGTCCTTCCTGAATTATGCAACTTGCTAGCAATAGCACTCGGTCTATCTGGCATGGATATCCGGGCCCTGCACCAATGACACCAAAAGACAGTGGCTCAAATAATCGTACAAAGCAAAACAAGAAAATAGGTCAGAGTGTCCTAAAGAATCAATTGTCCTCAGGTCTACTGCCTTTTGGATACTGTCAAGAATATTAACCATTCTTTAATGTTTTGCAGTGGGACAGTCAAGCCAATACATCAGCATTTTCTTATTTTGGTTGTGGATTTTGGTGTCCAGAAGAAGACAATAGACATTTATACTAGGTCTTTGTTTAGCTCTAGGTTACATTGTGGACCTGATTTAACTGAACTGCCCTGGTAAGCCAGATATTCAGGCCCCTTCACTGAGCATCGGGTTGACAACAAAGATGTTCCAAGGTCTAGGTCAGTTTCCGTATCCTCTATTAACTTTACACCAATGACATTGTAACTGCCATTCTCCAAGATCAATGCTTTAAAAATATTTATTCTGTTGTTTACATCTTCTGAAAAAGTCACGTGCCGTCTACCACCGACCTCTCTGAAATACATGTATGCAGTGCATTAGAGCCACTAAATTGCCAATAGAAGTAAATGACAGCTGTTGTAAGACTGCTTTGTTTGATCCTTTTTCTGTTCATGTTAGTTCTCAATTGCAGTAATTGCCAGATCCTTTTTATTTCCAGAAGAAATCTGACTTCAAGAATAACCCTTCTGTGTTATTCCAAGTAACAGGATGCAACAAAGGTTCAATATTCCCTGCTTTGAAATAGAACAAACATACACAGTATGAGCTGTTAGGTTCTTTTTTTGACTGCCACAAGATTAAATTCTTATGTTGTTTTTACAAGAGCTAATGAATGATAACCCCAGAGCCACTACACTCCTGGATGCCAACCAATGTCAGCAGCACACCAGTTATCTCTCCAGGACCCATTACTCAAAAGCTGCAGACCCATGCTCACAACTCCAGCATGTAAAGTTGCAGCTGCAAATTTCTGGAGGATCAGCTTATACCCATCCGCAGGGAATGCTCACCTGAACATGCTCTTACATGCAGGAATTTATCCTCTCTGCCACTGAATCACACCCTCCTCTGCAGTGACACAATGCCCATGAAGAATACTTTCCTTTAAGTGATGTTGGGCTTGAAATAAGTCTCCCTTGTGTCTGTTCTGTGAATCCATTGGTCCATTGCCAAGAAAAGTATTTCTGCTAACAGGTATCAAACCAGCAGATACTAAAGATTTTGTTTAAAATGAACTTAGAATCAGCTACCCATAATAACTAAATAATTATTTTAGTGGTTATTATGGCTGTACCTTGAGACATCTCATCACAGAGACAGATTGCATGAATCAAAGTAATTGTACATTGTGGAGGCTGGCAATGACGACTTTATCTGCCTTCACTAGACAAACCTCTTCTGAGATGTTGTGTAAAATATGGAGTGAGAGAACTGTCCTGGGTTTGGCCAGGACAGGGTTAATTTTCACTGGACTCCAGGAAGGGGCACAGCCGGGGGGTGGGGGCTGACCCCACCTGGCCAAACGGAGCCCGGTATTCCATACCATGTGACATCACGCTGGGTTCCGGTGGGGGGGGCGGCGCGGCGGGAACACACTCGGGGCTTGGGGGGGCGCGGCGCTGGTCCTGTTTCGGGAGAGCAGCTGTCTGGACCGGACGGTTCGTTGTTGTGTTTTCTCCTTATTTGTATCGTTGTTGTTCCTGTTTTCCCTCTGTTTGCTGTTCTGTTAAACTGCCCTTATCCCGACCCACCGGTTTCTGCCTCTTTCTTTCCATTCTCCTCCGCACGCCGGTGGGGGGAGGGGCGGCCGCGTGGCGCTTTTGTTGCCGGCGGCAGCCGAAACCAAAACATTAATTGGCGCCCAGACGTGGAGCGGGGATAACGGCAGGGCTGAGCAGCGGGTGTTAAAACTGCTTTCTTAGATTTTGTTAAATTTTGTTATAGGCATTTTTCTGTGTTAGTTAAATAGTCGCCGGTAAAAATGTTGCTGACTTTGTTTAGATGGCTGTGGTTTTTGAACCCTTATTTGCAGTATGTGTTTACTGCCATGCTGTTCATCATCACTGGGAAGAGGATTAAGATGATGATTTTGCTGTACTGTACGATATCGACTTATGATATGATAACATCACTGTGCATGAAATTAGTCTTGTATTTGCATGCGGCACTGCGGTCATTTCCGTACCTCGGATCCTATGTCCTAGATTTTGTTAATAATCAAACCCAGTCTGTGGGGAAAGCCGAAGGGGATACCTTCCCCCACTCTTTCGCCCCCCCTCTCTCCCTCAGGCTGGTCCTAACCGCTTTTGAGAATTTCGAGTACCCGTGGGATGCTCAGGGCAGCACTCTCCTTTTGTTATGCCTCCTGAATGGGTTGCAGGTTTTGTTTAGGGTTAAGCAAGTCGTTAAGAACATCGTGCAGAGACCTGCCCCGGGGCTGGATAGCTGTGAGTGGCTGGGTGTGTGGGACAGCATGGGCAGATGTCTAGAGCAGTGGGCACCTGCGGTGTGTTTTAAACTCACCCCTGAACAAATACAGAATCCGGACAATCTGATAAAATATCTCAAAAAAGTGTGCTGCCACCCTGGGAATTCCAGAGAGACACAGATCACCACAATGTGCTGGGGTCTGGCCCACGCCTACCGAGCCCTGTTCAACACTGTTCAGTGCCTTAAAGGGGAAAGGGGGGGAAGCGAAGCGGCAGGCGCTGCAACTGGCGCTGCCCCCCCAGCCGGCCCTGCAGCCCCTCCAGCCCAGCAGGCAGTCCCAGCCCCCCCGACCGGCACCACGGCTGCTGCAGCCACAGCTGCAGGGTCTGCCTCGGTTTACCTGGCAGGCACAGCAGCGGCTCCAGCCCCAGCTCCAGCCGCAGGCAGCATGGCTAAGCCCAATGACCAACCTGTGCCGGTAGCAGTCGCCCCCATAAAACTAAAGAAAGATGCAAAGAGAGCAGATCGCTCCGGGAGGGATGACGATGAGCCAGGGTCATCGCGGGAGATAGAGATCATCACCCGGTCCCTGTCCCTGGGCGAGCTGCGAGACATGAGGAAAGATTTCAGCCGCCACCCAGGTGAGCACATTGCCACCTGGCTGCTGCGGTGCTGGGATAACGGGGCCAGCAGCTTGGAGTTAGAGGGCAAGGAAGCCAAGCAGCTGGGATCCCTGGCCAGGGATGGGGGCATTGACAAGGCCATTGGGAAAAAGGAACAAATCCTCAGCCTCTGGAGGAGACTTCTGTCAGGCGTGAGGGAGAGGTACCCCTTCAGTGACGATTTTGTATGCTATCCTGGCAAGTGGACCAATATGGAAAGGGGTATTCAGTACTTGAGGGAATTAGCTGTGCGGGAGCTGGTTTACTGTGACACAGACGATGAGCAGGTACCCACAGACCCAGATGAGCTCCAGTGCTCACAATCCATGTGGAGGAAGTTTGTGCGGAGTGCACCCTCCTCGCATGCCAACTCACTGGCAGTTGTAAACTGGAAAGGTAAAGACGCACCAACAGTGGACGAGGTGGCTGTCAGACTCCGCCAATATGAGGAAAGTCTCTCTTCCTCCCTTGTCTCAGCTGTGGAGAAACTGGCCCGGGAGGTCCGACAAATGAAAGAGAGTAGGTCCTACTCCTCACCTGTACGGGCCAGTGTCTCAGCTATTAGGGGCAAGCGTTTCCCTGCTCAGGATAGGGAATACAGAGGCTACACGCCACGGGGCACCCTGTGGTTTTACCTGCGTGACCACGGAGAGGACATGAGGAAGTGGGATGGAAAACCCACCTCAAGTCTAGAGGCACGAGTACGTGAGTTGCGAGGTAAAACAATCACAAAAGGGGACTCTGTTAGGAAAAATGCCGCTCCAGTTTCCAGAAGCCAGCTCTCCAGACCAGGTAGACAGTTTGACCTTGATTCCGATCCTCTGGAGGGGACCTCCAAGTCATTTTTACAGCAGGTGAGCAGCAATTTCTCTGACCAGGATTAGAGGGGCCCTGCCTCCAGCCAGGTGGAGGAAAGGGACAACCGTGTCTATTGGACGGTGTGGATTCGGTGGCCTGGCACGTCAGATCCACAAGAGTATAAAGCTCTAGTGGACACTGGTGCACAGTGTACTTTAATGCCATCAGAGTTCAAAGGGTCAGAGTCCATTTGCATTTCTGGAGTGACAGGAGGTTCCAAGAGCTGAGTGTACTGGAGGCTGAAGTGAGCCTCACTGGGCAGGACTGGCAGAAGCACCCCATTGTAACTGGCCCCAAGGCTCCGTGCATCCTTGGGATAGACTATCTTAGGAGAGGCTATTTCAAGGACCCGGAGGGGTATCGGTGGGCTTTTGGCATAGCTGCTGTGGAGACGGAAGAAATTAAACAGCTGTGCATTTTGCCTGGTCTCTTGGAGGATCCTTCCGTTGTGGGGTTGCTGAGGGTTGAAGAACAACAGGTGCCAGTCGCGACCACAACGGTGCACCGGCGACAGTATCGTACTAACCAAGACTCCCTTCTCCCCATTCATCAGCTGATCCGCCAGCTGGAGAGTCAAGGAGTGATCACGAAAACTCGCTCACCCTTTAATAGTCCCATATGGCCAGTGAGAAAGTCTACTGGAGAGTGGAGACTGACAATAGACTACCGTGGCCTGAATGAAGTCACACCACCGCTGAGTGCTGCCGTGCCAGACATGCTAGAACTTCAATATCAGCTGGAGTCAAAGGCAGCCAAGTGGTATGCTACAATTGACATTGCTAATGCATTCTTCTCCATCCCTTTGGCAGCAGAGTGCAGGCCACAGTTTGCTTTCACCTGGAGGGGTATCCAGTACACCTGGAATCGACTGCCCCAGGGGTGGAAACACAGTCCCACCATTTGCCATGGACTAATCCAGACTGCACTGGAAAAGGGTGAAGCCCCAGAACATCTGCAGTACATTGATGACATCATTATATGGGGCGACACAGCGGAGGATGTTTTTGAGAAAGGGGAGAAAATAGTTCAGATCCTTCTGAAAGCCGGTTTCGCCATGAAGCGAAGTAAAGGGACCTGCTCAAGAGATCCAGTTTTTGGGAATAAAATGGCAGGATGGGCGCCGTCAAATCCCAATGGATGTCATCAACAAAATAGCAGCTATGTCTCCACCAACCAGCAAAAACGAAGCACAGGCCTTCCTGGGTGTTGTGGGTTTTTGGAGGATGCACATCCCAAATTACAGCCAGATTGTAAGTCCTCTGTACCACGTGACCCGGAAGAAGAATGATTTTGAATGGGGCCCTGAGCAACGACAGGCATTTGAACAGATTAAACGGGAGATAGTTCATGCCGTAGCCCTTGGTCCAGTCCGGTCAGGGCAAGATGTTAAAAACGTGCTCTACACCGCAGCCGGGGAGAATGGCCCAACCTGGAGTCTCTGGCAGAAAGCACCAGGGGAGACTCGAGGTCGACCCCTGGGGTTCTGGAGCCGGGGATACAAAGGATCCGAGGCCCGCTATACTCCCACTGAAAAAGAGATTCTGGCAGCATATGAAGGCGTTCGAGCTGCTTCAGAAGTGGTCGGCACTGAAGCACAGCTCCTCCTAGCTCCACGATTGCCGGTCCTGGGCTGGATGTTCAAAGAGAGGGTCCCCTCTACGCATCATGCCACCGATGCTGCGTGGAGTAAGTGGGTCGCTCTGATCACCCAGCGCGCCCGAATGGGAAACCCCAGTTGCCCAGGAATTCTGGAGGTCATTATGGACTGGCCAGAAGGCAAAGATTTTGGAGCATCGCCAGAGGAGGAGGTGACACGTGCTGAAGAGGCCCCACTGTATAACCAGCTGCCAGAAGATAAGAAACAGTATGCCCTGTTCACGGATGGGTCCTGTCACATTGTGGGGAAGCAGCGGAGGTGGAAGGCTGCTGTATGGAGCCCTACACGACAAGTCGCAGAAACTGCCGAGGGAGAAGGTGAGTCCAGCCAGTTTGCAGAGGTGAAAGCCATCCAGCTGGCTTTAGACATTGCCAGTCGAGAGAAGTGGCCAGTGCTCTATCTTTACACCGACTCTTGGATGGTGGCCAATGCCTTGTGGGGGTGGCTGCAGCAATGGAAGAAGAACAACTGGCAGCGCAGAGGCAAACCTATCTGGGCTGCCCCATTGTGGCAAGATATTGCTGCCCGGCTGGAGCAGTTGGCTGTAAAAGTCCATCACGTGGACGCCCATGTCCCTAAGAGTCGGGCCACTGAAGAACATCAAAACAACCACCAGGTAGATCAGGCTGCTAAGATTGAAGTGGCTCAGGTGGATCTGGACTGGCAACATAAGGGTGAACTGTTTATAGCTCGGTGGGCCCATGACACCTCGGGCCACCAAGGAAGAGACGCGACATACTGATGGGCTCGTGACCGAGGGGTGGACTTGACCATGGACACTATTGCACAGGTTATCCATGAATGTGAGACATGCGCTGCAATCAAGCAAGCCAAGCGGGTAAAGCCTCAGTGGTATGGAGGACGATGGCTAAAATATAAATATGGGGAGGCTTGGCAGATTGACTATATCACACTGCCACAAACCCGCCAAGGCAAGCGCTATGTGCTCACAATGGTGGAGGCCACCACCGGATGGCTGGAAACCTACCCTGTGCCCCATGCCACTGCCCGGAATACCATCCTGGGCCTGGAAAAACAAGTCCTGTGGCGACATGGCACTCCCGAAAGAATCAAGTCGGACAACGGGACTCACTTTCGCAACAGCCTCATAGACACCTGGGCCAAAGAACACGGTATCGAGTGGGTGTATCACATCCCCTACCATGCACCAGCCTCTGGAAAGATTGAACGTTACAATGGGCTGCTAAAAACCACTTTGAGGGCAATGGGGGTTGGGACTTTCAAAAATTGGGATACTCATTTAGCAAAGGCCACCTGGTTGGTTAACACCAGAGGGTCCACCAACCGGGCTGGTCCTGCCCAGTCAAAATCTCAGCGCCCAGTAGAAGGGGATAAAGTCCCTGTAGTGCACATGCGGAACATGTTAGGGAAGACAGTTTGGGTTAGTCCTGCCTCGGGCAAAGGCAAGCCCGTCCGCGGGATTGCCTTTGCTCAAGGACCTGGGTGTACCTGGTGGGTAATGCGGAAGGATGGGGAAGTCCGATGTGTACCTCATGGGGATTTAATTTTGGGCGAGAATAGTCCATAAATAAATTGTATAAAGTTAGTTGTTAAATAACCCTGTCACTGTCTGTTATCACTGTTATAATTGTTATATTTTGTACCAGTAGTAGCATAGTAAGAATTCTCCAGATTAAAGAAGGATGGACTTTTTCGATGAAAACCTAGCAGAGCACAGCGATGATGGGACTGGACCTGGTTTTCAACAACTGGCATCCAGCAACTTCATCAAGATCAACGTCTCCTGCAGACTGTGGGCACGGGCCGCACCAGATACATCAGCCGTGAGCTCCGGATGCAGCAAGTGACCGCCCACCACCACACATCACCTCCCCTGCCACGGAAGACCATAACGACAGATGGAGCCTGAAGTCATGGATTAAATGAACTCAACGGACACTTTAGAGTGATGATCCATAGACTAAGGGAATGATATCTGGAGACAGGAGAAGTGGTGGTGATCAACTGGACAATGGGGGACCTGGGCATGACGTAGATGGTATGGAATAAGGGGTGGATAATGTCCTGGGTTTGGCCAGGACAGGGTTAATTTTCACCGGACTCCAGGAAGGGGCACAGCCGGGGGGTGGGGGCTGACCCCACCTGGCCAAACGGAGCCCGGTGTTCATACCCTGTGACGTGACGCTGGGTTCCGGTGGGGGGGGCGGCGCGGCAGGAATGCACGCGCGGCTTGGGGGGGCGCGGCGCTGGTCCTGTTTCGGGAGAGCAGCTGTCTGGGTCGTTACGGTTCGTTGTTGTGTTTTCTCCTTATTTGTATCGTTGTTGTTCCTGTTTTCCCTCTGTTTGCTGTTCTGTTAAACTGCCCTTATCCCGACCCACCGGTTTCTGCCTCTTTCTTTTCATTCTCCTCTGCACGCCGGCGGGGGGAGGGGCGGCCGCGTGGCGCTTTTGTTGCCGGCGGCAGCCAAAACCAAAACAAGAACATCTCTGTTGTGGTTGAGACAATATGAGTGAAGAATTTCTGTATCGCATCATTGCTCTTCCCAGCTGTTCTCTCCTCAGTGATATGTCTACTTCTTCTTTAAAAAAAAAAAAGAACATCAAAGTATTTCTTTGTATAAGGTTGAAAAATTAGAAAAAGACAAATCTAGGAGTCTAAGCTCTTATATTCCAAAAAAGCAGTCAAAATTCTCCACTTATGATCATCTTTATGTCAGTTCCCAGTTGCAGTGGAGCAGAAACCTCCTTGCTTCTCAGATTTCAGATTACAGTCAGGACTTGAACTTTGCCTCACCTCAGGCTTTCAGCTCACTCAGACTCTTGGCTTTGTGGCACAGGATCTGGAAGCCCAGCAGGGCCCATTTGCAAGGCAATATGAAGTTTGGCTGCCTCACTGGAGCCCAAACAATAAGTGAGCATCCCCATGTTTCACAAAGCTGTTTGGCAAGATACAGTAGGGATCTACAGGAAATTTATAACAATGGATCCCACTAAGTAAATCATTTGGTTTCAACAAATCATTTTTTTCTGATAACAACGTACCTGCTTAATCATCCTTATAATACCCTACCTATAGTTTTCTGAAGCCTTTTTCAAAGCGGTCTATCTGTAGAACTGACATCCAGCTCTCCAAACCACACTACTATTTCAAAGGATGTGTAACTGCAAAATTACACAAAGGATCAGATCCCCATCCCATTGTGGTAATATAGTAACCTATTAAATTCGGACTATCTTTCCCCTATCCATAAATTTTTCAGACTGTTGCATCAGTATATTAGTATCCATCAGTGTCTATAAGTTCTAGTAATGGTTGCCAAAAATTTCAAAATATAAATAAATTTTTCTTATAACCTTATAAGATTGTGAGTTAGCTATCTGGTGTCACAGGAAGTCTTAATACAATGTGGTCCCATAAAATTCAGCCATTAATCTAGTCTAGAGTCATTAAGTAAAATAAGACTAGAAAAAAGTACTTAAATTTCTCCTGTGTGATTATTTCCTTCAATATATTATAGTATTTGTGGAAGATGGTAAAGCTCTTGTTGAACTCTGGATCAAATACAGCATGAGCTGTACCTTTCTTTCTGAACATTTCAGTTCTCTTTGTTAAATAATGGATCTAAGCAAACCAAACATATCTCATGTGAGGATGTTGAAATTAGATATAGTCCCTTATGGTTCATGTTCAGGCAAACCTTAACGGCAGTATAAAGTTAATATTGAAATGAACTTAGATGAGAGTAGTTTAATCTATATATTTATGATTGAGCTGATTTTCTCTGCAGCTAGAGGAAAGAAAATAAGTTCTCCAGTGGTACTTTTCTTCCATTCCAAGTCTTTATATTCAAATGTCAATACGCAATATTGCAAGATGGATATTTATAATTACTCTGATTTCATTAGCTAAAAAGCCAGAATTAGATGGTAAAAATTAGATTTTAATGAACAATTCCAACATGAGGAAGTTATGAATTGGTGTCTTGAGGATATCATCATGACTTAGAAATGAGGCAAATTAGACACGTCCAATAGCAAAAGAAATAGCAAGGTTGAGAGGAGATTAAAATAACTTCAAACAGACCAGAGGAGTAGAAAGAGTAGAGAAGTATATGGAATTAGCTTTAAAATCTGAATTCTTGCTTTAATATTGCAGAACAATTCTAAACAGTGTTGGTAGAAATTGGGGGAAAGACTTCAACTGGAGGCAAACTTTGAGCTGGGGAGAATAAATATATCCAACAGAGCAACACGTGCCACTACTCCCCTTATCACTCTTTTCAAATCAGTGAGGCCACCTGCACTGAAAAAAACATGCATGCAGACTGCATACGTAATACCCACTTGTGCTTCAAAATAGACCCATAGCTGATTTGCCCTTTCGGCCTGTGAATGTGTTGACCCTCATCTACAAGTGAGTTTGGGCTTAGGTCAGTGAGAAAAAAAAAATCTGAAATTAACCATGGTTTTGATGACTAGGGATGAAAGGCAGTTGTTTACAACATACCAAATAAAAAAATAAATACATCAGTCTCTTTACCATATACCACACAGGTTATAATGTGTATTACAACTGTATTGTGGCAGACATCTGAGTTGGGCGGCTCTTGGCTGAAGTTTTTACATACTGAATAGATGAGGCTGAGAAAGAAAAAGGAAAGAATCAGTGGAATCAAGAAGTGATCTGACTCCTTAAAAGGTCAAACACTTGGAAACAAGTCTGAGGTGTCCTGAATCCTAATGCAATATCATCCTCATTAAACTGTGTCATGGCCTAAAGAAAATGCTCAGTATAACTGCATTTTTACTGCAGCTATTTTATAATGATGGCTTTTGTGGCATACATATGTCTCATTTGTTATATACAGTCATGCAAGCCATGCAGATGACTGTTAATGTTACCCTCTCTCCCCCTCAACTATTAAATAAACTCAGAAATTACAATGACATTAAAACCACTTCGAGCAATTTTATGTGATCATTAAGTCAGAATATTCCACTCTGGAGGTTTCTGCTATTCAGCAGCCTTGAAATTACTTAGATCAATTAAGTGCATTATATTTTATATGGAATATAGGAATGTGGTTATTTGCCACTGTGAGAAAATATAAATAATGAAACAAGGAGAATCTCCACTGATCTCCTTGTACTCCCACGCTGCTTTTCTCACTTCTCAATGTTTTCACTTGGTTGGGCTTGCTTTTTCCTTTCTTGGTGAAATATAGCCATGTGTCTCTGTAATCCGAACATTTGATCACTAGGAAAGTCGAAAAGTCTCCCTTACTCTGCCGACCCCTATTTTTTAGGTTATAAAGAAGAGAAGTAAACATGTGTAAACTAGGATCTTTTAATGGATTGGAAGTACTTAACCAAATCACCTAAACTAGAAGCCTGCTTACTTTGTATACCGGAGAAGAACTTCCAAAGGATGCTTCATTCTACTGTAGATCTGACCTCAAAATATATACCCACCGACAGCACAGAAACAGTTTGAGAGTCACCTGCATGGGATGGGTCTCTGCTGGAGGTGTTGGTGTCAGGATACTGAACAAAACTACTTTACTGTCAACACTGAAAAAGCATAGAAAAGAGCAGTAGTGGGATCAGGCAGAGTCAGAGTGATGCCCTGAGGCCAGGCACTGCCAGACCCGGCAATACAACCCAGGTCTTTTAATGGACAATATCTAAGGGGTAATGCCCCTTTGCAAAGAATAATGTATGACAACTACACACTTCATCATGAAGTGAAGTTGAGATTATATTTATTTACTTATTTATGCTATTAATCAGTGAAATGTTTTTATTATGATATGTTAATTTGTATTTTATTCAGAAAGTGGGCTGTTTGCTGTTAATCGTAAACTTTACTGCTGGTCATTATCAATTTAACAGAATGTTTATAGACTCCAGTGTCATCTTGGGATATGATCTTGCAGGAAGGGTCATTAGTCATTAGCTACTACTAATAATTAGGGTCCAGGTAGAGTGATTAACTGGCCAAGTACAACACAAGAGTGGCTTCAGAGAAAACATTGCTTTCTGTAAAGTGAAAGGGCTAGAAGATAGTTTTATGGCTTACAAGAAAGCTGATTGAAAGGCTATGTAATTAAATTTGTTGTGTGCTGTGCCCATCCTGCAGAATGTGATAGGACTCACCCAGAAAATGAATCTGATAACCTGGAACCCGTTGCCACACTAATTCTTCTGCTGTTGTGCAGTCTAGCCACTAAATTATAGTTATGCAGGATTAATTAGTACCATTCTCCATAAAGCTAATATTCAATGTAAATCAGGGGGATTAGCAGGGAGTTATGCAGTGACTTACCAGAAGGGAAACACATTTTTAAACATGGATCTTAGGACATATAAATTAAAAACTAAAGGATTTACTTTCAAATATCAATGGCCCGCTGCATCAGGTATGGTTTTGCTTTGCCTTGACACTGAAATGTGTTTGCAGAGATAGAGTTCTGTTCAGCCAGGTACAGCTCAACTTCCTTAGGTGTTTCAGGAATGATCAGTTTCTACATTATAAAATCCAGAAGGGACCCGAAGTGAACTTCTAAGGGATTACTTGTATAATGTGGATATTCCAACATGCTTGAATTACATTTTGTTTGAGCTTTTTTTAAAGAATATTTCTGGGAAGGAAAACAAAATAAACCAAAATCTGTAAGCATTTGATGGTAATTTAAAATTGCCCAGCGATACTGTGAAAGCTCTTGTTGTATTATTCTATATCTTCCCTATTAAAAAATTGTATCTTATCACACACATTGTTTGTTCAACTTTGGATTCTAATCCCTGGGTTTACTGTAGCTTTATAGGCTTGAGTTTCAACAGTAAACTCATCCTCCCCACTGAATACGTATGAAATGGGATGAAGCTACCCCATATCTTTTATAAACTAATAGACTGAATTCTTTAAATATTTGTCTTTGGGGCATGTTTTTCAGTACTTCACTCATTCCTCTTTTCAAAACAATTGGAAACATCCTTCCTGAATTGTACACCAGACCTGGACATAATATTCCTGCAGTGATTGCAGGTTATCAAATGCTGAGGAAATACAGCATCTTGATCTCTACTCAGAATTCTCTTGTTTATACTGTAATACACACTTTTCACTGGACTCTTTTGCTGGCAGCATCATGTGCACTTGACCCAAGAATACTTATCCTTGTTTCAAATCCACTACAGCAGAATTCTTCTCTTCTTGATTTATGTAGGCTGCAGTGATGTCCAGCACTCTTCACTCCCCTTCTGTCTCTGCCAGGATGCTTTAGTTACATACAGATTGCAGATTGATTTCCTCAGGAGGTTAAGGTGCAGGGACCTTTGCAGCAGGAACTAGATTCCGATGTAGCAAGTACATCAGACACATTGGGTGACTCTGCAACTTTGTGAATGTCTGATAGCCCAAGAACTGACTCTAAATACATTTAAGTGAACAGAAAAAGGGTACACACTTTGTTTGCTTTCAATTCAGAAAGGTAGAGGAATGTACCACAGATGACTATGTTGTTTCTTGTATTCTTCCCTAAGAATCTGTAAATGGGTACCACCTGAGATAGACATTAATCTGATACAGTACTGCAGTTCTTATCTTCTTTATGGGGTAGGAAAAGAAAGAAGAAAGCTAACAGGCGGATATGTTAATTACAATCCTGTCCCAGATTTAAGCAGAACAGAAAAAACTACAGCTGAGAAAGGTGTTGAGGAGTCACAGAAATCCACAGATATCTCTTCAAGTGCTGATGCTCACCCTCCTGTATTTAGTTCAAGACTGGGCTTTGATTGCAGCCCTGCTCTCACCAGCTGGCAGAAGCCTGCCCATGGATGCATATGTATCTGTGCGTAACACTTACCACCCTGGACACTACAACAGGGCTCAAAACAAAGACCTGCAAGACTGGAAACGTGAGTTTGCGCTAAAACTAAATGTGGCAGCTATCAGACAGACACTTTGTGTAGCAGTGGCAGAGAGAGGCAGAGTGGCAGAGAAAGGCAACTCCTGCAGAGCAAGGACTTGCACAGCACAAGCTTATTCATGCCCTCTAGTCCCAGTAGGCTGTACAGTTTGGAAGACATAATCGTTCACTTTGTGAAAAAGGATGGTAGAAGGATCAGAAATGAGACAGAGCCAATAACTTAGTTGACACTGCGACCAGCTTACATTTATCTACTGCTGTAATCTCTCCAGTTTTTTCTGAACCAGTTCAGAGCACTTGCAATCAGAATCTTCACATGTCTCTCTTTCTTATGCCAAGGTGTATTTAGCAATTAAATTGCACAGGGTTAGTATATTTTTCTAATGAGAAGAGGTGCTATGAAAGCTTTTAGGTTGTTTCGTCTTTTATTTGGTAAATACACTTAGTGTATATGAATGTGCATCTGTGTAATGATTTGTTAATGTGACATTTATTCTCCTTTCCTTCCAGCCCCTCCTTAAACATGTCTGCAAATCAATTGGGTTTTGTGTTTAATGGAAGTTATCAATCATCTTTTCATGAGCAAATGGTTTCATATCAAGGGTAAGGAAATATTCTAATATATTCATTCTATTATTGTTCCTTGGAAAAGATCCAGATTTGCAATAAACTAGTGATTGGAAATGCACAAAGTATTTTAATATCCTAATTATTTTGATTTAACTTCCTCTAATAGTTTAAATTGATACTGAATTTATTTAGAAGCCATTACAAAGGGATTCCCCCCACCCCCTGCCAAGTAGTTCGGAAACACACACTGAACTTAAGATGGAGACAAAATACATTGTTCATATTCCAAGCTGCCAATGGTGTGTGAATGGGGGAGCTTTTGTATGAGAAAGACAGGGCGAGGGAAGCGAAAAGGAAAAAAAAAACCCAAATAATGCTGCTATATATATTCAATTGTTATTTAAAAATTCATCTGATTTAAAAAAAAATTCTTACAATGGCAATTTTTCTGTCTTCAGGAGATGGTAATCAGACACCCACTGACTTCCTACGTTGCTGGCACTAACACAGATTTGACTATATAAAAAGACCTACTCAAAATTGCATTTCTTCCTGCCTACTTCTTTTTTTCATATGATCTGCATTTTTACCTTACTGTTACAGTCATACTTTGCATTTTTTACATAAAATTTATCTGAGGCCTTCACAGGAATGCTTTGCTCACGTCCAGGACTTCTTAGCATCCTTTCTCTGCCTGGATGGACTGAGAAGACTTTAAGGTGATAACGCTCAGTCCCCCAGCAGATATCTCAGAATTTTTAGAAGCTGCCCCTACAAGGCTTATTGCTGCCATAAAGGTCCATGGGACACTTACTGCATATGTACTAAGAGCTCTGTAAAGACTTTGTACAAGCATGAGAATCTTATTGCCAGGCTCTTCCTGAGCTGAAGCTGGCAATGTAGCTAGAAAGCACGTCAATTCTAGTGTCCTAAGTCTTTTCTAGACCTTTCATGGCTCTACAGATATCAGTAAAAGCTACAGAAAGGATTAGTGCCCCTCTGTGCTCTTGGTACTACTGACACAGTAAGAAGCCATCCCTGGCTTGACAAGCTAACGGCTCCAGGCCTGGATCCCCAGAGGGACTTTGGACAACAGCAAGCAAAGTTGCCACTTCCACGTTAAAGAGTCTTATTCTGGTAGATGACTGACCTATTCAATCAATTCCTTTTCAGTCTCTCTCCAGGAAGAAGTTACTACAGTTTTACATCCTTTTGACCCTAACAGAATCAATAGCATTACATTAGCATAAAATCAAAGCAGTGGAAGTCTGGAAAAAAGTGAATAGGATCTCTATAACAAGTTAAGAATTTACGACCCATGATCATTTGAAAATAACTGTAGCTTGACAATAGCTATTGCCTGTAAATGAGCATCCATGGACACCACATTACTTATGAAGCAAATTCATGATGACACAAAAGTTTCTCAAAAGATGTGGCAAACCCTTGCTCGTTAAATTAATTCTGAAGTGCTAATTTGGCACCATTTGTTTATGTACATTAATTCATGATATAAATTTTGAAAAGTTCAGATTTTTTAAAAAAAGTTTAACTGACATTGGAATTTGTTTGAGAAATATATTCTGTATAAATATACTATGATTAGAATCACCATACTTTACTGCTTTATTTAGTTGTACATGATGTTTCATGTCACAGAATCATAGAGTCATAGGATGGTTCAGGTTGGAAGGGACCTTTAAAGGACATCTAGTCCAATCCCCCTGCAGTGAGTAGGGACGTCTACCACTAGATCAGGTTGCTCAGAGCCCCATCCAACCTGACCTGGAGTGTTTCCAGGTATGGAGCATCTTTCACCTCTGTGGGAAATGTCCCAGTGTTTTACCACTCTCACTGTAAAAAATTCCTTCGTCATAACTAGTCTAAATCTACCTTCTTTTAGTTTAAAACCATTACCCCTTGTCCTATCATAACAGGGCCCGCTAAAAAAACCTGTCCCCATCTTTCCTGTAGGCCCCCTTTAAGTACTGAAAGGCCAATGTAAGGTCTCCCTGGAGCCTTCTCTTCTCCAGGCTGAACAACCCCAACTGCCTCAGCCTTTCCTCACAGGAGAGGTGCTGCAGTCCTTGGATCATTTTTGTGGCCTCCTCTGGACCCACTCCAACAGGTCCATGTCCTTCTTGTGCTGAGGGCTCCAGAGCTGGACGCAGGACTCCAGGTGGGGTCTCACCAGAGTGGAGTAGTGGGGCAGAATCACCTCCCTCAACCTGCTGGCCACGCTGCTTTTCATGCAGCCCAGGATATGGTTGGTCTTCTGGGCTGCGAGCACACATTTTTGGCTCATGTCCAGCTTTGCACCCACCAGCACCCCCAAGTCCTTTTTGGCAGGGCTGCTCTCGCTCCCTTCATCCCCCAGCCTGTACTGATACTGGATGTTGCCCTGGTCCATGTGCAGGAACCTGTACTTGGCCTTGTTGAACCTCATGAATTCACATGGGCCCACTTCCCGAGCTTGTCCAGGTCTCTCGAGATGGCATCCCGTTCCTCAAGCATGTCAACTGCACCACTCATCTTGGTGTCATCTGCAAACTTGCTGAGGGTGCACTCGATGCAGCTGTCTACCTCCTTGATGAAGATATTAAACACTACTGGTCCCAATGCTAGTCCCAAACATCATGATCTGTGATTTTATCAGAGCATGTGAATGAAGTCCTTGAAATTATTTGATTGTATCATCTTGCCACCTAGCTTTAGGACCAAAATCCATACTGTTTGGATTAGCTTACCTTGACAGTGAATGGCATGAGTGGAAGAAATGGCCATTTCTGAAAAATAGTCAGGAATGTTCTCTATGCTGAAAGAACAGCCCCTTGGAGTTAGTTAATAATAACAATGAGACACTACTCAAGTCTTTTAGAAAGAAATCTACTGTTGTTGTATCCTTTCTTTTGAATTACACCTGATTTTAAAGTGATTACTCTGAAGATGGGGAATTTGGGCTCTGGCCTCGGAGGATTCAAAATTTTGGTCCTGAATTATGACCTGCTGTGCTCTGGAAATGCACTATGGACAAACCTGTTCTTTTTTAAACAGGATCACTCTGCATCCTGAAATGCAAATTTCATGGTGGGGGCAAATAAGAGGAAACCTGACTACGAAGGCCAATGGATAATGCACACAGCTAGGACATGGGGAATTTGGATATTTTCATGGCTGTCTAACAAAACAATAAAGGAGGGGAACTAGAAGGCAGATCCTCCTTTATATAGACACTAATCATCAAGTCAAAGAGTAGAATGCACTCAGAGAAGCTGGTTTTATGTTTGTACCAGCATCTGCAGGACTTTCTTAGACAGTTCTTCCTGGACTGGCATCTTTCTCCAGGACTCTGGCAGCATTTAAGCAGCACTAAGACACAGACCATGCTGGCAAGATCTATGGGCCAAATGAATGTGGTCTTGTATATATGTAGTGCTTAAACACATGCACATACAAAGGACTCTTTTCTTCCAAGTCGTCCAGGGAGCAGCCTGTAAGCTCTAAGGTGCTCAGGCAATACCAAGCAATCACCCGCCTGTGCTGTGGACTGGGTCACTGCGGATGGAACATCTGCATTCTGGATTTTGTTGTCACCATTCCTTTGTCACTTCTGCAGTGAAGGGAGCACCTTATGATTTGTTGATGCTGTGAAAGACTGTGATGATAGACTAGGCTGATGAAAATGCAAACGTATTTTAGTCTAGTGGTGACAACTTAGGGGGTTTTGTATATTTATCTAGCTTCAACCTGTCTGATAAGCAAGTCTATGATTATCTGTATATTTGAACTACTGAGCTATGATCTAAGTTTTTCTATCGATGCAATCATCTTTTCCCAAGTCACCGAACATTTTCTGAATCCATCAAGAATCATAGAATCACAGAATCACAGAATGGTAGGGGTTGGAAGGGACTTCTGGGGGTCATCTAGTCCAAACCCCCTGCCAAAGTAGAGTCACATACAGCAGGCTGCAAGGACCTTGTCCAGGCTGGTCTTGAATATCTCCAGAGAAGGAGACTCCACAACTTCCCTGGGCAGCCTGTTCCAGTGCTCCGTCATCCTCAGAGGGAAGAAGTTCTTCCTCATGTTCAGACGGAACTTCCTATGCTTCAGTTTGTGCCCATTGCCCCTTGTCCTGTCGCTTGGCACCACTGAAAAGAGTTTGGCCCCATCCTCCTGACACCCACCCTTGAGATATTTGTAAGCATATATTAGGACCCCTCTCAGCCTTCTCTTCTTCAGGCTGAACAAGCCCAGCTCCCTCAGCCTCTCCTTGTAGGAGAGATGCTCCAGTCCCCTCATCATCCTCATAGCCCTCTGCTGGACTCTCTCCAGCAGCTCCTCATCTTTCTTGAACTGGGGAGCCCACAAATGGACAGAGTACTCCAGATGGGGCCTCACTAGGGCAGTGTAGAGGGGAAGGAGAACCTCCCTCGACCTGCTGGCCATACTCCTCTTAATGCACCCCAGGATGCCATTGGCTTTCTTGGCAGCCAGGGCACACTGCTGGCTCATGGTTAACCTGTCATCCACCAGGACACCCAGGTCCCTCTCCATAGAGCTGCTCTCCAGCAGGTCTGCCCAAGTTTTAACTCAGTTTCTTAATGCAAAATTCTCCTCCTAAAAATAATCAGGGGGTTGGAGTGTGTCTTTGTCCTTCTGTTTAGTCCTTTATAAGACAGGTCTAATAATTGCAGTATTTTGCTTTGACTGTTGTAGCAATGCCTCATCCACTACTCATTCTCTTTGAAGTAATCCAACCTCACAAATGAGGTCGTTTCAGCTTTTCTTTTTTAATTCTATTGCCCATCCAAAAAAGTTGCTAGATTTTAAAGGTGTCACATTTTCATTGATAAAAAGATGGAAGCCACCAGAAAGCATCTAGCACCTACAAGATATGGTCCTGAAGAAAGAGATGCCTTTAAATGTACACGAGTGAGTCAAAATCAGTGATTCAGCATACAGCAGGGTTTCTTTTTAGGTGCACATTCATAACTAAACATGAGCCTTGTAGCTCTCTCTTCAGCACACCACTTCTGTACTTGAAGCATTTTACCTCCTCAGAGAAGCAAGGTTGAAGCTACTCATTGGAGCATCATTTAGAGCATCCCACCTTCAAAGCAAATGTAAAGTTCTCCAGATGGTAGCAGAAATCCTTGCCTGTGAAAATGGGAGGTGGATTTGTGGTCCTAGAACCACAGAAGATCACAGGAAATGTGTTTCACCGGTTAGTAGTGTAGTTGTATGGTATGTACACCCATAAAAGATTTCCAGCTGGAGCTGGTTTTTAGTTCTTTTACACAGAAAACAGTTATTTCTTTCCAAAAAGAGTCCTTGGATATATGCCTAAAACAAATTTCCAGATCCCTTCATCAGACTATGCCTCCCTCTTTCCTTTGTCTCTGCCCCTCCTTTTCCTTTAATAATAATGGAAAAAATTTGGATCATAAGCTAAACACAATTTCACTTCCTTGTAACTTATAGGAAGAAAATAACGTTGCAAAATAAATAAATTAAATGAATAGTGCATGAACTGCTGCCATCTCTTGGTTGTATTTATCACTCCAAGTATTCTGGATGTATTCATCTAAGTCAAGAATATTAGGGCGTTTCACAGTGTTATTTTCCCTTTCATTTCACATCCAACCTCGCAAACACAAAACAAGACACCATTTAATTTTTTCTTCTGATGATGCTGTTGAAATTGTCAGTTCTAAATATTGAGATAAAGTTTAAATGTCTTTCATCAATATTTTTTGTGTGCTTAAGCTGTCTTTTGTTTTACTTTTCTTGGGTTTAGTTTTCATTTTATTTTAATCTCTACCTTTGTTAAACTTCCAAGACTTCAGATGAAATTTTTGTACTACAACAAAGAGAGTTAACTTTATTACATTGGCATTCTGATATTGAAAGGCATGAGGCAGATGAAGGGAAGGGTGGTGGTAGTGAGGAATCAGATCTGCCTAAGGGAAACAAAATGAATTTTCAGTATAACTTTTTTCCATGTTTAAAGAATAATACGCTGATTTCATGCCTTATCCAGATGTGTGCTCTGATTAGAAGCTCGTTGAAGGTAATGGCATAAGTCCAGTGCACTGCAAGAGCGTTTGGATGATTTCTGGTGAAAATCATCAGATTTCTATTGAAGTTGTCAGTGGAATAACATTGAATTTTCCCACCCAGTATCATTCTCCACAATTGCTGCATGTTTAATCAATTCCTGCTGATTTCAGTAGGACATCAATTGACCTTTTCTAGGTCAATTGCAATGTGTGGACAGCTAAAATATCCTATCTGAGCAGTCATTAGATGCCCTCTAAATGATGATATGGATGATGAATGGGAACAAAATCCTGACTGTCTCCCAATGACAGCCACGGAGGCAGGATTTTAGCCTGTTCCTTGTTTTTTCCCAGCCCTTGGTCCCATTTCTGTTGACGCCACACTTGCTTATTAACACGTTGCTGTAGCCATACCTCACCAGGCCCTATGGCTACACTGCAGCCTGTCAGTTCGGACAGCAAGAGAGAAGGATCAGCAATTTGTACTGAAAATACAAATGCAGAAGGTCTGAGAACAACCTAATTAAAGCACTCCTGAGTTAGGTAAAGGTTACAGTAACACCCAGACTATAATTAGCAGATGCTTTCACTTTGCTGAGTGAGGAGGCTTATCCACTGTCTGTCTGTTGGAGCAGAAGCAATTAGGAACTACCATGAACATGACAAGCAGTTGCTTGTCACATCCTACTGAAAAGACCCTGTTGAACTGAGGCCTTACAAAAAAGTTTCTTTATCTGGAAGACCAGAAATTGCTCGGTCTTCCTTGAGCTGGTAAGATACATCCAGTCTCTTTCCTATGGGATGCACTTGACTCTGCAGCTCTGGGCCCAAAGACAGTTTTATCTTTCTGTTGTCAAGTCTAAATAGTATAATTATGTACAAACTCAGCTAAAACCCCCCGTATTATGTTTGAAAGGACTTCTAGAAAGGAACAGCGTCTCCCCATGTAGCAGGGTTTGCTTCACTGGTTTTTATTCATGAGCTTGTCACATGACAACTTACCGCAGCCTGATTTTCTTACTTACTGAAGTAGTTAAAGCAGTATCACCACGGAGACTTCTTGTTTGCCTGCGTATATCACCACAACCCTCTCAGCTTCTTCCAAAGCAAGTGCAGAGGCATGATGTGCTGGAAATTGGCAGGGTGAGGTCTGTTCCCGTTTCATAATGGAGCCATTCTGTTTTGTCTCTCTCTTCAGCTTGCTGAAATTTCTTCCTGATGAATTACTTGAAGGATTTAAAAAAAAGCAGCAGCGTGGCAATTCTGATCTAGAAGAGCACCATATATATACCATGAAAAGTGCTATAAAGCAGTGCTTCACCCTCAGAGCAGTTCAGAGACAGATAAATAAAGTGCTTTGGGCTGGGAGCTGAACTACACTGTGTCTGATGAGCAGATACTTGCCAGAGTATGAAGGATAGGCATGAAAATGGTTTGAAAAGCCACCGCAGAAGTACAAATGGGACCAGCAGTGCTCACATCCTGTTACTTAACCAGTGCTTTTGTCATACTACTTAGTGCACTGTCACCTCCCAGAAGGAAGAATTTCTGGCGAATTCGTGCTATGACTTATCAGCAGGCAGTCTGCCTGAGCATGTAGAATTTGTAGCGATTATTGTAGCCTTTTCCTTCCCAGTGCCCTGCTCACAAGAGATCACATGACATTGCTCAAAAAGTAGGCAAATGGCCTCCATAAAGAAAAAACCCACTTTTTTTCCACTCCCTAGCTTAATTTTTTATTTTCATTTTTTACAAATCCAGGAAATTTTGAAAAAGCCCCACCCTAGTAGCAGGTGAATTCACACTGACAGATTCCTTCTGGATGTGAATACCTGAAGTTTAGCTTTTATTCTTATCCTGTCATTAGACTGAATGGAAATAAATATTATGCCATTACCATTTGTGTTCAAACTCAGACAAGCCCTGGTGGCTTCCAGAGCTCCTCCAGGGACTCATCTTTCCTGCATAGCTTCAGAGGTAGAGAAAAGGGGAGCGCTGCACGCCTGCTCATTATCAGGTTATTGAATGGGGTTTCTGTCATGAGAAAATTCTGCAGAACCCTGTAGAATACTTTTTATTTTCTTGCATAATTCATTTTCTTCTGAAAGTGAATCTTTATGCCAAAAAGACACTGATGCTTTAATTAAGAATAGATGTCTTTCTAAAGGACTTATCCCAGCTCAGCTAGACATCGCTAAGTTCAAAACAGGAATTGGACTGAAATTTTCTGGTTTGTGTTTTTTTAGTGCTCATGACTTAATCACTCCATCTTCACTCTCTCTTTGCTTGTTGGAAACTGGTAAAGGCTGAGAACAGGGATACCAGCAAGAGCTGGTACCTCATGCCCTGACTGGCTGGGTGGATGAGTCTGAAAACATGATGATCTCAGATTGCCTACAAAGTCCACCTGCTCTTAGAAACATCTTTACAGAAAGACCTTTCTTGAAACAGCCCTGGACCCTCTTTTCTGGCTGATGTCTTGTTGTACAACCATGATAGGGATCACAGAATCACAGAATGGTAGGAGTTGGAAGGGACTTCTGGGGGTCATCTAGTCCAAACCCCCTGCCAAAGCAGAGCCACATACAGCAGGCTGCAAGGACCTTGTCCAGGCTGGTCTTGAATATCTCCAGAGAAGGAGACTCCACAACTTCCCTGGGCAGCCTGTTCCAGGGCTCCGTCACCCTCAGAGGGAGGAAGTTCTTCCTCATGTTCAGACGGAAGTTCCTATGCTTCAGTTTGTGCCCATTGCCCCTTGTCCTGTCGCTGGGCACCACTGAAAAGAGCCTGGCCTCATCCTCCTGACACCCACCCTTGAGATATTTATAAACATTGCAGACATTTATAAACTTGCAGAAAATGAAAGGCCCAACTCTTAAGGAACAAATAGCAAGGAAAAATTATGTGTATTTGTAGCTCTGGAGTTGGATCCCATTTTCAGATTGTACTGTCTTTTCCCTGGTATTCATGAAAATGAACTTTAGAGATGGAAGAGTAGAGGAAAACAGAGCAACCATACAGGAGAAAACCAAAGCTGTGGGAACCTACCTGCATTTCCCTTTGGGTCCCGGCCCTGCCCATGTCAGCACGTCGATGCAGACCTCACCCCAGTGCATCCCACAGCACAGTACCACATCTGGAAAAAGGGAAACATTGTGCCCCTTTTCAAAAAGGGTAGAAAGGAAGACCCTGGGAACTACCGACCTGTCAGCCTCACCTCTGTGCCTGGGAAGATCATGGAACAGATCCTCCTAGAAGATATGCTAAGGCACATGGAGGCCAGGGAGGTGATTCGAGACAGCCAGCATGGCTTCACCAAGGGCAAGTCCTGCCTGACCAACCTAGTGGCTTTCTATGATGGTGTAACAACAAGAGTGGACCAATGGACGTCATCTATCTGGATTTTTGTAAAGCCTTTGACACGGTCCACCACAACATCCTTCTCTACAAATTGGAGAGCCACGGATTTGATGGGTGGACTGTTCGGTGGATAAGATATTGGTTGGATGGTCGCAGCCAAAGGGTAGTGGTCAACGGCTCAATGTCCGGATGGAGACCAGTGACAAGTGGAGTCCCTCAGGGGTCCGTACTGGGACCAGTGCTGTTCAATATATTTATCAATGACATGGACAGCGACATCGAGTGTACCCTCAGCAAGTCTGCAGATGACACCAAGCTGAGTGGTACGGTTGAGACACCAGAAGAATGGCATGCCATCCAGAGGGACCTGGACAAGCTGGAGAGGTGGGCCTGTGTGAACCTCATGAGGTTCAACAAGGCCAAGTGCAAGGTCCTACACCTGTGTCAGGGTAATCCCCGGTATCAATACAGGATGGGGGATGAAAGGATCGAGAGCAGCCCTGCTGAGAGGGACTTGGGGGGTACTGATAGACGAAAGGCTGGACATGAGCCGGCAATGTGCGTTGGCAGCCCAGAGGGCCAACCGTGTCCTGGGCTGCATCAAGAGAAGTGTGGCCAGCAGGTCGAGAGAGGTGATTCTGCCTCTCTACTCTGCTCTGATGAGACCTCACCTGGAGTACTGCATTCAGCTCTGGAGCCCTCAGCACAAGAAGGACATGGAATTGTTGGAGTGGGTCCAAAGGAGGGCTACAAAAATGATCCGAGGGCTGGAGAACCTCTCCTATGAGGACAGGCTGAGGGAGCTGGTCTTGTTCAGCCTGGAGAAGAGAAGGCTGAGGGGAGACCTGATTGCAGCCTTTCAGTACTTAAAGGGAGCCTATAGGAAAGAGGGGGACAATCTTTTTAGTAGAGACAGCAGTGACAGGAAGAGGGCTAATGGTTTTAAACTAAAACAGGGTAGGTTTAGGCTGGATATAAGGAAGAAATTCTTTACAATGACGGTGGTGAAACACTGGAACGGGTTGCCCAGAGAAGTAGTGGAGGCCCCATCCCTGGAAACATTCAAGACCAGGTTGGACAGGGCTCTGAGAAACCTGATCTAGTTAGCGGTGTCCCTGCTCGCTGTGGGGTGGTTGGACTAGATGACCTCTAGGGGTCCCTTCTGATCCAAAACTTTCTATGATTCTATGATTTTATGATCTGCGGGGCTTCATGGGCTCATCTGGAGGGGCTTCTCAACCCTACTGCCTGCAGCACTGAGTTCCAGAAGATTCCTCCTGTGATTGATTATTTTGGAAAAGATCTCAGGCTGAGAGCTAAACTGTCTTTGTTCCACTTCAAAACAGCAGGGAACAGCTGGGCCACCAGACTCACGTGAGCTCTGCCAAGTCCTCTGTAGCAAACGCTACTGGCCGCTATGATTATCTCAGCAATAGAGAGATGCATTTTTTACTGTTATTCTGCTCTGGTGAATAAAAAAAAAACAACAAACCAAAACCTCAGCGATGAGAAATAGAGATATTGCATTCCAGTGAAGCAAACACATTCAAAACTAAACTAAAAATTGGAAAAAAATGGAGAAAACACCTGTCAGAATTTCCCTCAAATGAGCGTACAGTGTTGTTTCTCTTCTTCCAAAAAACCTACTACTGTAAAAAATTTACTATTCATTCAAAGAGATAACACTAATTTGGTTCCCAGCAGTAACGGAGCATTTGTGAAAAGCAAAGATATAGATTTTGTTAATTATGACCTAGGTGCATTGACTTAATGATGTGAACAGGGCTTAGTGTTTACTGTCTGTGGGTAAATGAAGGACACTGGTTTCCAAGGTGGCCAAGTGCTGAATTCACGTTCAAAACAATCAATTAAAATCCCACATAAAAGAATGTTTTATTTACATTTTTTTTCTTTTCATTGCTGGGAAGAAAACATTTCCCTAGATGATATTATAATAATATTCAAATACAATTCCCTGAGAAGACTGAGTAATTTCAAATCCTAAGATATTTAATTTTACATTAGTGAAGTGGTTATTTGGCTGAAAGGAATTTTAAAAACATGATCTACTTATGAGTCTTCAGGCTAAGGAAATATTCCAGTGAATTTAATTAAGAACGGGATTCTTTACCAACTTCAATCCAGTAGTAACTTGCAGGTTTGTCTTTTGGCAATCAACGTGTCTGCTGGTTAATATGATAATCATGACCATGTTTGTAACAACTGAGAACTTTAATCAAACAAACAAAAAAAATTGCTAATAGTCATCCTCAGTGTTCACAGAGTCATTTTCTTGGAGGAACTTTCTGGCTGCATTTATACATTTTATTGATAATGATGGTATTACTTGTCTCAAATCTACAAACTGTTAATATGCTGGTGTTTTAAGACTGAACAAGATTCAGAAGGAGAGGCAGTCTGGCAATCTTGATCAGTAAAATTTTCTGATAAAGGGAACTGGGCTTTTATTTTTCTCCTCTTTATTTGTCTTCTAAAAGGCTTTATGATGCTGTCTTAGAAAAAATAGAAATGGAAGCTGTTTTATGAAAAGATACAGTTTCTGATTTCTCAATAAAACAGTAATATTTTTAAGAAAAATAAGGGGTTTATTTAGCTTTCTCCAATGTCACTTCATTTTTGAAAAAATAAGCTATCTCGTGTTAAAAATACAGCAATGAGGCATTTCCAAAGTATATGGAGAGGGTTTTGTATCACACTCCTCAGTACTGCTGTCCTAGTAATTAATCAGCAATAAAGGAGGGCCAGGTTGGAAAGACCGGGGAGGAATCTTCTCAGCAGGAGCCTTTGGGAACAGCTTTGTGGAGGAGACTTTGTAGCACTGTGAGACATTAGTGACACAACTTGTTAGCTGATAGGGTTTCTGGTAGATGAACATGGTGTGTTGAACTCCTGACAGCACTGCTAATGGGGAGTGCGCCCCTGAGTCTTCCCAGCTAAAGGAGCCTTCCTCAGAACCATTTCAGCTCATGCCTGAATTTCCTCAGCTGGACCTGGTGCTGTTCTCCACGTGATTCACTGCATTACACACCTTACCTTAGCTGAGAGTTTGCTTCATGGCAATGGTTACCTAAAATGACATCGTTCCTTCCCAAAGCTACCCATTGATGCAGCAGGGAAGAGCTGCCTACGCTGAGGCTGAAGGAATGCCAAAAAGCTTCAGGCAGAAATACATTTCTGCTACAAATCTCTCTACTCTCACCATGTCTCTCCCTTCCCTCCCTTTTGACCCTCTCCCAGCCGAGAATTGGTCAGCTAAGATGCCTGTGACAAAGTGGGCTGGAGAAGATAGCATAGGAGCAGAGGATGGGGAGGGACTGTATGAAGCACTGTCTCAGTTCCCTGCCATCTCAGGCCATTGTGTCAGAGCAAGATCTGGCAAGACGACGAGGAAAGGGATTCCTGTGGATTACAGGAAGGAATGATAGGTCCCAGGAAGGAGCCCCCTTCCTTCCTTTCTTTCCGCAGAGGCTTATGTCTGTCAGCATCACACAGCACCTGAGTAGCACAGTTTACTCCTACAGTTTTTCCATCCAGGATTCAAGCACTCAGGATCAGGTTGTAAACAAGGCACTAAGTCCGTGTAAGTGGAAATGCTCACAAGGCAAATAGTCTCATCTTTCAGATCTGCTGCCAAATTCTGTATGACAATAGGCCTTGACAACTCTGATGGTTTCTCAAGGCTGGGCTTATAAAAAATCTTTTAAATTCATCTGTTCTTAAAAAAAAAGAAAGCCTTTTTAGTTCTTTGAAAAATATGACTAGAATTCACACAAGGGGTTCTCTGTATGCTCCTAAAAGTCTCGTTTTAACTGTACATTTTACAGTCCATTGAAAAAGCACTGAAATATTCAAAGATGCCAAAATGAAAGGCTAGCTAGTGTCCAGTTAATCCAACCAGCAGGCATCTGTAGATGGCTGGTGGGGATTCTCTCTAGACAGGATGTTAATGGAGAAAGAGAAAAAAGAGAGCTTTTTATTGCTATTATTATTTCCCCAGGTGCTCAAGTCACAGCTCCTCTATCATTTAATCTATGCATAAATTTTCATGAATACCAGGGAAAAGACAGTACAATCTGAAAATGGGATCCAACTCCAGAGCTAGAAATACTCATAATTTTTCCTTGCTATTTGTTCCTCAAGAGTTGGGACTTTCATTTTCTGCAAGTTTTGGAAAAATACAAATTAGTATCTTGCTATGCACAATATGGAAATCAGAATTTCAAAAGGGAGCCAATATAATAATCTATTTTTGGAATATAGTTCAACAAGTCAACAAAATAATGTTGGCTGCCTTCTGCGTTATCATCTCAATTTAAAAGGATAATTAGGAGAAGTAGTATACAGATGAAGGAAAAGTTCAAGTAAAACTGAGGACTGAAGGTTGTTATGGTTTGTCCTCAATTGGCAAAGAACCATGCAGTCACTCTCTCACTCCTTCCCCCTCCCCGGTGGGATGGAGAGGAGAATCGGAAGTAAAAGGCAAAACTAGAGGGTTGGGATGAGAACAGTTTAACAGAATGGCAAAGGGAGTAGAAAATAGCAATAATACTGATCAAAAAGCACATAAAACGTGCAATGTTCTCACCACCCAACGCTCACCTTGCTCCTGAGTAGCAAATTCCCCCTCTTTCAGCCCCCTCCCCACTTAAATACTGAGCATGATGTCACATGGTATAGAATATCCCATCTGATTGGCTGTTTGGGTCAGCCCAAACAGCTTCTTGTGAAAATTAACTCTATCCCAGCTGAGCCCAGGACAAAGGTAAATTTCCTCTCCCTGAAATCAGAATATTATTTGAAATTAGTAAAAAGGGATGCAATAATTACAGGGAAAAGAATCATTGTTTTTAATTAATATAAATGTTTAGATTAACAGGAAAGCAAAATAGATTGCTGGAGAGGGATCATCATTTCGTTTCTGTTAAGAGCTGCTGAATGTAATCCTCCTATACCATAACATGATCTGAGTACTTGAGGAGTTTCAGCAGCAAAATGTTGCTGAAAATAAACTAGTGTTTATTTTTCCCTGAAGTTAACTCCAATAACCCTGACTGTGCCTTAGAAGAAACGACCTCTTCCTGTAACTGTATCAAAGGGCTGAGGTAGCTTAAAAACCACTGTAAAGGAAGTAGGTGCTGCTGTTTCACAGATAAACACCGAGGCCAGCTGATAGCCGTGAGCCAAGTCTTTGGGTACCCTCACGAAATGAGAGGAAGGGCCACAGCAGCAGGCAATGCGGTAAGTTTTCAGGTCAAGGTGGCATGAAGACATGGGGAAAAAAGTCCCAAATAATACAAAATGAGTCAATGCCGGTGGGCAGGTCAGCCTCTGAGGAGGCGTTGTTGGCAGCCTAACTACGGAGCTTTCCTCTGCAGCCACATCCAAGAACAGACGGGCTCACTGGCTCTGACCCTGGTTCAGGCTTAGCTAAATGTGGCAGGCAAGTGAGATTAATAACCCGACTGATGTATTTGAGGACTTCAAGTGAGGAAAAAAAGTTTCTGGACTCAGGAAGGTCTTCTGTCTTGCCCATTAAGGAAATGCTTTTCAAAGTGTAAACATCAGCTGGGAAACCAACTTCTTTCTGTGGCTTTTAAAATTTCCTCCCTGAACAGCAACTTATTTTGGATATAAGTTGTCTTTCATCCTGTGACAGTTACGAGTGCCTCTAGTCACTAATGGAACATAAATAATTAACCAAACAATACTCCTGCAAGTTCATCTGTAGTGGAAAACACTTTTATCTACACAAACCAACATGGCAGTGGGGGAAAGTCTACTCCGTGAATGGCTCGCTCCAAGATTTTGTTCAAGAAATCAGCGTCTCAGAGGTCAGTCTTTCCAGTCTGTGGCTCTGCAACAGGGCTTGAAGAAGGATTTCGGTTGTACATTTATTAGTGTTTCTTCTGGGTCTCTTGAGCAAGCGCTTTCCAGAGACACACATAGGTGCAGCTGGTTAGGGGACAGCAGCTCAGCCCAAACAGCTTCACCTTGCACATAAGCAAGGGAAGAAATCCCAGGTCTCTGCTACAGACATGCTGTAGCTTCAGGGGAGCCTGAAGGATGATCACAGTGGTTTGAATATCGCACTCCCTGGGTGGGACTAGGCGGGTATGGGAAGTGGGAAAAAGAGTTATTTGTTGTGAAACATCTGGTGTAAATATTCCACACGATGTACAGCATCCAGTTCTCTACAGTGCTGAATCACATCCACTCACTTGAGGTGACATCAGACAGGAATCACTTAAACTGGGCAGCCCGTGTAATATCCGTATGTGCTGCAGAGGTTAAGGAAGGTTTCCAGCTTCAGTCAGAATTCCAAGAGCAGGACTGTGTACTGAGACTGCCTTAACGCCAGGAGGGACCCTCAGTCTGGAGTGCACCGGAGAGATGGAGACACGCTGCATCCCAGATCCTTCTGGTACGGAGAGAAAGGTTCAGCCCCTCAGTTCAGGCTTTCTCTGCAGTGACAGAATAAAGATGTTCCTCCCACACAGGCAGGGTTAATAATCGAAGAGTTTCTCCCTTAAAGCACTTTGTAACACCACATTTAAATGTGCTGCATGCATTATTCATCTTCTTGCAGCAAGCAGGGAGAGCAGAGGCAGCTGTCAGTCCAATTAATGTTTCAGAGCTCTACCCACCAGCTGCCTTGGGGGGCATGATGAGGAATGACACGGCCCACGGGACCAGTGGCCCACACTTTCAGGCTGGGGAGCAATTATTTGCTGGGGTAGCTGCAGTCCCAGAAACACCATGATATCCAACTTTGTCTAGGGAAGGCTGGAAGAGTATTTTGTTACAAAAAGAGAGGGGGTTTTCTTGCATCTGTGTTGTACCAAAGGCAGGCAATTGTGACTCTCCTCTTAACAGCTTTGCTACATTCCTTCTCTTGCACCTTTGTCTCTCAGGGCTTCTCCATAAAGGACTATAAAAACTGCAAAACTTTGGGATTGTAGCTTATCTTCTCTGCAGTATGGTGGATACAGCACCTCGCATGTCAGATTCATGATTCTGGTTGGAATCCTTCTATACAATTAACTTGAATATGAAGCACAACATAAGCAATATTCTGGCTACTGTTAGTGATACTTGTGTCCACAATGGCTGGATGTGCTACAGCATCAGAGAAGCTGAGGAAATCCAATTCTGCTTACACGTGGCTGGGCTGTTACAGCTTAGTAGGAGGTTATTATACAAACCCAAGCATATCCCTGCTCTCTAAGCACTTAGAGTCAAGGTTAGATTTTGACTGAATGTGTTTTGGTCATGCTACTCTTTCTGCTAACAAAAGCTCATAATATTCCTAGAGGAAACAAATTAGCACAAACTTCAAATCTCTCTAACTTACACCAGCAGAAAGCAAGCCTTTGCACGAGCAGAACAGCATGGAGCTACTGCACTGGAAGGCTGGCTGGTCTCCCACGTGTCTCTGCACCTCATAGGACTCAAGTCTTTAATCCTGCATTGAGCTGGGCTGTTTAGATGTTGGGCTGTCCATCTCATTCAGAGCTCTCATACACAGTGCTAAGTTTTTTTCATGTAGAGAAGGTTCAACTGAGGTCCACTTGCCAAAATGACCCAAAACTACAACGTCAGACTCAATCTGCAATACAGAGGTGAGAAAACGTGTTCCCTTATCTTGTTAATTTTATTCAGTTACAGTGCCACCGCTACCGCTACGCACCTACAGCACCTAGCACTGCAGTGGCTGTACCACAGTGCAAACAATGAGGAAGACACCTTGAAATTCTCACACTGAGAAATACATAACAACACATATTTCCTCTAGGTCCTGCTCTCAGCACAGTGAACAGTAACAGATAGCCATATTCCCCAGTAGGAAATACATGAAAAGAAAAAGCTAAAGTTTAAACCACAGCTGAAACATATCTGATGACTGCATAAACATATCTGATGGCTGATGCCTAGGTACGTGATAGGACTTAGATCTTTTCAATCAGAAAACAATTTGACTTCTGTCTTTTCTTCTGGGTATTATGGCCAGGATCATACAAACACTCTAAAAGGATATGTTCTAGCTCAAATATTATTTATTCACGTGCTTTATTATTCTGTTTCATGGAGAAATGCAAGGATGGCATCTCATTAACTGAAGGAAAATAAAACTTCTCTTTTTTAACATTGTGAACATGGTAGCTCTGCAGTCAGGGGTAACGTTTAAAACACTGAACGTACCTAGAGATATGATGTGGCAAGGAAACTTTCCATGCATTCAATGAAAGATGACAGCATACAGATAAAATACTAATCCCTTGTTATCAGCTCTAGGAACCAGACTAAATGCAACTGTCAGAAACGCTCAGCAGAAGTCAACAGGACCAAGACAGGGTTCATTTAGGATCACTGAAAATTCCTCCTTCATTTGCATAAGCATTTCAGCAAGTGCTTTAAGAGTCTTACTTTCCATCAAAAGTTTAAGCAACTAAATATAGCCACATATTAACAGCAAGCAATTATTTGAGGCCCAGATCCTCCAAAGTATTCAAACACTAACACCTACTGATTTCCAGGAAAGGCAATCCAGCATCACAGCCCAGATGTCCTGCTAGGTGGAGGAGTGATTTATACAAATCTCTCTGAAGCCAATATGTCTGTCCCATCTGTATGTCTGTTTTATGGCAGTGAAGATGATGGTGGAGCATAAATATCAGATTAGGAAAATATTTTGAGTTTTTTAACCGTATTTTAACTCCCCACTCCTTCTGACAAAGGATAATTGAATGTTTTTATTCTCTCAAGGTATGATAATATCCTCAGAGAAAATTCATATTGGATTTTATATGTA
This sequence comes from Opisthocomus hoazin, assembly GCF_030867145.1. NCBI lineage: Eukaryota > Metazoa > Chordata > Aves > Opisthocomiformes > Opisthocomidae > Opisthocomus > Opisthocomus hoazin. Next base: position 67,835,396 of record NC_134419.1, read on the forward strand.
TTTGGTATATTCTTTGTTTATTATCTCAGTGTTCAGCCATTAGCAGTCAATTGCAGTGTTGTTATACAAACCAGAAAACAACAACTACAAATAACAATCAGTCTCTGCCTCAGGACACACAACAAGCTGAAAAGAATGATCTGAAAATGCTTTAGAGATGCCTGCCAAAACCAGACTTACACATGCCTGCTAGTTCAGGTGGGCACTATGAAAGCAGATGACGTCTACACACACCTCTCTGAGTCACCTGCACTATGGCCCTGGCTGTGCCAGCCGTTCATCCAGCCTGAACGAAAGATGAAGGCAGGCTGCAGTGTTCACTTTAGCATTTTAGGCTGATAATTGTGGTTATACTGGGATTTGCGCAGGGTGTGAAAACTACACACTCCACAGCTTTGGTTGTTGACAATGTCTGAACCCCAGATCTTTGACTGTTTATGCGCATATATAAATTCTTATGCCAGAGGTACAAAAAAGGCTAGAACTGAATCAGGAGCCAGCTGTAAGAGGCAGAACCTTCCAGTGGTTGCTTCCTGACTTCAAAAGCAGAGGAGCAACATTTTCTTTCTTTTTCTGAGCAATGTGTATCCACTGTCATCTGGCAAGCTGACAGAAACTTCCTATGCTTCAATTTCTTCACATGCAAAACCCGATTAATCAGTGATGCAAATAATTTAGACCTTCCTTCATCGATGTTGGCAAAAGGGCAGTCAAAAAGATATTTTAAAGGAACCTTTAACACAAAGTCTGTATGGGGAAGGACAGCCATGGGCAGGGAATGGAACTGGAGCTCCAGCAAGCTGTGCAGAGCTCTGCCATTGTCTGCTTGGAAACCAGAAAAATAGCACTGCACCTCTGCATCCCTCAGCTTCCCCATCCATAAAATGGAGATAACAGTACCAAGCTTCACTTTACAAAGCACTTTGCCTGAGGGTTGAGAAAGTTACCTTCATATCATACCATCTTGCTTCTAGCAACTACTTTTTCAGAAGCACACTATCCCATTTCTACTGAATACCCCTTTCTTTTTGAAGTTATCATCTTCCTACTGTTTTAACATTATTAGCGATACTAGTCAGGGGCAGAGAGCTAAAATGAGCAACAGAAACACAGGCCTTCATTTAGAGACATAATCTGTTTAATAAATATGACTGTAAAAGCAATAAACAATAGCAATTATACATTACACTACATTGTATTTAACGAAAGGGAAAAAGAAGATGAAAAATTACATCAAAAAAGTAATTTTAAAATTAGAAATAGTTCCAACACTCTAAGAAAACTTTTTGATTGGCTTACTATAAAAATAAGTTGGCTAATGTTGGATTTCAGTGGGGAGTTTGATACAGTTGCTGCCAAAACTTTCCCATCTTTCTTAAAGCTGTAGTTGCTGAGACAATAGCAAAGCCATACAAACTGCTGTGTTTCTACCTGTCTTCAGAGAAACTACAGGAAGAGGCAGAGGACTCTGTGCTGTGGTTATCCTTTGACTACTACAGGTCTAATGTTCTTACACTTGGTATCACATTTTTTTCTTTGCCAGCAAGTAGGTTGATTTGGGCTCATGTGCATTTTGTGGCAGAGAAATTCAAAATCACCACCCACCATCATAAAATCCCTGCCCCAGGACTCCGGGCAATGCCAACAACGTTGCTTTCTCCTGTTTTTGACTCAGGTTGTCGTGTGCAATGTCTATTGAACAAAACCCACTCATGTCAGGAATCGGGGTGCTACATTGATGATGAACTGGTCTCTATTTGCCTTTACTTTACGTAGTTGGGTGAGTGTATATTAGTTATTGTCTTTCTTTGCACTTCAGACCAAAATCCTGGTGCTAAGTTTACCTGAGCTGGGCTGGAAATCAACAGCTGTAATGACCATAGGTTAGGCCTCAGCCAGATATCCAGTGTCCTGGGAGGAATTGTACGAGGTATGCTCAGCTTACTTTCCTGCTGTTCCCTTGCATAGTCTACATGAACGTGTCCTGCATCCTCATTTCTAGTTGCAGTGTAAGATACAAGCTTATGTTATTGGTAGGAAATTAAATCTCGCACAAGAGCGGTCTTGGGGTGCTGGGGCTCAAAATGCCTGGCAACAATCTCAGGCCAAATCTTCCTTTATTCTCCCTCCTCTGCCCAGAGTAGCAGTAGTTTGCAGATCTGCAACCAAAGGGGTTTGCCAAGCAGGCGCATAGACTTTTCCCTGCTCCCTATTCTATGGACAAGTTGTCTTTCAAAAACATTCCACACTCCAAAACGGTCCTTGGGGTGACTCCCAAAAAGCAGAGATCTCCTGGGACTTCCCCAGACAAATCCTTATTTCAGCACTAAATGCAGCTGAGGGTGTCACTAGGGCTTTCTCTTAGACAAAATTGAAGGTGTAAGGCTGGTACAGAGTACAGTGTAAGTTCATGCTGGCAATAACCTCCTGCAAGTGCAGTATGGACAGACCTCCCTGCCAGCAATGCATGCTAGTTCTGTTCCATCCAAGGTCAGGAGGCAGGAAGTTATCTTTCAACAGTGCTATCAGTCAGATGCATTGGTGTGATTAGGCTAAAAAAGCTGTTTAAAAAAGAGCCTGGCCTTGTGGTTGGAATCACCCACACTTGCGCTCAGCCTCCTCACAGCTGTGGGGCACAGACAGCAGCTGCAGCTAGAGGAACGAAGGGCAGAGTCCAAACAAAGACATAAACCAGAGTGACCAAGAATATTTTCAGTGCCTTTAGACTCCAGTGTGATTTTTTTTTTGTGTGTCCTATGAAAGTCTGCCGGGGCGGCTAACACTCCCGCAGCCCAGAGTGCTAAAAGAGCAGTTAAATCTAAAGCCAAGAACCCTAAATGCCCCCTCCCACCTCCCCCAGCCCTTCTCCCCCTACATCCCAGCCCACCCCTCTCCCTAAAGAAGACACCCCCATGCATATTCTTGGCCTATATCATTATGAATTTTCTACAAATTAGAGACAGATCAGAAAAAAGAGGGTGGAGGGGTTAAGGGAAGGGCCGCAGGAGTGAATAGTGATACCAGTTCCTCTCCCCCCAACCCCACTAAAACTGAACACCTGTACAATGCAGTTCCACTATGGTCTCAGTATAATGTCCACATGCACAGGCTTAAAGCTAAAAACCCTTTGTCATCTGAAGAATTAAAAAGTCCAAATACAGTGAGCTCTCCTCTTTTTTAGATACAGATATACATCGGTGTCCTCAATTCAACCATTTACATAGGTAGGAATTTCTTTTGTGCTCTGGGGCTCAGCAGCTGTGGAAATACTTCCTGTGGCAAAGAAAAAACAAAATAAAAGAGTCAGTAAATAACAAGTGCATTTAGCCAACAAAGATGTTTGAAGGTATCACCTTGCTGGCCTTTGGGATTTAGCTGCTCCAGACTGACATGTTCTTTCCAGAAATGTTTTCTTGATACTCAAAACACTGAAGGTGATGTTCTATTCTTTTGCTAATGAAGATGATTCACCCATGTCGAACAGAAGAGGGAGAGGCCAGAGCAGAGGGGTGGAGGAAAGGAGAGGATGAGGTCCTCAGAGGAAATGTGTAACTCATTTGCAATGATAAGGTGTTGGAGATTTCATACATAACCCTAAGGTTTGCATTTGGAAAAGAAGAGCCTATACCACTCACATCCAGAAAATAGGAACTGTGGGTTTTTGCTGCCAACGTTTAGAGAGAAAATTAAATGATCCAGGGACATTCATTCAGATTCCTCCAAGGAAGGGTCCCCAGATTTTAGTCAAAGGGGTTGAAAAAAACTGGCTTCTGAACAAGCATACAAAAGAGAAACACCCAATTATAGTCTTGCTTTGTTTTCCCCAAAGAAAGAAAACTCATTAAAAAAGAAATTGCTGATTTCCAGAAACAGATGAGGTGTTTGTACAGGAGAGTGAAGAGCTTTTGCACTTTTTATTCTGTTCACACCTAGGTCCAGACCTTTTCATTTTGTCACTGAGCTCTGATTCAGTTTCCTCATTCATCTCACTGCCAGGATGGAATAACACTCTTAGGAAGCATGTTGGACTGATTCCTTTTGGCAGAGAATTGAGTCTAGGTATCCCACACATTTACCTTTTGTGCTCACTAGTGCAGTTACAGGTACAAACCAAGGAGTTACAAAGGGCCAATTTCTGGTTACATACAGTGTCCTGTAGCACAGCTGAGAAACACACAAAATGCTGGTTATTGTAGAAAGCCAGAAATGCGACTGTTGCATCAAATGAAAATCTACCCCCAAAACTGGCTTTTGACTACTCTGATCCTAGAGGCTTCAGGACTTTAGCTCCCAACACCAGCAAGAGCAGTTTTGAAGGTACCTTGAATACAGCTAGCAGGTGACTGTCTCTTGCCGCTTCAGTCTGAGTGACCAGTGAAAATACATTTCCCTACGACTGGAACAGCATGAACCATGGTCATTACATTGTTTTAGAAAGAAGAAGCTCAAAGCCGATCTAACTCTATAAAGAGAGTTCCTGATCTGAAATTGGGTGTTTCTCCCTTAGCATCTTACATCAATTTTGCCTTGGAGGCTTCTGGGGGGAAAGAGAAAAAAACCAAAACAAACAAAAAAGAGAATTGTTAAAGGTTAGGACCCACCGCTCCGGGTCTTGGCTTGAAACCTCTTGGTGATCCACAAGCCTTTTGGAAGTCCTCTGTCCAGACTACCTTGGCTGCATTTCCTTTCCTTGGGTTCTGGACTGTGGCCTGGGGTTGCTCTGTATGGGGAACACCACATGGGAAGGTTGGTCCCCTCACTCCATCCTGTGTTCTGCTAAGCAGGGATGTCCAGGTCTGCTGATGAATAGCTGCTTAAAAGCTTTTAATAGCTACCAGATCTCTCCTTCGTGAAGAGGTGAGGAGAGATCAGTATTCATTGCAGTGGGGCTTCCAGCTTAGACATCAGTTTCATCAAGAGACTTTCTTCTTTTTCCTCCCAGGTTGTTTCACAGGCCACAATCTTAGCACATCACATTCCCTCCTTTAATTTCTCTTCCCCTTGCTCCCTCTCTGCAGTAGCTATGACTCCAAGCCTACTTTAGCAAATGCTCCCATACATTTTAGGGACATCCTCAGGTGGGACTTAAGGTTTGGTTAAGCTGGTGAAACTGTGCAAGTAAGTGATCTCAGTCATGACTATGCTTCACTCCTGTCTAATTCAAAACAGCTATAAACTTTAATTCCTCTAAAATAGGTCCGTGTCCTTATTTGCAGGGGTCCTGCAGACCTCTGGTCTGGGTCTGCAGAAATGCCACCTCAAAAGTGAAGCTGAGCAATGCTGGAGCAACGCCCGACCAATGCTGGCTTTAGCAGAACATGTCCGCAGGATGAAACCTCCCTGCTCCATCCTGACACTTCTACTGTAGTCATGGTAACAGAAAACATAAGCAATTGTGTGACTGATCCCAGTATGCCCGCTTCAGGTCTATTCACTTTACATCCTATCAAAGCCTGCTTTGCAAATTTGGAACCACAGAGGCCTGTGGGACAATTCAGCCTGAGGGAAACCCAGCTGCCCAATGCTGAGATCCCAGGTTTTGCTTGATTTCCCTGGGGATCAGCCAGGCTAGCATTGCTGCTGTCAACAAGGTCCAGCACAGCACAAAGGCCACAACAGTCAAAACATTAACGAATATTTAGCTTCTAGATCTGACTTACCGAATCACCTGCTCACCTCCATGTTCCAGGTGAGGGTGGCTGAAGTTCTCATGGGTATGGGGTTTATCCCCGCATCTATATCAGCCCCAGTAAAATAAATTAAATTGCCTTATAGCGCAAGTTAAGTGCCAGCAGGATTTTTGAGAAGGGAAGGGGATCTACATAGAGCAACTAGGAGAGAGGAAAAGGCCTAAAGTTGTTCCCCTCCCATTCATCACATGGCAGTGAGGGAGAGGAAAGAGTTAGCAAGGTTTCCTGTAGCAAAACTAATGCTGCAGCAGAAGAGGATGGGAGGAGGAGTGTGCAGGAATATGGGAAGGGGGAGGCTGAGAGAAGGGTTAGCCAATTATAAGTCAGAGTCTGATCAGCTGCAGGATGCTGCAAGTTATTTACCTATGGGCTGGACTTCCAACTTCTCATCTACTAGTTGCTCAGGGCTCATCAGCTCACTTTGAGGGACATTAGGTATGCTTTCCCTCTGACTGACTGGACTGACCATCTCTTGCTCTTTTTCATTCTGCATCTGTGCATATATATTAAGGCCAGGAATCTTCCTAAAACATTAACAGAAATCATCATTGTGGGATACTCTGGCAGATGATGTAGTATCAGCTTTTACAAACCACGAAACAAATCACTGTGAAAAATAAAACCCAGCAAAACAAAACCCAAACACCTCAGTGAAAGGCAGCAATGGGGAGAAACAAATGGCTCAAGGAGGGTCATACCTTTTGAACTTGTAGATTACAAACACAGCTAGTCCCACAAAAATGACAGAGAGGAGCATCAGCATAGCTGAACCACTGTGACTGGGAGTGAGGTCCACCAGGGGAGCTGCAAGAGAGGGGGAGAAGGTTAGAGCCATCCCCAGCCTGGAGTGAAAGTTGCTCCCTCCAGAAATACAGTTCATTCTCCCATTATTGCACTTGCAGCAGGCCTCATCTGTCCAAACATCTCCACGCTCCTCTCCCTTTCTAATCTATCTGGGAGGAAACCTGGGTTCAGACCACTTGTGGTGCTCAACCTACGCCTTCACATGAAGTCCCATAGCTTTCTCCTTAGCAGCTTCTCTTTGGCCTGTTAGAGGACTGCCTGAAACACACTCTCTCATATTGCAGACAATTACCTAAGGTAGTTGCAAATGAGGTCACTTGGGTACCAAAACTGGCATTTTCTGGATGATCCCGGAGCTACCCACGGGCTAACTTGTCCTGTTGACTTTCTATTTTGCTTAGAGCTCGTCTGGGTAGCTCCCAGTGCACAGTGAATAACGAGCAACTGGCTCCTCAATTTTACTGAAGCAATAATGCTCACCAAATGTATTGTGCTCTGCTCAGTCCTGTTCCTTCCCAGCCAGAAGAGCAGTGCCCTTCATGGACACCGCCTCAGCATCCATGCCTTGTCATGGCAAGCTCTTCTCACACCTCTGACATTTTCAGTTTCTTTTTTTATGCCTTTCCTACTCTTCTGAACATGTTCTACTCTCTTTCCCCCGGTGCCCTGCTCTCTCTCCCAGAAGGCTTCCATGCAAGAGTGCATAAGTTCAAGAAAAAAAAACCACATCAGAATGAACCCTAATGAAACAAAAAGTCTCTCTGTGCTTCTCCTCAGAGTTTTGTTCACCACCTTCTCATAGCCCCTTGCAAAACAAGCCCACACAAAACAGCCAGAAGCATGGCTTTCCCAGAAATAGAAAGTAAATTGTATTAAACAGAGAGCTTCTATCACTCTCATACACACACACAAACAGAAAGGCATCTAGCATCCAAAAATAGGCACACATTGGCCCAGTAGTCTACATTGTTCGTGCAGACACTAATAAAACATACTGTAGACAGACCTGCAGCTGTAGCTGTGCCGTTACATGGAGCTAGATCACACAGCAGATACACCCTCACCCGCTGTCTCTCTGGCATTACACACAGAACAAGGAGTAGGTAGTGCCTTCCTCTGCCAGGCAGTCAAAGTTAACTTGAACCACTGTCGCACACAGCCTCTTTCTGTTGCCCCTTTTCATGTGCACTCAACAGACCCATTCTAAACCAGAGGCAGAAGACACAAGAAAACATACACACACAAGGAAACACTTACCCAGGCAATCAATCACATGCACACGTTTTCAGCTGTCACACCCAGCCTGATAAAGCCAAAATTTACAAAGAGAAGTGAAAAAAATTCTCCTTCCCACATGAAGCAGGCTGTCCTCAGGAAGGAGAGGCACCAGGATGAAATGGCCCGTTCTTACGAATTTCTCACACATCTCCACTCTGTCCCCTTTGTGTCTGTATTTTGTGGGTCTCTGCAGTTCTGTGGGATGACAAAGTGGCTCTCCAACTGATTCAGGCTCAGCATCACTCAATGTTCTTGTTATAATGATGTGCTGAGAGTCTGGTAATAAACAGCTATTTAACTGCTTTGCGAGGACTATTGGCTTGTTTTACTCTGCCTCAGAGTTGAGGTTGTCTGTAAGGTTGGGGACATTATTTTATTTTTTCTTTCATGAGAAGCAGGAATGAACATGATGAATGGATTGCAATCTGTTGTCTGTAATTGCCATAAATTAATCCTTCATCCTGTGTGGCCTGAACAAAGAGGACGGAGGTGTGAAACGTGCTGAGCCCAACACCTATCATTCTGTGCTCCAGGGAATGCATACAACGCACACACACAGAGGCTCATTTCTACAGGTTCTGCTTCAATATCCACACCAAGCTAGTTTAGATACCTGCACTTTTGTCCCCTGCAGCTCTTCTGCTGCAGAAATTTTTGCTGTGCATGACCAGGCACACATAGAGGGCGGAACGCATACGTGCACTGAGGCATGGGAACATAAATATAGGTATACATATACATGCGTATGCACTTACACAAACACATGCTGAGCTTTGTGGTTCAGTCAACTACAGCCCATAGCTACCAGGAGTCCAACACAGAGTCGTAGTGAAAAGGCTGGGAAAGAAGGGGTACAACAGACCAGAGCAGCACCTCTGGGCCATGTGCATCCTCCTGGACAGTTTTCTAGGGACTGCTTCTGGTGCTGGCTTGTGTTCCAGGTTTCCCTGCTTTATTTTACTTATTTTTTGGTAAAAATTTGGATCGTAAAAGGACAATTCTTCTTTTTCTTTGACAACCAAAACACTAGTTTTCAGCAGTGCAGGAAATCTCTTTTTTAGCATTTTTTCGAATTCTAAACTATTCCAAATATCTGATGTCATGAAATTGGGCCTTTTATTTAGACAGGGAATGGAGTCATGACCTCTGCAGCTTGGTAAGGAGCCATATTCTCTCAAAGACCTCACAGTGGCTGCTCTCTGGGCTTTTTAATATCTAGTTTGGCAGTCCAGGCTCATTTTGCGTTCTTACTGAATCATATTTCTGCAAGAGACAAAATCCTGTAGTGTTCCTATAGGACACTGTGAAGCCAGTTACAATAATCACTCACATTTCACTAGTGGCTATGAAGAAAAGTACAACAAAGCCTACCTCACAGAACTAATGAGTGTTTGTATCTATTATGGACAAAAAGTACTCATTCCTGGTGTGTGTGTAAATACAAATAAAAATGTGCATTTTCGGTGAGCACAAAGATCATGTATTTACACAGCATGTCTGAGCCAAGCACCCTCTACTTCAGCCTGAGCTAGCAAGAAACAGGCCAGCACATGCCTGGAGGCCCCATGGTTATTTAGCATGGCAGTATGCCATGCTGATAGACCCTGCCTTTTGGTTCATTCAGGGCAGCAGACAAGGTTTAGTAGCCCAGAAAAGTGCTACAGTACCTCCACTAACTATCCAGCTTTGTGACTGGAGGTACCCAGCTTTTAGCCAGGTCTGAGCATGAATGGAGCAGCTGGGGACCCTCATGTAGAGGTGCCAGGAATTCCTCTCCAAGAAGTTGCAGGAGGCTCCTACATAGAGCTCGAAACTTGGATCCAGATTCGCCTTGTATTAAAAGCAGGGCTGAAGATGTCTCATGTTTCATCTGTTTCCAATACATGAAATCAGGAATAGCCCTTCAGTAGCAAGAGGTAAAGATGAGCTTTTCCCAGGAATGTGATTCTTTCTAAACGTAATTTTTTAGAAAAGGCCTAAAGGATATTCAGGGCCAGAGTAGTCATGTCTAAATGTTCATTTGGGATTTGATCTTGACTTTAATCAACATTGACCAAAATGGAAAACAGCCATGTGCATTGGCAGAGTAAATGCCCAGAAACAAATTTCAAAAATTATGAGCAATTGCAGGCAACTCCATGTTTGAAGCTCACATTAAGATACATTTCTTTTAAGAGATGGGCATGCGCGTTTTCAGAAAGTACAGATAGTATCACTGGTCATCACTGAAAATTCAGGCCAAGGATTGCTTCTCTGATAATACCTACTATGTAAAGTGTATATTAATTTAAATCTTAAATGTAAAGTCACACAATTCTTCTGTCACGTGTCTACTACCTTTTTTTTAATTTACAATCTACAGGAAAAAAAATCAAACTCACTTATTAAGCTGTTTGCTTTTTTTTCTTTAGAGATGAATGAGCTGTGCTGTATCTCTGCTTTTTTATGCTTTTGGTTCTAATGTGTCTAAAAGTAAGCATTTGATCATTTGTTTCACAGCTAATGGAAAGCAGAAACATGCAGCAATGTTCCCAGGGCAGATATTAGCAAGTTCTACTTAGGAAAAATGATATACTGCAAACACCAAGGCTTTCTTCTGGAGGGATTTACATGCAGTTGCATTATACCCTTCCTTAACAGTCTCTTTTTCCTTCCCTTTATGGACAAGGCAGCTTGTGGACTGACACCAGCTTGGGCAGACCTGTTCATACCATAAAAACCTTTCTGCAGAGCAGTTTGCTGGTACTAGCAAACAGAGGGTTTTAGTTTGCAAGCTGGCGAAGAAGCTGATACCAAGTGATCAAAATTATCAGCAGTTCCTGGAGAAAAGGAATTCCTAAAAATCCTGAACATGGATTTGTTCATCCCATCTCTTGTGACAGTTAAACAGGGCTTCTGCTGTGAAATGAGGGTTTAGCATACAGAATAGACAGACACACATGTAATTAAATATCAGGACTTGGAGATGTCTCATTTTGAGACAGGATTAGTTAAAGTCCGAACTACTTAATCTTATCTACGTGCATGTGTAAATTGAATCTAGTCTTTCAGACTGCTGAACAACTTCTGAACTGTGCTTAGTTGCTTTGATTGTTTGTTGACTCTAGAATATCTGAATATATCCAAGGCTAGCTGTTAACCTTTGCACTGTGTGATCCAGGCTGAATACGCCATGGTGCTTCTTAGCTGTTAAATATTTCAGAGACAGTCAAGAATTACACATTTCTACTGCTACTTATACTGCATTTCCAACAACAACAGCAAATTCTTGCACATAAGTAAACAAAAGGATTAGATGTAAATGCAAAAGCCACTATATCTTTTTGGCATGATAAAGAAAGGGGAGGTAGACCAGGCATTTTAATGTCTGCCCATACACTGAGTTGTTATTGTGACATAAAAATAAGAAGTGTTTAAAATACAGTTGATAGCACACTATTGCCATCAAGAAATACATTGCTTGCTGTGATACAGAGCAACAGACCGAGTCTACACAGAATGAGGATACTGACCTGCTGTTAAATGGGCAGCATGGACAAAGATTTGAACCCCTGGCTTCAACTCAAAATGGACCAGGTTTTGGTTCAGTTTCTGGACCGTTGTTTCTGAAATCTGGAAAAAAGGAGAAAATAAGAAATGTATTTGTTTCTTGATAATTGGCTTAGGTTGCCAATAGGTGGGTAGGAAATAGAGCTGCACGCAAAGCAAAGATTTTGCAGAGGCACCAGACTTTCTGAGAGCAACTTCCTATCACCTTAGAAAGAGGGAGTTTGTGAAAGCTGAACACATCTGCCAGCATTATGTCCAGAGTGGTTTGTGTACCATTAGCAATGACTGAGAGCAACAAGTTGCCCTGTTACACCTCTGTAGGGGCGACCCAGCAGCAAAAGGGAATTGAGTCCCAAAGGAACATCATACCCACATGCGCAAGTGTCTTCAGGACCAGTCAGCAACAGCACATCGGTGAACTCCGTTTACTATTCAAACAAAGAGAAGCATTTCAATTGTTCATATTCCTTTGCTCATAACAAATAACTTATTGCTCATTGAGTGGCCAGCTCTGTGCTCTTAGACCATGTTCATAACATGTGATGTGCCTGAATCAAAATGAATAGTTTAAGTCCCTATCCCAGCCTGCACTGAAATTTGAAGTCCTAAAATTAAAATTTCATTTCATCCGCAGGTGGTTTCAAGCTACCTGCTTCCTGATCCTTACGTACGTACGTACCAGAACCAGCTCGAACCTGAAAGTATTTACTGACTACAGAGTGTGGCTTAAACAAAATGCATGTTCCACCTATTCTTATGGGTTACACGCAGAGAAAACGCTCTTATATTCTCTCTTTCATGCTAGAGGCATTCCATGGAGCTTTTAGATCACTAGATTATCTTGCCGTAACTCTAATGACAACAATAGAGTTCCAGCAGAAACGAAGCAGGCTATGCCTCCTTAAAGGACACAAAAAAAAAGGTGAGCATTTGCTGAGATAAGACTCCATGCAATCTGTATTTGTACAGTGCGGAAGCCAAGTTTTGGTCCAATCTGTTGGTAAACATTCCTTTTTTTAAGTCAGTTTGTCACAACAGGCACTGAGCCACTTTCTCCATACCACTCAATTCTATCCAAGAAGTTCCAGGCGTGTTGCCATTAAAAGCAAAAAATCCAGAAAGATTAATCAAGGAATGGAGGCCTATAGACGTGGTGTTGACAGTTTGTTTCATGTCTTTTGTATGTTCATTTGCTAGACGTTTCATGTATTTCATATTTTCTTCTAGCAGTGAGCAATTTTCTAACTGAACATAGCCACTGTTCTGCATGTTGGTTTATTAGGGAGAGGTAGTTGGAAAACTGCAAAAAAAACATCCCTGCCCCACATCCCTTAACAGGCAGTTGCTGAGAACGTTGTGTTTTTACAGCCATACTGAGACCAAGCGGAAACGTATTCTAGTGCTCACCACTTAATTTAACTTGTTTTAAAGAAATCCTTATTCCTTCTTGAAGATTAATGAAAAATTGTCAGAAAAAAGAATGTTCCAATAACTTTCACATCATCTTTTTCATGTTCTTCATTTTTGTCTGGTTGAGTTATTTCAGTAAATGCTACTCAGATAGGATTAGATGTTCCTTGGCTATCATTCATCACGGTATGAGATTTATCTGCCTCTTTTATTTTTTTAAGATTCTTAATGGTTCTTTCAATACTTTTGGCTTGCATACTTCATTTCTGGCTGCTGATCACTTGAATAGGTGCCTTTGGTTCAATATCAATTTGGCAATAACTCTTACAGGCATTTTATTTACATTTTTTAATATATCTCTTTAAAGTTTACAATTTTTTCATGAGTGCCAGAATAAGCAGTAAACACACTTCTTCCAATAGCAAGAAAAAGTACCACCTGCTTACAAAGAGCCATCTGCTGAGCTCAGAGCAGCAGGGATGATGACACAAAGATGTGCAGTACATGAAGAAAGCCTGGGAAGCAAATTATATTCCTCTTTAAGAATCTGAGCATATTAATAAACAGACTGACAACTATAAAGAGGGCTTCATCTCTAAAACCGGAGCAACAGATGCAGAGTGATATGCTGTAAGCCAGGTACGTTAACGGCTCACGGAAATAATGGGGAAAATACCATCCTGGCCATTTCCAGTCCCAAACATGACCTAACTACTCTCCTCTGCACCCCTGCATGGATTATCTTTGTTTCTGCTCTGAGATTTTGATGCTGCTGGAGCAGCTAAGCTTATGCAAAAAAGCAACTGCAAGATGGTAAACTGCAGAAAAGAGCCAGCCACGTGGCAGTCATTCCTATTCCACACATTGTGATAGCTGCACAAAATGATCAGGGAAACAGCAGAGGTAAAAACCATATGCAATGCCTTCTATACAAAAAGAGGCTTAATGTGATTTATAACTGACAATGCAGCTAGCAAATGTTGCTATCTAGTACTGGAGAATGGTTTCATCAAGGATTTAGGCAAGAAATGAAAGAACAGAACCTCAAGAAAGTCAGCGTGAGAAGGGACCGGAGACTTTGTTTGGCCCCAGTGACATGAAGAAACACTGAGATCTCACCCGGCCTGCCCGAGGACTCCTGCAGCACAGAGTGAGGAGAGCAAATCAACAGCATGGGCAGGGACATCACAGCTGAGAGGTGCCGTGGTAGCCTTCCGGCAGGCAAGCTGAGTGTGTGAGAGAAAGCTCAACCAATATTCTTGTCTGGCAAGCCAAAGAAAAGGAATAATACGAAGGGAAGAGGCAGTAAGAGTGGAGTAGTAAGAAAAATTAAGCAAGGCAGAGAGAAACAGTCACAACTGAAATTTGTTATTACTGTATTGCATTATTACATGATTATGAATGAGGACCTCATTGTACTGCATTCTGTACAAACGCAGTTCAGAATAAAATGATTTCTGCCTGAACCCATCAGTATCTCATCAGAAGCCTGAAATAGCCGTCACTGTTCCAGGATTACATGCAGTGTCAAAACAGGCAGCAACTGCTCATGCTGCTCAGAGTATACAGCATATTTCCATGGCTCAATTAATTATATGCTCTCCCAGTGGCTTTTTGGGTGCAACTTTTTTGCCTGAGTCTTTATGGAATCTGAACAAGTCAAAAAATGAGTAACAGCCTGAGACCTTCAAAAGCGCCAGAATTTCTTGTGAGAATCAGACATCTGCCTTCCTCAGGCAGCTCTGGAGATTCCTGACACAGGCTTCTGAGGGAAGAACAGATGCATTCAGACATGTTTTTAAAATGTTTGCTTGCTTAGTACAATATTTTCTTTTCTCTTTACATGGAAAGTTAGATTCTCTTCGAAACAGATGTATAGACAGTATAGAAAGAAGGAGAAAAATGCATTTCTGTACTTCTAAAAATTATCTGAAATAGAAACCATACACAGTGGTTTATAAACATCAGTATTTGAGATCAACGAGTAGGTTACACACAGCCAAAGCACCAAATTCACAGTAGGACTGGACACTGCTCTCCAAAGGTGGACCTGGTGCTGTTTCTGGTCCTCACAAGGTCCCAAGGGGATCTGTGAACCACAGATCACTCAGGACACTCTGAGACTGGAGAAGTGGCTCTTCTCCTCTTCTTATTTTATGAAGTCTAGCTCAGTGGATCATAAGTTATCAGACTTTACACTAGGAGTGGTTCTGACTCATATAATTTGTTTACAACATTAATAAAGTGCCTTTGAAGCAAATTTTGAAGTAAACCTCCACACTGATTTGTACCATGGATGCATTTTTGTTTAAAGAGCAGACGAGGAAACATCAAAGTACTTTGGCCTGTTTCAAATACAGCTATGCAACTCCAGTTGAACAGCTAGACCTTCAGCTGGGGAACAGGCTGGCCTCTGGCCTGTCCCTGTTCCTCTCTCACTCCTGGAGATGCAACTAACTCAGCTGTAGACAAAACTTCTTAGAATAGCAACCTCCTAATTTATAGTCTTCAAGAGTCTCCCTTGTGAAAATAATTAGCTTTCAGAATTAGTTTTGGTCCTTAACTGAGCCTCATTGACTTTATCTGCTTCATTTGCAGAATTAAGCATGATGTGCAAAAATAATTCAGTAACAGAAACCATTCCTCATGTATCATTTTTCATCAAAGGACACATAATGAATAATAATAACAGACAATTTGTGAAGGAAAAAAAGATATTCCAATTTAAAAATGGAACAAAACAAAAATTAATTTGGCTTCTCTTCGCATTTTGTCAGAATTAGGACTGTGAAAGAATCATGTGCAGCAAGAAACAGAATTATGACTCAGAAGGGCATTTTCCCATACCTTTATTGAATTTTGAAACCCCTGGTGTAAATTGGTTTAAACTAATTGAATGTGATTCAACTGCGCCAGTATGCACTAGCTAAGAATCTAGATAATTTTATAGATACTGTGTAAAGTATCTCGACTAATGAGTGCTACACTTCTATTCAATTCATTGAGTAAATCAATAAACAACTAAGGAAAGACTTACGCACATTGATTGGTAGGAAGCAACTTGAACCAGCATTACAAAAGTGAATCAGGAGTCAGGGCAAATGTGGATTACTTTAAACTGTGCCACTCACCCTGAATAACCTTGGTTATTTCACAGGGAGCCTCTAAAGCTTGAGTGCCTTAACACTAAAAAGAGCATAATCACTGACTTACAGGGTCCAGCAGGAATTTCTTGAGATCTGTTAACGAAAGATGCTAAACTCAAGTTGCCATATCCAGAGGTACTGTGAGAGCACAAAGTGGAGGACATTGCTGTGGTTACTCTGGGACTCTGGGACAAGAACTGATCAGCAAACACGAACCCAGAGAGAACCTGGACATAAAAGCCAGGGTCTACTTTAGATGAACAAAGGTGACCAGGAGTCTTGAGAATCAAGGGCTGCTCTGTACACTGAGCAAAAGATGAGAAGGCGAGAGGGCTGATAGTCAACATGGCAAGAGTTAACTTGAAGATATTAAGAGAAGATATATGGACAGCCTTTTCTACCGCATACAGGCAGCTGATCAAGAAAAGCTGACTAAAGAAAAATGTCCTTGACACAAGGTCATCTGTTTCATACTATTCCACTCTCTCCCCTCCTGCCTTTACTTCTTATATACTGGCCCAACCTTCCCTAACACCCGGTAGAAGACTTGGTCTGCATAAAAAGGTACAGAAGTTAAAAAAATCTCTCCTAGTAAACACTAGATGATTTATCCCTCTTCCTGGAATTTAATTTCCAAGACTGATTGGCACCATTTTCTGCAAGATTTTAAGGGGTTCACTGTCATGATCTTGTTGTTAAAATATTTTGGTGACTGGCACATCTGAAACATATCAGAGGAAAAAAAGTAGTGAAAGTCAATATGATAAAACACTAAAGTTTAGGAGAATGGGTGAAAAAAAGGTACAAAAAAAGACAGAAGCTCCATCTGCTACAACGAAGCAGAAGTAAAACTAAATCTGCTTGAAGTAAAGACTCCTAAGACATATACACATACAGGCTTCCTGAATGCCACTCTCCATAGTGCTCCATTCACCAAAGGTATTTCATCTCCTCAGTTCATTACTACCCATTTGATATTCAGTCATCCATGTCACTTCCTGTCTCTTTGCCTGGATACAGATACTGGCGACAGCTGCAACATGTTGAGCACAGTTGGCTACCAACCAGCCGGTACTGCCATTTGCCAAAGACTCCATCATGCCTGCTACATTGCTGATAGCTCGTTTCAGAGAAAAGATTAATGGCCTCAAATGTCATTAACTAGTTTCTCCTACATCTCTTTTGCATTCTGCATTAATGATTTTGAATAAGCCAGGTAAAAGCATGCAAATGGAGAACTAAAGGGAAACACATGAAAACACTGAAACCTTTACTTGATACGAAAACATCACTTCAGAATTCTCATGTATCTTCTGCTTACATCTCATTTGACTAACAGGAGACACATTTGCTATGCTTGACAAAAAACCTCCACTTGCAAACAATGTGGAGAGAAGATAATTTGTGATATGCATAAATAAAAAGACAACCCTTCAGAATCTTCCTACCGAAATAAAATGAGTAATCATATCTGTGCATTTGTATCACTGCCCTCTACTGATTGGTAAGTAGAGTATCTTCCTACAACACATTCATTCTGAATTGGATTAGTTCTAAAAATTACTCAAAAATTACTTGAAATGCTACTAATTAGAAGTTTGCCCTTCACTGCTGAGAAATAATTTGGTGCTTTTGAAGCAGCAGATCTGAATTCTGTAATCATCACATTCACCAAGCTCATTCACAAAGATGGTCTAACAACTGCATGCCAGCCCAAGTGGCCAACGGCAATTCTGGGTGGCTGCTTTTGTAAGATTTGGGATATTTTAGTGGTGGTGCAACAACAACATAAAAATTAAAAAGCAGCATTTTATAACTGCCAATTATTTCTACATTTTTAAGCAGTTTGGTAGTCTGTCCTCAGTCACTGTGAAATGAAGCAGGGGAACCAAGTGAGCCAATCAAAAAAAAAAAAAAAACCAAAAACGCAAATTCACAACATTCTAGTCATAAATACAAGATTTTTTGAATATGGAAAATGTTTTTGGATTCTGCAGGATGAAAAGGGCTTTCGATTTTTATGAAGCTGTAGAGAATAGGTTTACACTGACTACAGAAAGTGAAGTGGATCAAGTAATCTGAGGTCATCAAAAATTTTGTATTTATGTATTAGGTGGAATAGTCCCACACTGAGAAAACTTCCCCAGTCTCATACACAGTGTTTTTTTTCAGCTGTCAAGGACAATTAAACTTTTTAAAATGTACTTTAGTCTCCTATGGGAAATATCAGGAATGCAGAGTTCACATTTCTAAATGTAATCTGCAAATAGATATGACAATAATTGGTACTGTGTGTACATAAAAAAAAAGTAACTTGGAGTGCTTGAATGAGGGTGGTACACCAGCTCAAGGAGAAAATGACATCTACCTAAGGACTCCAGGTGGGGTCTCACCAGAGCAGAGAAGAGGGGCAAAATCGACTCCCTCTCCCTGCTGGCCACACCGCTTTTCATACAGCCCAGGATACGGTTGGTTTTCTGGGCTGTGAGCACACATTAGTCATGTTGAGCTTCTCATCAACCAGCATGCCAAGTCCTTCTCAGCAGGGCTGCTCTCAATCCATTCTCAGCCCAGCCTGTATTTGTTCTTGGAATTGCCCCATTTTGTTCCTGTATACTTTGAAGCTTCTTTTCCAAAACAGCAGAAATCATCCAGAACTATAACTCCTTTGGGTATGCACCTGCAAACACACAAACTCACATACGTGCCTTTGAATAGCTTGTTCATGAACACAAAACAGATTTCTGTTCCTACCAGAAAAGCACACTATACATCATAAAGTACCTAAGAAGCAACTTAAGCTGTTATTAGCAAAAACATCTGCTCCCAGCACTCCTCCCAGTGACTTCAGGCACAGGGAGAAGCTCTTGAATGGGCTCTGAAACATTTTGGGAAAGGGATAGTGAAAGATTAGAGGCTAAATGGATGACAAAACAGGAACAGTATCAGAATATAGCTGATATAGCTTTAGAGCTGAGGGCAGAGACACCTTTTGAGGCCCTCCCTAGGCAGTTCCCACTGAAAATAATGCCATTTTCTACTGGTCTAACTAGGAAGGGGAATGCAGTACCCACAAACAAGTAAGAAAAACATTCTGATCATCCTAATGGGAGCAGGGGAGATACTTCTCCACAAGAAACAGCTGGCTGCAAATGGCAAATAGTTTTTCTCTCTTCAAAGGTTACCTTTTGGACACTGTAGGATGCCAGAGAAGTTGCTGGAGTCCCACTGAAAATTACATTTCTTCTTGTGCATAAAAAGGGTCATGAGAGCACTGTCAGGGGCTCCTTTCTCCACAGCCACAGACATCATTTTTACAGGGGTAAAAAAGAAACAGACAAAGATAGGGAGGAACTGGCAAAATACAATATGCCGCTGAGTGCCACAGGGGAGCTGGGTCAGATATAAATTTGAAAGTTTATGGACGGGTTTCCTTGCCAATTTGTGACAGAGGAAAGGAGAAGGGAGATGAAAGACAAAAGGGAGGAAAGGTTTTGCAGAGCAGTAAATCTCCATCTTTTTTGTTTATTACATGGGTGGTGAAAATTGCAGAAGAAAGTAATTTGTCAAAAAAAAGAGATGATAGCTAAGGATGCTGAACAAGGGAAAGCTTAAGAATATGGGTGACCTAGTGGCTTGAGGTCCACAGCTAAGCTAACAAGGCTTTAGACCACTGCAAGAGGCAATTGCAACAGCCACTAACAGGTCAGGTAGATGAAAAGGCTATTAGAAAACAAGAATATGAGAAGGTGAAGATACTGTTGATACATGCACTGATGGGAAGACTTCACTCATTCACAAATTGAGGGACAAATCCAAAGAGAAATGCTAAACACTTTATGCCATCCAGTAGAGTAGCAGGCATCCAGTAATGCTAAGGATTTCACTGTAGCACTGAGATTGAGATTTGTGAGCTGATGACAGCTTTTACTCCAAAGCTCATATAGCCCACGCCAACATGGGGTATGTCTGCTTGAGTAACAGACATGCTGTGTGGGGAGGCAGAGGTACAGTGGTGCTTCACTCAGAGCTATTTCCCTTCACCCCTAGAATCTATAAGTGCTATTTCAGGGTTTTTGCCCAGCCCAGTGTTTCATCTTTTAGTCCTAATAGTGCTAGATACACCTGGTGGTCAGGACCTTTTGGGTCTGCAGGGAGATGGAGTCCTCCAGTTGTCATAACCTGCTTAAGCCTTGCACAGAGAAAACAATCCAGAGGGACTGAAGCCTACTGCCAGTATCATGAAGAGGACAGGCGGACAACCCAACCCCATCCATGTGCCTGAAAGTAATGAAGTTCTGATCTTCCTAGGTCTACCACCCAGCTCTGTCCTCCAATGCTTTCTCAGACTCTTGATGGCCTCATAAACTTTGCCTTGTGAGGTTACTCCAGTTCACATTGGCAGGAATCATCCCCTAAATCCTTCCTGCTTTCTTCCTACTCCCATGAAGCAGAACAGAACTTGAAGGGAAAGACATGACTTCATTCAAATTTATGCCAATTTGACATTACTGAGGGAAACCAAATGGGAGTCTCCACTCCTAAACAAATCTCCAATGCCTGTTTCCAGTGTTTGGGACAAAACAAATAACCCCAAAACAACACCAAAAAACCAATAAAAAAACAAAGAGGATGTAGCATGTACCATAGTCGTTGTTTAGACCCCAGTGAATCAGATGCATTTGTACCACAATTATTTGTTCTAACCTGCCTTGGAAATCCCACATATATATACACAAATGTGTAAACGTACACTTCTCCAAGTAATGGACACAATACCTGCTCTAGGTCTGCTGCTGTTCTTTTATTTTCTCCTGTGGCGTCTTGATATGGTAAAATGAAGAGCTCGGCAGATGTGGGCAGACCAGGGAGCACTGCGACCAGAATGTGCTTGCTTGAAATACCTGTTGCCTGATACATAGACAATTAATGGACAGATAAACAGCGGGGATGGCACTGAATGCTTACAGCTTCTTTGCTAAGGCATCACAGTACTTATACAAATGATGTAGGGTACATCTGGTACAACAGGGAGAATCTTGTTAAAATCCACTGCAGGTAAAAAGTCAGGGATTAATAATTTCCTGATCTAAGCTGTTTTACCATGTTCTCCAGTAAAATATGCAGGGTCCTAAGGCAACAGTGATTACCAGACATACTAAAAGGAGCTCCTAAACAACAGTTGCATATGGTGCGATTTGCTTTGTCTAAATTTAGCTATTTTAAAGTTACCTGACTATCCCAGGTTAGTCCCTGAGGTTCTTCATTCAGTCAAAGGTAATAAGCCGCATGTTAAAGGGCAAGGTATGTGGGCAGAATTGCACTCTAGAGGTGCGATTAGCCAAAACATCTTAAAAGCCCCAGGGACAGAGAAGACAATGAATCAAGTTTGAATCCCAAAAGCGAAACAAATTCTTATAGTTCACATCCCGAGTCAATTCCACAAGTTAATGCGGGTAATTTTTTTTTAAGTGTTAAAGATTGTATTAATCTGCAAAATTTTTTTTTTGTCTTGTTGGCTGAAAATCTTAAGCAATTAGTTTAAACCCAAATCCTCCTTCAAGACAAATTAGCCAAAATTCAGAAAAAAATACCCCACAGGCACCACTACCAGTGTCATCTCTGGTCATGGGTTTCAGCTGCTGCTACCATGACATTACACAATCAGATTGTGGAGTTCTTTTCCAGAAAAGGAGCTAGTTTGGCCTTCAGGAAGTTTTGTGAGCCAAAAGAAGGAGAAAGAGTTTGCTGAGTCTTGCTCCATTGGCTCTTTTTGTTGGAGATCACCTACCAAATCTCAAGGTTTTGATTTAAATCTTAAATTTCCAAGCCCTGATTTTTGTAGGTCACTTTTAAAGGAAAAAAAAAAAAGTGGCCTCAGATATAAGGGCAGATCACAGCAGCTGGATTCCACACAGAGATGACCTTGCAGTCAGGATTTGTAACCCTCTCAGACATTAACTGGACTTAAAACTCGTGAATTCTTCTTCCTGATAGTTCAGGAGCAAGGACTTGGAGCAGCTGCTCATTGAAGGAAATGATGGACAGTGGACAAGGCATCAGCGAAACTGATTACACATCATCATTACACGAGCTAATTCTGTGGCTATCCCATGTGTGACTGCTGACAACCCAGGGAATACCACATAGACCTATGAAAAGGGAACCTTTCCCCTCCACTGCACACCAAAGAAAAGCATGTGGTTTTGTTGCTGTTGGTTTTTTTTATGTGGATTTAGAAAAAAAAAAAGTAACAATATAAAGGTCTCATATAGTCTTTCCAAGTATTTTGTGAAGCCGGGGCTTACGTTATTTGTGCTTGCCTGGTGGGTTGCTTCAAGATGTCAAGAAAAAGACACACTATTACCAGTTAATGGAAAGTCTTCATTTTTCTGGGGCTGGGTATGATTTTTTTTTTTTGTCTGGAAGCTTTTGGCTGATCTACTCAGTTCATTCTTGTCTTCTTCATCAAAAGCAGGAGACAGGACTCAGCAAACCAATGGTATGAGCAAATAATTATGATCACAATATAAAATGGGATATTTTGTGATACTATGAAATTATCCCTACTTATAGAGAAGATCAGGTTTTAGTAGAGAACTATAATTTCTTATGCAGAATTTTTATACAAGTCTATGGTACTCTGTAATAAGAATGTAATACTTTAATAAAAGTTCATAAAAATTCTATAGCACAGCTATAATTTCCTATTGAATTATTTAGTTATTCAACTCATTTTTATACATTTTACTTAATTGCTGTAGAAATCTATCGGTTTTATCTTTAATTTTTACAGGAACTTCTCACAAAGGCTTGTTTAAGGTGAATCATTTAGCTATATAAAGAGGGATAATTAGCTATCAATTTTTAATTTTTTTTACTCAAACAACAAAAAGACTCTTTGTGTTTTCACTGCTCTGCTGTTGTAATGTAGCCTTGGTACTGTAGTTTTATAATCCTTTTTTTATGGCTTGATTTTTTTTTATTGAGTTGTTTGTATTCTGAAAATTCATCCTGAAGATAAATGGATCCTTGAATACTTGATACAGACATAAATAAGTCACAAGAACAAGCTCCAGAAAAATGTTCTTTTATTTTTTCCCCTTTCCTTCTCTCCTCCTGTCTTTTGAGCAAATCGAAGAAGAAATCTCAGAAACAGTCCAGACAACTTTATGTACACCTGATTAGTGCACAGTGTCTTTCCAGTCTTTTTGCACAGATGATGCACAGATGAAGAGCTTGCTAATAACATCTACAAGCTTTGTATCCTTTCAAAATCTGAGTATCTTTATTTAAAACAAAAAAAAAAGCAGAAACCCTATTTCATATGGTTCCTTTCACTATTTTTCTGCTGAGCTGAGAAACCCCAGCTGTCTCTTCTAACTTTTCTTAGCTTCTCAGTTTGAGATCCAAATCTTCAGCCGCACAAGAATATTTTTATGACATTCTGTTCCACAGTTAAAGAAGGAACTTCAGAGCTTCTCCATAGTGTTGATGGGGAAAATAGCATCCAATCCTGACCCATGAACCTCATGGCATGTGAAAGACAAAGCACTTACTGTAGTGCTCTTCTCTGTAGTAAAAATTGATTTCTTTTTGGTCTCGTAAGTTTCCTACAGCATATTTGCAATTCCTTTAGAATAGCACTACTTTCCACTGCTGTATAAGAATAGCAGTAAAAGAAGTAAGAACTGCAACACAGCAGTAAAGACATTTGTACAGCTATAGGTAGGTATAAATAATTTATTTTCTATATGCCCTTTTCTCAGAAATCTTCCACATAAACCACTGTCAGTGAAATGAATAAATCGAAGGCTGACTGTGAGCACCAGATTGTCACAGGATGGGATAATTTCAGCTGTGTAAAATTTAGGATTCTGGCCCCAAACACTAGTCTAGTCTTCTTTTATAGTTGCTAGAAACAGAGAGACACCTTGAGTGAACAGTTGATTGAGTCCTAATGTAGGCACAAAACAGAAATTAGAACCATTGTAACTCAGGTTATACACACTGCTTACCTCCACCAGAGCTCTCTTGACTACTCTGCTGATGTCCCTTCTCCACTCTGGTATATCTGGATTGTAGTCATCCAGGTTTGGAGAGAACGATAACCGCAGGGACTGAAATTGCTCTGCAGATACAATGACATGGTGGTGAGTAAAGATTGTGAAATACCTCACTGCCAAAGAAGCGGGCAGAACCTAGTGAAACCTGCCACAGTTCCTGCTTTCCTTAATCAATCGGCAGGTGATGCACAGACTGCCAGAGAATCCAGCAGGGAGTCTGAGAGAGTCACCGAGACATTCACTGCTCGGGTGTCCTGGAAGTAAAAAGGGTGATCAGTCCTTGCTTCAATGGATGAATAGCACTGGAAAGCGAGCTGTGTGTTGGGAATGTAATTGAAATGCTACCTCAATCTTGACTTCTGAAGCAGGCAAGCCCTGTGAAAGAATCGGTGATTGTGCTCTCATAAAACATGCCTTAAACACTTGAAATCTTAACTGGAAGGAGACAGGGATAAAGGTGGGGAGAGGACTAGCTTTGGAAAACATACTTCTTAATCTCTGTTGCTATTAACAGAGATGCCCACGCTGATCACTAAGACCACGTGCTTAGTATAAACAGCTAAAATTGTGATTCCCAGTGGTTCTTAGACTACATCTACACTATATGAAATTTGTGTGTCTTAACTGCTGCTGAGGCCTGAGTACAATATCAAATCAGTACGGATTGCTGTACAGAACTGCAGCACATAGCACTGACTTTTCTTTCAAGCAAAGCAGCTTTTGCACGAATTAAGAGGCCTCTACTGGCCAAGAAGGGGGAAAACCAGCTCGCAAAACGACCTAACATTTTGACAATCATTTAGGATGACAAAATAGTGATAGAGCAGATGCAGAAGGCTCTGGGAAGGAGAACAATCCTCTGCAGTCACCTCAGTCTGAACTAATGTCAGTCAGCAGGCTTCAGAGTTGTTATGCTGAACTGATAACTTTGAAACTGAGTTTATAATCTCACCCCAAGCATCCTGGAATAAAGACCTTATGTTGCTGTCAGCTAACCTGGCCCTCTAGCTCTTCACTATGGAGAATTCTACATGAAACAAAGGAGGAAGAGCTCACCATACACAGCAATAGTCTTTGTATCCTGAAGAATGGTGTTTCCTGCCGAGACCTGAACTGTGATGGTGTTCATCCCTTCCACAGAAAATGTGAATGTGATGCTCCCTTCCAATGTGATCAGTGGCTGCAAATACATTAGAAAAGGAGAAATTTAATTAATTTGGCTGGAAATGAAAAGCAAAAATTAGTTTGGTGCTCTAGCCTATTGGGATGGTTTGGGGAGTCAGTTCCAGCTTGGAAACTTAAGACACAGAAAGCGTCCTGTTACTTGGAAGCCTGTTTTCTGGAGAGGGCCCAGGGATCCAAATGGGGATGTCCTCCTGAAGCTCAAAATAAGGTACCATAATTTCCAAAGGAGCCAAGTTCTAAGACCTCAGTATTTGCTTCCCACTTAGCATGCTGGCTGTTCTGGACTCCATGTTAAAGTGCCCATCTTTGCTGCACTCCCCAGAGAGGTCCAGATCCTAATATAAGGGCCCACAAGACTCGCTTGCTCAGGTGTCACACTCGTTTCCCACGTCTAGCTGTCAGTAGTTTGTTTAAGGTCGCTCAAGGAGGTTGTGAAAGAATGAGGAGGCAAATTAAGATTTCTCACTTCTCGCACGTTATCCTTAGACATGGAGACACTATTTTTGGAAAGTGATGGTGTTTAGAGAGGACCCAGATCCCCTCAGCCTGCTTCGCTGTGCAAACTAATTTATCAGTCAGTTGTGTCCCCCTTTCAGCAGTCTCTGCCCTAACTTCTGTTTTCATTTATTAATGAAATCTGGGTGAGATCTTCAAAGCACCCAGTATGAAGTCAAACTCTGTTCCCATTGTAGTCTGTAGTAAAACTCTCACTTCAATGAGAACAGAGTTAGACCAACTCTGATCACTTAGGAGCTTAGCAGATCAGAGGGAAGGTTAAAAGGTGACAATCACAGCCTTTAAGTACCTCTAGGGGGAGATGATTTCTGATAGTACAGAGTTCTTTAATCTACACACAAAGGCACAGCAAAATCCAACAGCTTGAAAACGAAGCTAGATGAATTCAGACTACAAATGCAGTGCATGCATTTAACGCTCAGGATAATTATCTGTGGTGAAACAGTTGGGGAAGAAGGTAAGAAAGAGAAGCAGTGAATTTTCCATTATCTGAGGGAAATCATTAATGCAACACAACACCAACAAAAAGTCAGGTTCTGCCTTAACCACAAACAGTTAAATAAAGCAGAAAGTACCGATGAAACCCTCTGACCTGCATTATACAGAAGGTAACCATCTGTGGTTGAATGTCCCCCTTGGCTCTACAAAATTCATGAGAATCTCTCCCCTCAGAGACTAATTAGGGTCTCTGAGTACTACAGCCACAAAGGTATGTAAAATAACAGTTACAATGCCTGTGCAGATTTACCAACACTGCAAGCATAGAGGCAACAGAATGTGGCGCATGCTGTTCTCATATCTGAGCACAGCCCAGAGGCAGGGAGGTTGTTGGGAACCATTTTATCCACCGGCAGCACATGATAATAAGGTCTTCTTGCACATGTGGTTTAACATAGGGTGTCGGGGCTCAGCGTATTTAAAGGGAGGCACAGAACTGATGGCAGTCCTTCCCTTGTTAGTCACCAGAGAAATGAGGTTTAAACTCTAGGGCTATGTAAAGTCAGTTCTAGATGTAAAAACAGCTTTAGTTTGCAAGGTTAGTTTCCTAAAAAAAACAACAAAAAAACCCCAAGCTTTTGTTGTTGTTGTTGTTGTTAACTGGGGTGGGGTGGGTGGGAACACACTAGAAACTCTTCTGGATTTTGGTTCGCTACGTCCATGTTGGATGTAAAGGCAGTGAGAAAGCTATTGGCAATTTGCATGGAACAGCAATAAACCCTATAGCTAAGTCACAGGAACAAAGACAAAGCAGTTCTTACACATCAGCACTGGTACATCAAAGAACCATTGACCACAGTCTATTGGTCTCTGGCTTACAATTTTCCTGAGTGACTATTTAGAAGCATTCTCAGATCCCTTTCCCTCCCTCCCTCCTTCCTCAGTGAGAGCGCTCCTCTGGTATTGTTTTGATCTCTATCCATAGGGAATACAAACCTCCGTGTTGTTCCCAAACCACCAGATGTAAGTAAGTGTTCCAACTTGGCTTGGCCACAGTACTGCGGTGGCATTGACCTCCTTGTTCTTTGTGGTGACAAATGGTAGAGATAAGTGAATGTGTTCCAAGGGGCCTGTAGAGACAGAAGCAGCAGGTGAGTCTTCCCTCCCTCTGAAATGTCAACATGGGGGAGAAAGGAACTAAGGGGATGTCCATTGGTTTAGGGGAGAGGAGTCCTCTCCAAATCATTGTGGGGCATGACAGTTAATGTTTTGGCTTCGTGCCATTTCTAGAGAGGCAAGCTTAAATCTCTTCCTCATAGAACAGCAGCTACCCCTGTACCTGGAGCTGAAAAACTTAGATTCTACTGAATGAATGTCATATACTCAGGGATGTTATATACAACTTAAAAAATAGGAGCAGAGCCCTATTGCGTGAATACGGCTTTCACTGGGAAGACATAAGAATGTGTAGGACAAATGGCTTCAGTGGACATGAAGCAGCTCTGCTGATGCAAACTGCTATGATTTTGTGAACTTCAGCAGTGGTGTATCTATTTATATCAGCTGAAATTCTGTCTGAAGGCAGCTATTAACCAAGTGCCTTCATTTTAATATTACCTTAGACTTCGTTCTTTTCCTCAATAAACTCGTTAATTTCTTTAGTATAAACAGAACATAATTCATTCGACACGTGACATTATGCCCAGGGTTACACATTTCCCATCTTACGGAGACAGATGGGCCTTTGTTGTTACATCTTGTTCTGTAGATAATTTTTTAAAATGTGTTCTGACTATTTACATCGAGAACAAAGCAATTGTACTGAGAGTGACAGAGAAGGAAAAAGAAAGAAACCCCAGGTGACATGTGGACATGGGTTTCTTAAAGAAATTAAGGCCACATCTATGTGTCCAACATCTGCAAGCTTCCCAGTGATGAGAAGCAGAGATGACAGCCTGGGAGGATCGATTCCATTGTCCATCTGGATTTGAGATACATTGCTAGAGGATTCTACGTATTTCAGGACATAATTTATGACCACATCAACACTTACACCTTGCTTTTCAACCTAAAGGAACACCGCACGTTTTGAGCAAGCAAACTGTACCCCTACACAGCACACAGGCAGAGAGGCAGAGAGAGACACATGCAGAAAACTTTGCCCAAATCAGACTCTACAAACAATGCCAGCATAAACAAGGACCAGTGTTCCCGACTTGGTCTGAAATGCAGCTTTCTCTGGGTTGTAGACACAGCTGCTGCTTAACCTGATGCAGCCCAATTAAGTGCTATCCATGATCAGACTAACCAAAGTCTGCTATAGACCAGACAATGGCTCATTTTTTCTTTTATAATCAGCAGTCACCGCTCTTCTTGAAAACTCATGAGAAGCCAGAGCTTCACCTTTTTGATTTTAATGGTATTCTCCTGCTCAGACACATTTCT
Organism: Opisthocomus hoazin; assembly: GCF_030867145.1. Classification (NCBI taxonomy): domain Eukaryota; kingdom Metazoa; phylum Chordata; class Aves; order Opisthocomiformes; family Opisthocomidae; genus Opisthocomus; species Opisthocomus hoazin. Next base: position 67,863,923 of record NC_134419.1, read on the forward strand.
GTGACTGGGCTGTGCCTGCTCTCAGCAAGACCCCGAGACCTGAGAAACAGCAGCTTCCCAGGGTAAACATTTTGCAGCTTGGGTATCCTTTGCGATGTTTGCCAAATGCCCCATGTCAGCAACAGCCCTCTGAAGAAATAAATTTCCAAACCCTGGATGCGGTGACAGCAGTGACAATGGAGCCCATATAAAGTCTTATACACTCCAACACAACTGCACAACTGCTCTGAGTACATCTCCGATGATCCTGCACTGCAGAGAGCGCCCAGCACCTCCTCGGACCTCCACCACATGGTGGCCAGGAAAGAATAGCTCAAGCAAGTCAATTCTGCCTTCGTATTTCTGTGCAAATAACTGACGGGTCAAAGTGGCTGAAATGCTGAACTGTTATCTGGCCAGCAGATGGGGATAGCTCCCTCTGGATAGGCCTTCAGCTTGGTAGGAGACTACTTAGTCCCAGGTAAATTTGAAGATAATTCAAAAGAATTCATTTCTGAGCTTCATGCGGGGCCATGGAGACTACAGATCTTCATCTGTCCAAGGAGAAAACTGTGTACAAGTCCCAGATAATAGAAAGGGAGAAGCTTCTCAAAAGGTTCATTTGGACAGGTGATGTTATTCTGAAGCATTCAGCCAAATGTGTAACTCACTTTGCAGAGGAAAATTTAGACCTGTCAGGACAGTTCAGAGACAACCTGTTGGCTGGAGAAGTAGTTTATATACAATTTACTGTCCATCCACCCTAAAATGCTCCTGTCTCACAATAGCCTGCATTTCTGGATGTCTGGACCAACTGCAGCGAAGGCACTGCTACTGCGCGCTGGCCCCACGGCTGCGGCAGGAAGAGAGGGCACAGGACGGAAACTTCACTCTCATCTTTGAGATCGCAAGCACCGTGGTTCCGTGCCTGCAGTTTTCCGCTCAGCAAGGCTGCTGGCCACGGGTAGCGAAGGATGTTGAAGGGTCCAAATCTGGCTGCACACATTCATCTATCAATCTGTAACAAGGGGTCACCCAGTTAGTAGCCCTTCCTAAAAGTCTCTGGACGTTTAGGCTGTGCACTGCTTTTCTACGGATCTTGGCAATACGGTGTGCGTGTGTCTATTATAATAACAGATATTTTTACAAAACTCCCCAAAGTCCCAACTCATACACCTCAAGCAGAATACTCAGCAAAGAGCTGAGTGGCAATGCAAGTATTTAAATAGGATCTAGAAGCTTTTGTGGATCTGGGTGTTAGGCTCTGAAGGGGACTGGATTTACTGTACATCTTCGTCCTCAGCAAATCTGCTGCTAGCCTGAGTGGCACCATGCTCGGTCTGCAACCTGCCCAGACATCCTTAATTCTTGTCATGTAGAGAAAGGTGGGACATATTCCTTAGAGCCATCACGCCTCCAGGGGGCAGGCACAAATAATGATCGCACAGTACTTAAGTCCCGTGCTGGCACTACCTATGCACAGCACAGAAACATACGCTATCAGCTGCTAAGTCACACAAACATACCTGAATATAGTTTATTTCTTGTAGTGCTTAAACAATCAAAATGGTTGTTAAGCTTTCAACGTCTCAAGAAAACGGAGTAAAACTGCTATAAACTAGAAAGCCATTATGAGTGAGAGTGAAGGGTGGGCACCTGCCTTCTCCTCCTGTCTTGTGGTTGTTGCATTAGAAAGCAGTTGTTGCTTCGCATGGCCTCATTACTTTGCAGCCAGACTCAGGGTGTGCAACGGTCCCTGTGGAATCGGCTCTTGTCAAACAGCGAACAATTACAAACCCTGCTCACACAAGGCTGTCAGAAGCTCCTACGAAATATCAACCACCAAAACACTTCTCCATTTGTTTCCAATGACCTTTACAAAGAGTAAAAAAGGAAAAAGAAAGATGCGGCTTCTGTTGAGCTGACTTTCATAGCTAGCAGCAGTGGAAGGGGGATTTCTGAATTCAGAGCCCGCATCAGCTCCCCTGATAGTTACCCAAGCACAGTCAGGGAGGCAAACTAAAATGTGACTCCAGAACTGAAGAAATTACACAAACGTGTATAAATGTCTATTCAGAGGAGAGGTCCTTTCCTCTACCCCACTTAAAATGATACTTAACTAAAAAAAAAAAATCAGTAGCTGTCTAAAAGATGAGAATTTACCTTAATTCACCAGTGCCTCAGAGGAGAAGTGATCTAGACAAAGCCCTCAAATCAAAACCCCAGGCTTCACAATAAGCTAATTTATGAGTATAGTGATTTTTGCAAGATATTATGAGTTTTTCAAACACGTTGTGCTGCTGAAAGATTACGTGACACAAAAGTTTGCCACAGACTAGGATCTGTTGGGTTAGGGAATCATAAATGGTACTCTATGATCGTGAACTGAAGGTCTTTCGGAAGAGAGGCACTCAGGGAGATATTTACTGCTGCTTCTCAAGTGCGCCCTCATAAACCTCCGATCTCCCACAGCTATACCTCCTACTGCTCCCATCTGGTGACACGACGATGCACCATTAAAGAGCTGCCCTCTTCCCCCGAAGAGGCAGCTGTTTTGATGCTGTACGAACTAACTCCAAAACTAGATTTAAAGTATACGGAATGTGCTAAAATATCTAGACAATATATGGAGTTAGTTTGGTAGAGGATAAGTGGTATTTCTGTAAGCATAACTTTGGGGTTTGGAATTTCCTTTTTTTCATTGAATCTGGCACACAGTGGAAAACATAAATAATCAACAAAAATTCCCCCCCCCTACCCCCCCTATAAAGAAAACAAGGGTCCCAAACAAAACCCATTAAGGATGTTACAAAATTTCAATAATAAATTGCCCCTTTGGGTTCATAACCATGTGCTAGAATAAATATGAAAGAACACATTGCTTGTTTTATGCAGGGACTTGAGATACATTTCAGCTGCAAACCAGAGACAGCTGAAGTATAAAAAGGTTGAAAAGAACAGCAGAAGAGCAATGTGAAGATAATATTTTTTCTTGTAATACTCTTTAACACCAAGATTTTGGTTCCTATGACAACAGAAAGACAGAAACACACTGGTTTCCATTCCAGAATTGTATTTCATTAGGTTGTATTTCCAGGTTGAATTTCATTAGAGGGTAAAACACAGGTGCAAAGCAAAAGTCAAGACTTTTAAAAATGATTAAAGATCCTGGATGTCTTTGTTTTTCTGTAAGTGTAAACATGCTAATGAAGGTGCATTTCAGAAAGGGCTGGACGCTCCTTTGAGGTATTACAAATTAGACTATGCAAAATTAGAGGTGGAATGTGGTTTAAAAAGCAAATGTCTCTATTGCCTGTGGCTCCTCTCAGTCTGGAGTTCTCTGATGGAGGACAGACAAACTCTCATAAAGCCCCAAACGTCATCTCTGAGGACAAGCAATAATTTTTTAAAGAAGGACAGAAGCTAACAACAAGTATGAACATACGTACACGTTACATGCAGGTAGAGGACAGCATTGTCAGAACCCAGGCTGTTTTCCACTAGCACGGTTACTCGGAATATGCCCACGTTCTGGTAGATGTGCTTGATCCCGTCTTCTGTTGAGCTGAGATTGGCATATGACACAGCAATGCCGTCTCCAAAATCCACCTGAATGAGGGATCTCTGGAGGTCTCCCTGTGGTGACAGAAAAGAGAAAGGGTTGGAATAGACTCTGCTTTTCTTTTGAGAGACTGGATCAGTGGGGTCACCTAGATCTACCAGAGGATAGTTACAAGGTCTGACGTTACCTGAGGAAAAGTGGTCATTTCATCAACTTGCTCAGTAGTCAGTGGAGAGAAAGATGTGCGGTTTCAAACAGGATTCAATGGTTTGGGCACTCTTGAGTGTTTGACCATGCCAACAGAAGGCATCAAATGGGATACGCCCCCACGGAGGTGAGCATATCTGAGCTCCTCAGCTCTGAATCTGTTTTAGAAGGAGAATATATTCTCTCATGCATGGTGCTGGCCTTGGACAAAGATCTCTGAAGGACCCTTAGATGATCTCCCAATTCCTCTAGGCTATCATCACTAGGGCTTTCATCATCTTTTGTTACTAAAAAAGGAGATTATGTCTTCAAATATTTTTCAGTAAAGCCATACTGCTGGGACAAAAGTTGTTTGTGTGGTTAAAACTGCACCACCATAGTCACCCTGCTGGCTTTATCATCTCTGAGTATATTTGAGGTCATGCAGTTGAAGTATATTTCAGATCAAGGTATATTCCTCTGCATGTTTGAGTTAGCAGCGGAAGATGAAAAGGTTGACAGCATTTTAGAAAAGCCCTGTTTCTGCAAGTGTCAAAATTTGTGCTCTAATGAGCGTTTTTTCTCGTCTTCATTTCCTTCATAGCCATGAAACACATGGTGTCTACAGGTGCTGCCAGGGAAGGCAGCCATTTCTAAGGCATGCAAGATTTAGATTTCAATTTTTCTTCCAAATTCCCTAGGGAGAAAAGATGCTGACAGAGACATCTGAAAATCTAATTGGAGACGAGATTCAGCTGCTGTTTCCCCAGTTTTTGTCATTTGTCTTGGCCTTTCCTGTTTTGTTTTAAAACCCTTTGAACTGGAAATACATTTTCCGTTCTGTAAGATCCAGGCTATAACACTTCTCTGAAAATGCCACATTTTGAAAAGCTGACATTTAAAATTCTAGCTTAGAAAGGGAGAGAAAAAATTCAGGAAAAACAAGAGACTGTGTTTTGACGTGTTCTAATGTTTTATCCGTGCCAGGTAAGAGCACAGGCAGAGTAAGACAGGAAGAGAAAGCAGGTGAGCAAAAATTGAAACATTTCCCACACAGCCCACACCTGATCTACATCAACCCCAGCCCTCTGTGTCTCAGGCAGCTCTCCAGAGCCACTTGCAAGTGCCTGTTTTGCCAAAAGAAGTTTTGTTTTGCAACAATTTGATGCATATAGATACATCTTGCAAAAACCTCCAGGTCCTCCTTGTCATTTTTGACAAGACCAATACCACATGATCGTGATTTTCTGAAGTTTCCAGCCCAATTAAGGTAGACACAAAAGTCTCAGCATTACTTCTACAGCCACAGCAAAGTACTTGAATGCGACCAGCACCGAGCTGCCTTTGGGCAGCCTCTTTGGACTTCATTGCAGGAGGTTTTTAACGCCAGTGCTCTTCAGCATTAAGGCAGAGATTTGCCAGGCTGGCTCTTTGTGGTGATATCTCTGCATTCAGGTCCTATATTTTGAACACACTAAGCTAGTCAGCAACCAATTACAATAGCTGAAAAAAATGAAGTACTTTTGATGGATGTTTTTTACCTTGAACTAGGTATATGCAATATGCACAAGCTTGGATATAACCTGAAGAAGCACACTGCAATCTTGATAAAAGCTTTAGTGCGGCCAAAGACTTCAGCATACGCTGAACTTTAAGCACATGAGTACTCATTTTAGCCTGAAAAGAAGCCCTGGGAACTAAAACCCAAGTTTCACAAGGCCCTATATTATACTTTTTACCTATACAACATTTGTTACTAAAATGTAAATCAGAAATTTACTGTTTTCTATACGACTTTTTCATTAAACTTCCAGGGGTTTCCAAGCATACACAAAAGATTCCCTTCTCTCCTTCCCTTCGTCACCCTGCCAAGCCAAATGCATGTTTTTCCTGTATCTTGTCAAAAGAATAAGTCTAGGGCATACACAAGACCTGGATGCCTCCAAAAACCTGTGAAGCTTCCTGCCTCAGGGTATATCAAGAAACAGTCCATACAGTTTGCAACAATATTTTTACATTTTGATTACATCATGCAGCTCTCAGTATTTTTGGTGTATGTGAGACCCACCTAGCACAATTCTCTCTCAAACACTCCATCTGAATCTTGCCCAGAAGGTAGTAATAATGAATTTTCCTTATTGACTTTCAGTATTTGTATCTAAATGAAAGTATTAAAACAATGCAACGCAGTTCAAGGTTTTTAATTTTGGTACCCATGTTTCAGATTTAATTTTTAAGTCTTCAGTTATGCACTGACTTAATTATCCTTTGCAAGAGACAGACACTGCTCTTGTTGGATTGTCTTCATGGATTAACGTTTTGTGCTTTCTTCAGATTAACCCGCTTCCTTCTTTGGTATTTTCACATCACCATCAGGAAACATCCATCAAAGATATTTCTGTTGGAACTGAATATCACGCATGGGATACCTTTAGTCTAGGTCTGTTTAAGGCATATGTTTAATCTTAAACAGACATGCAAGACCAACTTGATCAAGTACTGAAAAACGTGCTTTCCTGTGCAAATTCCTGCTTTCAGAGAGATGCTCTTAACTTTTTAAAATCAGAAACTGAACAGAAATTTGTCTTTTATCAGAGCAAATATCTTGATACTTTTCACGTGTGCTTCTTTTTCTACTCCAAAATAGTTAATTGTACTAATCAAATCATTCATCCTGACTGCCAGCTGTGCCAGCTCGACTCAGCTATGAGCCTTTTCTATAGAACTAGATCTTCTGTGCTCCACAGGCATCAATAAGTACAGCCTCTCAGGATTATGCAGAATAATTCAACTTGTGTGACTGTAATGCTGTGTGTCATAATGAAGGCGAGGTCAACTATCATACATTTTCATGGAATTTCAGCAGTGAATTTAAAAATGCATGAAAGGCTCATGGATTTCAGGATTTCAGGATATCTCTCAACCAGTTTGTCATCATCGGTAACACAGAAAATGCAATTATAATTCAGATGACAGTGATATGGGGGAGGGGATGTACTGACCTTCTGTCTGTGTGTTATTAACAGGAATGAGGTGGTGCTAGTAAGATAAACAGCCGTGATTCAGCATGTGCGTTTAAAGTTTGGGTGAAGGTTTTGTATTTTTGTAATCGTTACTAACTTGTGATGTCAAAAGAGGGAACACAGTAGGATACCACAAAAAAATGCAGACTATGCTTTGCATCTTTAATTTGAGTACCTCAACAATCAGAACAATCCTAATTCTGAGCTCAACTCCAGAGACTTCAGCTGAGCTGAATTCTGAACTGCACAGAACGACAGTGCTGAGGTGGGAAATGCTAATGGTATTGTCCCCCAAGTGGAGTCCCCAAGCTCATTAAATGTTCCTGAGACACACTGTACCTTGTACAGGCGTTTATTAACATTGTCATTACAGAAAACCATAGTGGTCTTCAGGAAATTCAGGGCTTCGTTTGTATATACACATGATAGCCTTCTGAGCATTCAGCACAAAAATGAAAGGCACGGAGGGCATCAGGGAGAAAGCAAAGCTCTTTGTTCAAATAAGGGAATAAAAAAACTCAGAAAGGTTAAGTTTCTCACTCAAGGTCACGCAGAAAGAGCTCAGAGTGTGGTTCAGGAATGAGTTCAGATTGCCCAAATTCTAGCCTGTGGCCTGAACTGCAGGAACAGATGAGCTTTCCCCACACATTAGTCTAATCCAGACATCATACAGCAGCAGCAAGTAGTCAAAAGCAAGCAAAAATCTACTCCAAGTGGAGTGACTTCGTCAAGTGAGAACTGAGGCAGGCCTGGAATGTCAAAGACTTTCGGCTGTCATTTTCTCAAGATAAAGAATAAATTAGAGGAGGCAGTTTTTCTGTGAATTATCTGTAATGAAACAGCCAAAGCCCTGAACCTTTCTGCCCTGAATGTCTTTACTGTCCATTTCCTCAGCAAAGATGTATGAGCAATCAGATGAAACGAGTTTGAAAGCCATTGTGTTGAATAGCGTTGCTCTGGAGGCTGCAGCATTCAGTGTCTCTGCTGAAGCACTACAGCAAGCAAAAGCTTCTGATGTTCATACAAATAACTCGAACGGACAAATAACCATTTGGTTTGTGACAGGCAAGAGACCTACATGACTGTGTGATGAGGAAGGTACACAGAAACAACACCCACTTAATAAAATTCCTCTATTTTCTACAACAGAGCAGCAAAACATGTCAGGGACATTGGGTTGAAGAACTTCAGTAAGAAAAATGGCTTTGTAATTTTTGGCTTTGGGTTCTTTTGTTGCTGTGCAAAAATAAAGTAAGGATTTAGGCTGTTTAAGTCAGGAAACAAATATGCTGTCAAATGCTGCAGTGTGAAAAACGGCAGCTATGGGTCTGTGCATACAGCCTAGGCCAGGACAAAGCACTACCCTTTAAACCGGCAGCATTTTGAGGCATTGGAAAAATTTGCTTTTAAGCAGAACTAGTTTTCTCCTGTACTGCTATTTAGTGACACAGATGCTGTTGTTATTCTGCCTAGCTCGATGGAAATTAAAGAGCAAAATTACCAGCATTAAGTGTGGTGCTCTGCTTATTAACCACTTCCATAATGTTTCGTACAATGGGACATATGCTAATATAAAAGGAAATATTGATGCTTCCTGGCTGTTGTCACACAGTAAAAATATCATTATTATACCCAGAGAACTAACCTGGACAAACCTTTCCAATAACAGAACCAAAGATATTAAGTGCAAGGTGACTTTGCAACAGTTTTTAAGAAGTCATACAGAAATTCTAAAAGCTGACAGGAAATTTAGACCACTTTGGAAAGTATTCTTATATTCAGGTCATTTAACTATGATTTGTTGGTTGGTTTTGCTCCTAATGATATTTATATGCTGCCAGACATAAACGCTTCACAGGAAAATTTCATGTGAGTCAGGGTTAGAGAAACTGGGCCAGAGCCCCAGCTCTCAGAAATCAGCAATGCTCTATGCACTGCTGATTTTGGCACCTGGTCCCTCTTCACTTGCACTGTTTTCAGCGATTGTTTCCCTTTTGTGTCTTCTTCAACATCAGAACACTTCTGAATGTCTTGTCTTCATTTTTGTCTTCAGGCATCTTTTACTGGCATTGTGTCATTGTCAGAATGACACAGTCCCGGCCCTCAGCATCACCACAGGCACAAGCAGGCTCTACAAGAAACCCCTGCACTGTGGTTCCTGCCCCTCACCTGAATGAAAACACTTTTTTACTGACACCATTTCCCTCTCCCTCCCCTCTTAGCAAACCCCTCCACTACAGAGATGCAGTGACTTTTCAGGGCCTCCAGTGAGCCTGCCTCTGCAGTTCGTTCTTCTTTTCAGACCCAGGTGGGTCCTTAGCTGGAGCAGAAAGCCCTAGAACAGTAACAGGAGTACAAATATCAAACAAACTCTTGTACCTTTGCTCACCAGCTTCTTATCTTTTTTTTTTTTTTCATGCAGGTCAAGTGGAATATAGGCATCAAAAGACAGAGCTGGCAGGCTGTGGTGTATGGAACAGCTCTGCAGATCTTAGGTTTCAAACAAATTCTCTCAGAGGGATACAAGAGATGTTAAGATGCATAGGGACTACAACACAAGCAAAAGCCACTGCTTTTTTACAGCCTAAAAGATAACAACTCTGACTGGCATAAGCTAAAGGAAGAGTTTCCACCAGGGTGAAGCACTTAAAAATATTGGCCACCCCTCCAGGGAGCAAGGGTTAAATAGGACAACTTTCTCCATATGATGTTGGGAAAAACTGCACGTGCATACACAGGCATATCCAGCCTTTTTTTAACTTGCCTGATGCCTTCTCTTCAACAAAAATGGGAGTGGCACAGATTTTGTGGATGGTGAACATCCTGGATTGTATTATCCTGTATACCTGTGCAGGGTAGAACTAAACAGAAAATGGCAAGTTCTTGTTTTGTGATACCTCTGTCTTGTTTGCAAGGGAAAGAAACTTCCCTTTGAGAAGTGGGGTTGGACTGAACAGTCTCCAGAGATCCAACCTCAGTTATTCTGTGAAACCAGTATCTAGTCTATAGAAGGGTGGTTGTTCTGCTGGGTTTTCTAACTGTTCTAGTGAGTGGTGTGATCTTTGTTACTGAAACAGTTGCTTTGGTAAATGCTTTAGTGTACATACAATTATGCTGCTATAATCAAAACTTGTTCTACTATAGCTTGCATATAGCTGGGCAAATTTTCTTCTTTATTGACTATTCTTTTTGCCGCAACATCAGCCCAAAGTCACTGTTAGATTGGGTCAAATTTACTCAGAAGTTTTGTTGGTTGCTCTGTGAAGTCTTTATATTGACAAATCTAAGAGCAGGAGGTCAAGATTCATCTAGCAAGGAGAATAATCAGAAAGGCTGGAGGCTGATCAATACTGCTGCAGCCCTCAGAGCAATTCCTAACCTCTTCCTTCTCAGATATACTGCAGACTCAGATTCACTTATCAAAACATACTTTACATAGTCCCTGATACACAGCATGAGAAAGGCTCCATCTCCTAATGGAGAAGCTGTTGCTTTCAGACTCTGGTGAATACTGAAGCAGGGTTATCAAAAAAGATCAGAATCAACAGAAAAGACAGCACAATTCACACAAGACTCCTGTATAATAAAGTGGTCAGGGCATTCTTACAGGATATGTGAATTTAAATGCCTGGAGAAGGAAGAGCAGGACTTTTGTCCTGAGTTTCCCACACCGTGGGTGATTGTCTCTCCCTCTGACTATTGGCATAATTCTTTGATAGTTTTGTGACTGACTTCTCAGACTACCCATCTCCTTCTCTCAATCTGTTTTAAAACTTTGCTGAGAATAGAAAGGCGATGAAATGAACACTTTTTTTTGGGTCTATAACAACACCTTTCTTGATTTTTTTTTTTTAAACTTATTCTAAAAGCATGAAGACTTTGAATTTTGTTTTGGGCTTTTTATTCTTCATCCTTAAGTACAGAAGTCGATAATTTATCCTGATGAAATTACATGTTTATACTCTTATGACAGCATCTACAGTAGCAACATTGTATCACTGTCACTACTGAAATAAAGTGACCACATTTTGGAGAAAATGAACATTCAGGTCAAACAATTGCTTCAGGTTAGATATGGTTTATTATATGTTATTGCCTTTACAAATCAGAACATCTGGTTGCTGCGGAAAGCATCAACAATGGAGATGTAAAAACCCCAACACACCTCCTAAAAAACTTTGCTACAGAGGTCATCCTCATTTCTCTTTCCTCACTACAGATGACTTTTATTACAGAGAGGATCAGAGGTAATTTCCACAAATGGTCTCAGCCGTAAAGGGATACACATTGTGTCCTAGTGTAAAAGCATAGCTGGTTTAGGATTTATTGGCCAGCTACACAGGAAGAAGGGTTGAAGTGTAAAGAAATCAAACTGGATTAGAGAAAAAGAGAAAATAGTTACTTTGTGAATTTTATTATTTGGGAGCCTAGAATTAAATGTAGAGAAAGAAGTGCTAAGAAGAAGAAACAGCCAACAAGATTTGAAACATTTTTTTCTAAGGATTCAGAAACGGAGGGAGCAGAACAGTGAAATACCAAGTTAAGTTACAGATGTAACAAAAACACAAGCTTTGATCAGAGTCTGAATCAGCTTCACATTTGCAATCAATTTGAGACTTAATGCTGATGATGACATCTTGAGATTTCATCCATAAACGCCTAAACATTATGTATCAACTTGTGCAATGGGGACAGATCTATACATCTACTTTAGGCCATGTTTGGTTGAAAGTCAGTGTCAAATAAAAATGGAAATTCAGTTTCAAACACAGCAAGAAGTCAAAGCACAATTAAAGGTGGGGATCAGGATTCAAACCTGCACTCTCCAGTTCTACTGAGGAATTCCCAAACCAAACCAGTTCCGAGTTTTTGTCAATTTCTCCCAACTATTGCCCTCTGCACTGCAATACTGCATCTCCATACATCATCCATTACATTTTAGAGCAAACTCCACCTCTGCTACAGCATGGAGCTGACTCTATCCCCAACTCACTTGGTTCACCTCTTCAGCAATTTGCAAATTTTGTCTGACATGAATCAGAATCAGACACCCCCATGGGGCCTGGGATGCAACATAAAAATAGAGCCTACCTCTTCCAGCTGCACCAGGAAAGAGACATTGTGTCCTTGCTCAGCTGTCAGTTTGCCATCAGATGTGATTATGCGAAGGCCCTGGGGCGCTTTGCCAGGACATTGCTGTGGTTTTGCTGTGTACCGTTCCCTCACACCATCCGTGCAGTTATTAGAAACAACTTTCCGGTATCTGCAAAGGAAAAGAGAAATCTGTGGAAGCTGCTGTCAGGGAGCGTAACAGGGTTAAATGGGAACAGGGAGACATTTTTGAGGTTTCTTTAGACTAAGGCAACTGGAAGAAAACAGATTCCCAAATGTATTTTAGCATTTGTCTCAGCTAAGCATTCCTCATGTGCCTAACATACAGGTAGTTAATACTGTTGTTATTGGCATGTAATATTTTCCTGCATGGCACACCTACATACCACATATTCATAAACTGCCTAAAACATAAAATTATATGATGATCTCTGTTACACGTTACATATTAAATAACTATAAAGTTATAAATAAATGATATACACATACAGTATGGAGTTGTATTCAATTATTCTAGTTAGGCATAGCTTTTCTCACATGCATAGCTTTTCTCACATGCTCTCCACTTCTCATCAGTTGTGAGGCAACTCTCTCTAAAGATGCAACTCCCAATAGCTACAAAAATTAGAGAGTTGAAGAAAAAAGCAAATTCTGCCTATGTTTGAGTGTACACAGTGCCAAAACACAGCTTGGGTTCCTCTGTTTGATTTAATCAGTTGCATCAGAAATTAAGTTTGAGGTCAGGATCTTAACTTAAACTATGTCTTCCACTGACATCCAAGAGGGCCAAAGAATAATCAGCATTCAGGCTAGCTGTCCATCTGTTACTTCTGTTCACATACACATAAGTTTCATCACTTTCCTCTAATTTGTTTTCCATCATTTCTGCCTCACCTGATCCCATACAATTTTAAGAGGAGTCTTTTCAGAGACTTTAATGATTTGGCCTTTGTCTTATAGTTTTCCCCCCAAGTTTCTTTAAGGCGTCATTTTTCAGCAAAATGTCTGGACCATACATGATGGAGATCTGGAGCGCCAGACTGTGCACCCTAACAAACTCAGTGAAGAAGAGGGCCCCAGGGCTTCAACTGGCTTTGAGACACCTATAGTATATGCAATCTGTGGTCGTCATTGGGTTAAAGTCCATACGGGTTGCCTAGCTAAATTAAGTCTGGTGTGACACTTACCCAGTGCTGTTGAGATAACTCTGTCCAAGGCTACAATCTTTTGACAAGGAAGATGGGTTATACCAAAATGCAGGTAAACACTGCCCATTGCTGTGACGTTCGTATCCATAATCACTGTTTTAACATTAAAATAAACAGTTACACAAAAAAAGAAAAAAAAATACAGGTATTAGGTCCTGCTTTCTACTGTTGATACAAGTTCTGATTTTTCTTAATCTGTTTACCAGGATTTCTGGTTTTTTATTGATATAGCAACAGATTCTTCAGCCTGCTTTATCTTATTTGGGGGTGTTCAGGTTACCTTACATATGTCCCGGTATAAACAAGCAGAACCAGACCAGGTAGTTCATGAGCTATTGCACTATCTGTTCTCCCTCCGTTATCTAACAGTGCTTCTCAGGTTCAAATCTAGACTCAAATATAATAAAAGCCAGATATCTAAGCTAAGTTCATTCACTGCTGTCTCAGTCATATCTTAGAAAACTGAAAGGCTAAACAGTTAATTGTATTTGGAAACTATATCCCATGAGCTGTAAAGGAAGATTTACAGCCCGTGGAGAGCTTTTGATTGAAGGCATTAACAGTGTATTTGGTAATGGAAAAGAAGTCTGCGATCTTCAATTCTATTTTTGTTTGGAAGAGGAAATGCCTCCAGAAATTATATGTTAGAAACAATGAGTCAAGCTGTAATCTTTTGACATAATTTTGGTTTAGCTATGGCTTTGGTTCCACTAAAAATAAACAGTTCAAATTAGTTTTGATTCCAGGTAAACAAAGACTTTATAAAAATTGTTATTGTGGAATAAATAAACAAACAAAAAACCTCTTGAATCAGTATTCCGTTCACATGTGGTTTTACTCTTCAGCCTTTGAGTAATGAGGACTGCTTGGTTGGAAAACCATTCTTATTCCTTTTACTAAGCTTTCTCCATAGCCTATAATGGAGAAGTTAATGGGATGCCATTTCTAAGAATCACTATACAGAGTCCACAAACTATTCCAATATTCCAGTTACAATATGAACCTTGATCTTAAAATGGCACTTCTTTGCAAAGCACATTTTTTGCTTATTATCTTTAATGTCTTGGTATCAAGTAGCCTGTTATTCTAAGAAAAGAGGATTAGGGCAGCATTAGGTTATGTGATAAAGGGCTCATTTTCGTATATGTAAAGAAGCAGAGAGGGAAAACACTAGGCAGAGGAACCTTAATAACCTGGTCAGAGTCAGTGGAGCCCCTGTCCCAGCTCCTCCCAGGGCTGTCACAGGAGAGCCATCAGTTCATGGCCGGGGTTAGACCTGCCAGATCGTCAATGGGACAGGCTCTCCCCAGACCACTTTGCAGACTACTGAGTGAAGTTACTGCACACAGGGGTACAGGGCTCCTTTTGCCACGCCAGGGAAGAGCATCTGGAATCTCCATTTCTACTTTCCTGGGTGAGGGCCTATCTGTTCTGTGTGCGTGTGCATGTAGTGGTCTAAGTCTCAGCAACTGGACTCAGACCATGGGTCACACAGGTCCATGTGCCTGCAATGCCAGCAACTGGAATGACTGGAGTGCGTGCATACTGTGCAGGCGAGCACCAAGCCAGACTACCCAGTGAGCAGGATAAAAGACCTGGGAGCTAGGTGCTGGTGTCATAAGTCTAGGCTGGATACTAGGTTCATGAATTAGTTATTGAAGAGAAGTTATTGAAGAGGTCATTAGGTCTGAGTGAATGGCTACTGCTGTAAAGTCATATAGGTCTGGACCTGCTTGTGAGACCTGTTATGTGTGTGTACGTCTATGCATGAGGCAACTGGAGATGTCCAGTTGTCAGCAACTGGGGAGACAATGCATCCAGGGACCAGACACTGGACAGACCTGGTTGTCTAAGACCACTTACTGGTGGGATCAATATTATGTGTATGTTTGCAGTGCACATATTTTCCCCAAATGGGATTTCATCTTGATCAACCACAGGAGGAAACAGGATGAGGCAACTGGTGTTTGTGTGAGTGCTGTGTTTTCTTCTTGTTCTAATCTGTGTCGCCAGCCACGTACATATGCATATATGTACTGTGCGTATATGCATATGCGTGCCTATGCAGAACAAATGCTCAACCTTGTAACTGCCTGGGTTGGGAGACACAGAGTTGCAGCAGCCTCACCTCTATCAGGTGATATTTGTAGACTAATATTAACAACAACAAGAATATTTAACATTATGAAGACTTTTTTCTAATGCCTTTTTCTTTCTGGACCAAAGCATGATGGCTTAAAACAAAAATTTAATAAATCACTGTTAAACAATTTTAAAAAACCTGGTATGGATCTAAGATATCAGAAAAAGAAAAAAAGGAGGTAATATTTTGCAACTTATTTTTGTTAAATTTCTTATACTTGTTTTCAAAAGCGGGACACTGAGAAGAATTTTGTCACTGCTTTTTACTCCTGACAGCAATTATTCCTTCTGAATCAAAAAAATAATTGTTTTGAGGCAATCTAAAAAAGGAGAAATTAAAAAGATGACATTAAGCAAAAGAAAATTAAAGCAGCATATCACTTGCGAAAACTCCTAAACATCTATTAGACTGCACGACTGTTCCAAAGGAGTATTTTGGCACCTGTAGTCCTTGGGATATCTACCACAAGTAACCGAGAACATACTCTAGGAAACAGCAATGAAGTAGATGACCTAAATGGTCTTTTCCTCAGTTTTTTTGATTGAATTTTCATCAATCTATTTACTCATATGCTAGTGACTGAATGTTGCTTTATTGCTTTGGAAGCATCAGCCAGCCTATACTCCCACTTCCATGTGCTTCTCTAATCATCCTTGTTGGAATAAGAACACTATCTGCAGAATACACATTATGATGAAGAACACCATTCTGATTTGCTTAGAGAAAACAAATATTTACGTACAAGTGGGACTCCTGTATTTTTGTTATTCATTTTTCAACACTCTGCAGCACTATATTCCTAAGTTATCATGTGTCACTTTAATTAAAAATCTGTAACACTGTACACACACAATGTTCTGTAAACAGTTAGGTGAAAACAAAACAAAACAATACAGTGAAATCTGCCTCAGAGGGGATCAGTACCCACAGTCCAATTTGATGCAGTAGTATCAGTCTGGAATTTCTCACTACACACATATCTAGACTCACTTTATAATTTTGGTTCCCTTTAGTACCTGCACATCTGGACAAAGCAAGCTTGACTTAACTAAGTATGACTATACTTGGATCGTATTTCTCAAACTCAAGACAATGAAGACCTAGGATTTTCCACAGCAGAAATAGTTCTAAGCACAGAAGTTTCACAGTGTTGTTTTCAGGCTTGCAAATCGTCTGCCTCATTAAGGCCCTACAGAAATATCATCCCAGTAAATGACATGAATTGCTGTTCCATATCTCTTTACAGATGCACCAGCCACCCATTCACCTCCACAGTCTTGGAATCTAATGAATTCCTTGGCTACAGGCTGGTGCATGCAGAACACTGATGCTGACAACAAATTGCTGCCTACAATTTGGCACAACAGGCTTTGTAGCAATCAACAAGCATTAGCATCAATTGGATTGCCATGGCACAAGCCAGTATAGCAAAATCTGGAGACAGGGAAGGCATCAGCTTTAGTCTGCAATCAGCTAGCCGAGTCATTGCCTGGTAACCGGGAATTGGAATTTGCATATATTGATGGTATTTTGAGCCTGCCTGAAAAGAAGTCAGGTGAAGTAGGTAATTCACCTATCAAAAAAGAGTGGAGCATTCACCAGCAGGGATTATTTTATCAGTATGAAGCAGCCTATCTTGTGGCTCTCACTGATCATGGTTTTACCCTGGCCAATTTTACTGGTTTAAGCTAGAATCTTGTTTGTCTTAGTCAACTAGGATTACAAGTCTCTTTCTGTAATTAGAGACAGATATGAATTCATTCCAGAAGTTCTGTATCCCTGCTCAAAGCTAGTGGTAAATCCCCTTATCTAAGATTATTTGCAGCACAGGTAAAAAATCAAAGTAAAAGAAATTCCTTTGTAGCTTGAATACAAACCTGACAGAAACTGTTATGGAAGAACTGTAAATCCACATGAAATTATTAAAATCCCACTGTATTTAGACACAGAAATAACCAATTAAGTCATATGAGCAATTGCCATGTTCATACCTTCAAAAAATCAAGAGATGACTTAACACTTAACCACAGGACTTCCTTAACACTAACAGCTTCACCTTAAGGTCAACTATGCCAAACTGAAAATGCTACTTGTGGTTTTGTATGCTGTGCTTTGCAAACTTTTCAGACATTAAATGGGGTGGAATTGAGGTATCTGTGATTATAGTCACCTTTGTTCTGCAGTTTCCAAAAGCCTTCATGGAAAAAAATGACTGTGGCCACAGCTGTGGAAGTCTTACCACCTTTTTATGCATGTAATACCATTGTCTAATATGGAAATATAATGCAAGTGTAGATTTGTGTTAAAAGGGAGATGTGCTTGTTTCCCAGTTCTGCAGGATATGACGCGGGATTTATCGCACAGAAGGATGGATTCAGCTGCAGTTTGAGTTATGGATCTATGAAGGCATATGATTATGATTGTATCACCATATTTGGAGTCAAGTTATACCAGCTTATCTTAATGGGGAACCTAAAATCCCCAAAATGTTTCCAGTAAATCTATGCCTGGTAGGTCATAGAATCATAGCATAGTTTGGGCTAGAAGGGACCTTTAAAGCTCGTCTAGTCTAACCCCTCCTAGATGTCTAGGCCACTAAAGATGCAGCGATGCAGACACTGCGTAATGAATCTGTATTTTCCACAAGCATTCAAATTGAAGTAAAAATTCATTCAAAATTGCTGTTTGTTAGCTAACCTAGCCTACCTCAATGATAAATCAAAGTTAGTTAACCTAAGGGTGCAAAACTATGTGTCTTTCAGAACTGGCACCCGCACGATCATCTGAACTGACGAGTGGTAACAAAGCAAGCCAACAGAGTCTAATCACATTCAGTATGCACCTCCCTGCCGTTTGTCAGGACCGTTTCTTGTGACACAGGACTCTGACGTTTCAGCATAAGAACTAAACCTAGCACGCAGCTCTATAACTTAAGTGCCAGACAATAAAAAAAGAGTAACCATATCCTTGCTGATATCATCAGTGAAACAAATAGGCCTGATCCTTAATTGCACGAAGGCTCCTTTGTGCCTCTCTGGCTATCCAAAGACACCAGCACCAGAATCAACAGGCTCATACTTCCCACCAAGGTATGAGATATGGGAATACTGGTAGAAGCAGCCCTCAGTATTAATGACAGCGGGTTCAGAGAAAGGACTGACAGCGAGACACTTAACTCAAAGTTTCTATTAAAGGACCTGGGAGACAGGTAGCTGAAGGATGAACACCACCGAAGATTTCCATCTGTGTCTAGGAGGTGCTCCTGCTCGAGAGATATTGCCGTAATAATGCTCAAACGGCAGGAAGGAACACAGTGTAAGGAAACCAGCTAAATTAATGCTTTAATAACACACAAGTAACGGTATCATCCGTTTACCCAAATCAATTAAATGAAGAAGGACACGCTGGTTTCCAGGCCGTTGCTAGGACAGATTTGCCGAGGGCTTCTGCTGGCTCCTACTCGTGCCCATCGCTGAAGCGCCATTGCCCTCTGGCTGCCACCCGCAGCCCCGGCACCGAGCGGGCTCTGCACCGGCCCGCGGTAAGAGATGTCTGCTGTCAGAGGGCTAGAGAAACTACAGCCATTTTTAATGCCACTCAGTTTTGCTGTTGTGTAAAACAATAAACAAACATGCCCTTTTCTCTGAGAAAGAACTACCATGGGCTGAATGCAGATTTGAAAAGATCCTGGAGTTCTATGATATTACCAGGAGAAAAAAACATTATAAAATCTTTATGTCTTTTATAACTGGCTTTTTTCCCCCTGAACTGATAAAAAAAGCACTCATAGGATTAACAGCAATAATGCTTTTTTTTTTTTTTGCACTTTACCTGACCACATATATACATTTTTTTTTACTCCAAGCTCTGACAAGCTTAGATAATAAAATTTTCTCCATTCAAATTCAGTGTTTAAATAGCAAAGCAAGTCCTACTCTGATTGGAGCAGGGGTTGTTGTCTTCTGTAGTTCTATATACAAGTCTGGGTCCTGCAGCCACTGATGCTAATCTAAAAAGCTGCCAAGTTTATTTGAAGGTTGCAAAATCACGCACAGCCCCGTCAGCTACGGGGCTTCTCCCTGCCTGGGGGATACATGTCCCTTTCAATCTCCTTCAATTAATAGCCCTGCCCAGCAAAGTCGAGAAATAGGGAATTCAAAACACTGCTGAAATATCATGATTGAGGATGATGAAAGTGCTGCTTCCTTTAGCAGGAAGGACCCCAAGGAGGACATCCTTCCACAGCAAGAATTCATTCAACGGTTTTCCTCCAAATGCCTCTTTGGACCAGCTTCTGCAGGGTGCACCGGCAGTGAAGCCTAGCGCAGAGTTCAACAAGGCAGGCACTGAACGCTACAACGCAGCAGCAGCTTTGCCTTTCTCAGCACAATAAAACTGGGCTGAGAAATTCAGTTAAGCCATCAGAATTGCTTTTCTCTTGCCATCTCTTTTCTTCTTCTTTAAGAAACCTCTGTCTTCCATTCCCTGTGGCTTTTCTGTCCTTCTCTGGCAAATCTATGTAAAACTATGCTCCTGCCTGTATTAAATAGACAAATAAGTGATGAATATTGCTGGTAAATTTTTCTGAACTGGATGCTTAAAGCAATGTTTCTGTCTTTTGTCCTCAGAGTCAGTGGGGACGGAAGCTGAAGTAGATAAAGTAAAAATCCAGATCTGAGACTTTAGGAATAACAAGAGCTCAGAGAGAATTGGAGAGGATCACGACTGTCTGCTCTAAACCAAAAGTGATTCCATCAGAAGGAGCAAGGCCCTCTTAGGTCAGGAAGGCTTTCTATCAGTCAGCTCAGCACAGAGACCTGCACTATTTTTAGGGGCATTTTCCTCAGGCTACTTTTAACATGACTTTTGAAAAGTCGTAATTCTGCTTCTTCCAACAGATTTAAGGGGTCTTGTTGGAGCGCGTGAACTGTGAATGTCTGTTGTACATCCCCAACTATCCAAGCATTCTCTTAGAGATTCTCTCACAATCCAGCAGACCTTCAGGAGAAAGTTTCCTCGAAGTAAACATAAAAGAAATAAAAGCATGTTTCCCCCAGCAAATATCACCGCGGTGCATTTGTTCTGCATCTAGCAACAAACTTTTGTAGTAGCAAACTACACAATCAATTTTAATGAAATAAAATCACTCATTCTCAGACAGAGAGAAGTTCTGGAAGGAAAGCATATTTTTATCTGAAGCATTTCATGAGTGCGTGCCCCTTACAAGCGTCAGGAGTTTAACCACTGATTGACTGTGAGTCAATCCTATCAGTTATTTTCTTGAGCCTGGGCATGAGTTTAGCACAGCTTTGTACTGCACGCTCTGCAGGAAAGTCAAAATCTTCTGGGAATTTCCTTCCTACTTGTGTATTTTTCTAGTTGGCTGCTATCATTTTTACATTACCAGAGATATGTTAAACAGCTGAAATCCAGGACCTTTGGGCACCTACATGATGAACTACACACAGAACTGAGGCATCTTCTCCCTAACAAAGAACTCACTGGAAGATGATACTCTCTGGTATTCAGAGAATCAGTGCCCAAATATGCTCATAATTTTTATAATTTGATGCAAGAAGATTTACTTTTTATGACACATGCAAAAGCCTCCTGTGATTCTGTGATTTTATATAGAAAAATCAATATAAATACAGTTATGTGAGGGTGAGAAGGGAAATGCTGTAAATTTCCATGGTCCTGGAGTGAACTCCTACAGCTAGAAACAAAATATTTATGAGATGAACCTCTTCAGGGAACATGTTACAGCTTCTGGGTTTAATTAATAATATAGCATAGATCTAGCTGGGTGAGGTACAAAGGGGGATTATCAGCCCTGCCAGAGAGCCACCATTTCTCTTTTCTGGGACACTCAGGACTGTCTCAGACTCGGAGAAAACACGTGATAGAGATATTTCAGTAATGTGGTTCCCTGCCTTTTTTGTGCAAATTGCTGTGAGCCAGCAGGAACCTTGAAATGATACCAGAAGCTGAGCATTTTATCACGCCATTCATAACACACCAATGGATTCTATTTTCTATAGCATACAGCAGAGGAGAGAAGGCTTCAGGAGGACATTAACCCAAATCATGAAGGCAGCGTCTGTTAGATACTATCAAACATGCTGATCCAGATATAATAAATCACCCAGAAATTCCCTAGATACTCAATTTCCAGAAGCTGAAGACCTATTTTGCATATACATATATTTACTTTTACACATATTTACATATATGCGTGCAAGTATGAGGAATTTATTTTATTTTTTCCGCACACTATACATGACTTACACACTACTTTCACAGCCACCTCTGGTCACTGCTGAGGTTAGATGTGCTAAATGGGCCTTTTACCTTAATGCTGCACAGAGTTCAGATGTCACCTGGAAAATGGTCTGTTGAGCATCAATTTCATGGGAGCCTTAAGCAGACTGCAGATATCTACTCCACCTTACTTTTGACATACCTGTACGACTAGGGAGCAACCTATTTAGCCACTTACGTCTTTGTGAATATCTACTCTCTGCAAGCCTACAGTCTGTCTAGTAAGCTCTGCATCAGCATGGTAGAGAACACACAATTCTTGTGCCCGTTGCTCACCAGTCAAAGTCTGCCTCTGTGCACACGCATGGCTCCGAGGTCATGGCCGCAGCATACTTTCCTTGCATGCATTTCTTCTCTGACTTGCGCTTCCTGTAGACCCTTTTTGCTCCCATGATGCAAGCCTCTCCCTGGAAAAAAAATCAAAACATATCTTTCTCTGACACCCACCAGGCTATTTGTATCACTCAATATTTCCAAGCCTGTGCAATGGGAAATGTGACTCAAGGGAAGAGGATGGGAAGTCAAATGCCATGTCAGTACACTGAAGCTAATTAAAGCTACTGAAGCTTTCACTGAAACTGAAACAGCTTTTCCAATACACACGAAGAAATGATCTGAGGTTACTTCTGTATCTGACTCAGTTCTGAATTTGTTCCAAAGCCAATGAGCAATTGATTCAGGCCTATTTCTCATTTATAGATTAGGTTTCACAGTAACTGAAAACACAGTCTGATCTCTCTGCAATCTGAGCCACAGAGCATGTCTACTTCTTTGGTCTGATCTCTCTGGCAATATTTTTGTTCAGTGGGAACTAGTAATATGTAAATACTTTCCATAGGCTACGAGTTCAGGTTTCACAGGGTTTCACTTGTTGTGTGTATGATAAAATTTCATTGTATTTTCAAACCTATCTTCAGCACCTTGTTAAATATTTTTATCAAGGGAACAAGGTTCAGTCTTGTAATCTCAGTGTAAAGCAAATCAAAAGGCAAGAGTCTACAGCAGCCTTCCTAAAAATAGTTCTTCCAGCTCCAAAGCCAACATCCTCAAAGATATACTGCAAAATCCTTGGCATTTTTGCTTATGCAAACACAAGAAGGTAAAGAACAAAATATGGTGGGGTCTCCCTTGTTAGCTTTTATGCTGTTAAAATTGCTGTAGGAAGAGAAACTTTTCATGGCTTTGATTTGCCCATGAAACAGAAGGGCCTGAATGGCAACTGGTGTAAAATGCTGTGCCTCCTTGAATTTCAAGGAAACTGTACTAGTTTTCAACATCTAAGGAACTTCATCATAACTGGTATTATCAGCGTGGAATTGTGCCTTGTGTGAGCAGCTAGTCTGAGTCAAGCTACTTTCATTTCACATTGATTATTAAATTCTTGCCCAGCAAGACATATACAGAAAGACAACTTTTGATGATATAAATGGGTGGTTTTGCTTTAGACTTCAGTGGAGTCTGTGGTGCTTATATAACCACAGAATTTGGGCCATATTTTATTCTGATCTAATGCAGGCTGTTGTGTCAAACTTGGCAGAGCTGGGAAAGTGCCCCAAGGCAGGCGCAGGCACTGCGCAGAGCACGTTACCTTGCTGGGCACTTAAGCAATGGCTCCTGGTGTGATGCAGGAGCTGCGTCCAGGATGCAAGGGACAGGGCATGGGGGCCCAACGGACTAAGGAATACTAAATGCCTGGCTCCCACAGCAGAAATACCAATGCTGAGAGAGACAGAACAAGGATGAAACCAAGTGAGCGAGAAATGAAGCTAAGAGGGCAGGGATTTGGGGAAACAAGTGTGAAAGCAATTAGAATGGTCTTAAGACACTGGCTCTGAGGACACAGAAGGACGGAGGAAGAGAAAGGAGGTAAGAATGGGGAAATTGGATGGGAGATGTAGGACTGAAGGAGTTCAGGCCTCTTTCAGCAGCAGTGCCTCTGCTGTTGTTGCATTCCTCAGCTCTGGATAAGTCTGAGCTAATTGCCTGCATGGAGAATGAAACCCAATAGGCAGCTGTTCATCCTTCGGGGCTCACAGAGTGCAATCTGAAGCCAGCATGCCTATGTAACAAAACAGACCCATCCAGTAAGGGACAATCTGACACACTAACGTAACAGGAAAAGACATCGGATCATGCTGATTTTTAACTGCAGGATCATTAGCTACTTCAGGTCAGATCCCAGCCTCCTTGCTTCTTACCTGGCTGTGGAGTTGCCAAGGTCTGTAGTCCTCTTCTGCACATCTCCGATCAAAAATGGACTTGTAGTCTACTTTCACTAGCTGCCACTCGGAGCGGTGGCTGAAATGTCCAAACACTCTACAGAATGCAGCAGAAAGAGCATACAGTAAGAGGTAGCACCAGAAGGAGTCTGGTAGTTACAGAGGTGCAGTCACCCACAGATTTCCAACAGATTAATTGCTTTACGAGCGTCAGTCCTACTGATTTTCACTTGATTGACATGGTGAAAGTCAGACTTCGGCTCCTAAATACCTACAACACTCTTAAAAATTGCATGTAGCTTTTATTCTGTGGATCAAGATCCTCCCACTTACGCCAATCCCCAAAATGATCATACAGAGAAGACTTGACATGGGGTTGGCAACACTTATACCTACAGGAGTTTGAGATCTCAATTATGAGCTTTGGGAACCCTTTCCATATGAATTAAAACGAGAACCTGAAATGATCATTCTTTGTACATCTCTATTAGCTCAGGTTAGTTTCCAAGCCACATATTATGTTTACTACAGGTCAGTTCATTTTTTACAGACATAAACTGAATTTTCCTCCTGCTTATGCAAATCAGATCTCAGGTAAAATGTCACAATTTCTGACAGGGTGAATCCAGATTTATGCACCATGCAGAGAGAGCTCAGCATACCACACTGAAACTAATAATAATTTTTCATGAGTCAGACTCCAGGCAATATTTCGTCATTCATTTTTACAAAAGAACTTCTTCATTTTTCTGTGGCTCAGTTAAAAAAATAAAAAGTAGCAGCAAAACACAGCTACGAAATACCCCACCATTTTTCTTTTAAATATTCATCTGTCAAGAGTAACTGTCAAGAGTAACTCTGCTTTAAATCACATTCAATTTGAGGAGTCAGGCTTTACGCTGATAGGGTAAGTGATAATGTTTTTGCAGCTTGCAAGGAACCATGCAGTCATTTCCTCAATCATATCACAAATAAACACTGATGATTTAGCAACAGAAGACTCCATGCTCCTGGCTTCAGATGGCACTTGGTTTGGTCCCCTGCCAGAAATACTATTATGTCATGAACAACCCTCATGAGCTATTTTTGGTGTGGTTCCCATCAACATCAGCATGATGGCATGCTCACTTACGTCATGATGAGAGTTTCCTCTCCAGGTTCCCCTAGTACTCCATCCACAAACAGTGGGAGGGATGTGAAACTGTACTTGCTCCAAGATCTCCCTTCATCAAAACTTAACCTAGTGGAGAAAGCAGAATGAGTATCTTCTTTCCTTACTCTCCTCCTACTTTACTGAAGAGAACCTCTAGTCCACTACAGCTGCTATAGAGAAGTAGCAAACAGCTTCTGTTCTTGCACCATAAATCAGAGCACTGATCAAACTTGTTTGGCATCATACTGTTAACCAATGTCCAATACTTAAGTGGTGGAAACTAATAAAACTATGTTAGAGATTGATGTTTTAAGGGCAAAACATACCCTAGGGCTAGGATTTTTTTTTAAATAAGTGATTTTGAGCATCTTATTTTTGGGTCCCCAACATAAGATATTGTAAGGCAGTTAGATTTCTGGAGCACAAGAGCTTTGCCTCTTCTGACCAGCAGTTTTCCCTGGGGTGGGTCTAAGCAAAAGCTTGGAACCACTCATCACTTCCTAAGACTTGGGTCTGCGTGTTTCAGATATGACACTGACCGTAGTGGAAGCAAATAATGCAAAACATCACAAAACTACATTCTACCTACTGCGTAAACTCAAGAGTGCTAAATAGCGGGGATACTTCTGCCTTATTGGCTATACAACCCTGAATCTATTCAGGAAAATTCTGGTTCATGAGTGCTGCCTGACACATAGAAGACAAATGCATCAATAATTTTGAAAATTACAAGTACTTTGGCAACTTCATAAGATACAAAGCCGCAGTCCAGACTCATATTACACAAATAACCAAACCCAAGTAGTCAAGTTGTGGTGAACCTGGAAAGTCGTGGAGTTACACTGACAATATCTCAGATCTGGCCACACTGAAACTATGTAAGCTGAAATTGCCAGGATTTCTTAGCTTTACTTGAGTAAGTGTTTGCCAGTATCTTAACTGATATTTTCTAGATTGTAGCTACAGAAAACTCTGGACACACCTTAACTGCCTACTTCCTGGCATCTGAAAAGAGGGACAGCAGACATTTAGCATAGACAGAGTCATTACCAGAGATGTCTGATCGGCAGAGATGTGTGTTTCATGGCAACCAGTACTCCACCTTGATCTAGGTACAGAACGCTGTGCTCTTCTTCAAAGATCTGGGGGAAAAAAGTGCATATATTTAAATCTATTTTCCTCAGTATCGAGAGAATGTCATAGTTCTTTAAGTACAATCATGGCAGAAAACAGGTATGTGCTAAGGAAGTTACTGAGTAGTGGAAGGTGTTCTGTACAAAGACAGTTCCTGGGTTTTGATTTTTATTCTGGTTTTGTTTTGGGTTTGTTTTTTGTGTGTGGGGGGGGGTAGGGTGGTTTTTTTTTTAACTTTTCCCACTTCCTTGGAAAATGCATTCTGCCTCTGCTTGATAAAAAAGTTAGAAACATGATTTTTTTTCACGGATCAACAATTTCTCTCCTTTTGATGACAGATTTATGTTTAAAGAAGAATTTTATGCGTCCTATACCACATAACTGATGTACACAGATCCATCTTGCAAGAGGTGTTGGTCAGTCATGGTGGTTTTGTTTACCAATGCAAATGTGTGGTAAGAGTAGTCGCTAGACCTGCTGCAACAGGTGGGATTTCACTAAATATTAAGCACTTCATTTAACTTCATCATCCGGTCTCTTTCTGCAATTAATGGAGAGAGAGAGGTAGCTTCAGAACCTGTGATTCTGTTGTTTACCTGTCTCCAAGTGTTCCCAGCATCAGAAGAAACAAACATGCTGATGTCATTGTCTGATAGTTCAGTGCCTATATTACCTGTAAAATGAGCATTGATTAGTGATGTAACACTCTAAGAAATAGCAGAATTAGCAAATCAGGGGAGGAAATGTGTTTATTTACCTTTTGCAATTAAAGAACTTCTAGTTTTGGGAAAAGAAAGAGGGCAAAGGGAAGGGAAAATCTTTCAGTTTGAAGAAAATATATATAAAAGATCCAATGTATACATCTCTACACACCTCCCTATGCAAAGGAAGTGCCCTGGTTGGAATCTAATGTTCATGGGAGTAGAGGACTAGATGCGATCTCCTTGGTCCTGCAGGTCAGTTTCCGTAAAAAATATCTGACAAGTTGAAGTAAGGACTTCCGTTTGACAGCCTTCCTTCCTTCCTGCTACTGGTGGTGTGACATCCCACCCAACACCCTCCACAGCCATCACAAACTCAATATTTTGTCAGTGTTTTCACATAATACATGGGCAATCTTCAAATGTTTCATACCTGAAGCTACAATAATACTGGGGGCAGTGTCTCGGCTGGCGATGTTTCCTGAGGTGTAGGGATTCTCTGAGACCTTCAGGTGAAGATGAAGGGAGCAATAGGGCTATGGAGAAAGGGGAAATGAAAAGTAAAAAGCAGACACAACATGAAATACATGCTCCTATTGCTTACAGGCTTAGAAATACACAGTATCTTTCCGTATTATTTACTAATCAATGTAAATACATTGTAACAGCCACCCTCAGAAATACACAGCCTCTGTCCTGGTTCTGTTGTGAGAGCTTCGCTATCATTTTCTAACACAACCCGTTCCCACTGAGAAAGTGATTCATTAGGCTGAAATCCTTTCACAATAACAAAATCTTTGAGGCTGTATCCACAAAGCAGGCGCCCAGACTTGCAAGAGTGGGTAACAGTAAGGACTACCTAGCTCTCCTCGCTTCTAGCTCCCTTGAGAGGCAAGCAAGGCTGCAGATATGATGCAGTGACTCTCAGAGCAGCAGTGCCCAAGCTATCGCTGCAACAAGAAGCAAAATAACCCTACTGGTGTGGTGCTGAGCAACCACTAGTTAGCCACGAGAAACAACTTCATTCAGACATTGTCATAACATTACTTGACTCTCAGCACTTTTGACACACGACTCTGTCCTGCACTGCACCAGGAAGAAATAGCAGGACTGGAAAGTGTTAGTTTAAAAGTTGTTTAATACAATGCTTCTTCGCCCCATTTGGATGTGACCTTTGAGATTTCAATACAAATATATCCATGGAAAACTCACCTATTTGTTATTGATTTTGTATGTCAGGTACTCAGACAAGACAGGAATGGTACACAATAAATCAGGTGAGCAAAAACGTAAGACAGACAGGCAGATTTCCAAAATTGCTGTTACAATTCCCTCCAAGTCTATAGTCTGGTAATTTCTGAAAATGTTTACAATTTTTGCCTTCTCTTGGGCTTTATTTGCAGTACTTTTTTCCTTCCAAACCCCATGAAGAGTCCTTCGTGAAATATGCTAAGGGAAGGGAGGTGGAAAAAACCTGAAGCAAGCTGACCAAATCGAGGGGGAGATCACAGAAACACAAAGCAAAGCCCAGGCTTCAGCTTGCACAGCATTGTAAGACAAGCAGGAGAGGCTATGCAGAAGACCCTTCAGGCTCTTAGGAGGCAGGTCTTTCTGTCCAATATCAGTTGCCTAAATGCTAGGTCTCTAGCCCCAAAAGTTTTGTAGGCTTCCTCTGCAGGAGACCTAGCCCCATAGGTCCCTGAAGCAAAAACACTGATCCATCCCATCTCAAGATAGGTGTCTGATTTTGAAATGAAAATCTCCCTGTGGAGAATGACAACAACAAAAGGCAGGAGGTTTTTTGGGCAAAGATATATGAGAATGGTGAGGAAGGATGGGAGCTCTCACTTATGTGAGACAGAAAAAGGAGACGTGAGCTGTGCAGAAGGGAACACAACCTGCCATGTGGAATGTACTGAGCAGCCTAACTTTAACTGACAGCCTTGCGAGGGCAGCCGCTGGAGCACCCCGGGGGCACAGGGAGCGAGTGGAAACCAAATTGAGCTGACATGCATGCAGGAAGTGGAGAAGCATTGCAAGAGCATGAATTCTTCCCTTTTACATTTTTATATGTTTTGAAAAGACTAAATGCAGAACATATTTTTAAAACTAACACACTCCAAGCCCACTTCAGCATTCTGAAGACAGTAGCTAATGGGCAGCAACTCAGCCAATTCCCTACTCTGACAGAGATTAGACCTCGTTAGACACAAATCTTTGTGCCACCAGATGTTCTTCCAAATTTGTCTCATTTCACACATATCATACACAGAAATGGAATATATATCTCAAATGCCAAAAGCCAGGTCACCTGTCTAAGGAGAAAGAAGGTATTTTTAGTGTCATGACTTCTTATTGGTTGGAGTGCAGTAATGCTTACAGTGTCTAGTGACAACTGCATTATGGTGTAAAAACTAATCTCTCCACTCTAGCCAAACACCTGAAGTTATTGCCCATGGCCATCTCACGTCTTTACTGTGGCAGCATTCTTTTCTCCACCCTTGATGTACACCTTCTCCATCTGTATCCTTATATAGTTTATTGACAGATATTTTTCCAAACTGGCTGGTCTTCCATCACACTGTTGGTCCCTTTATGTTCCTCCTCTAGCTCCCACAACTTAACTTGTATACAGACAACTCAGCTTTGTTCTTTAGAATTTCCATCAATTGTATCTATCCTTCTTGTTGTTACCAAACGGCTACTGAAATCATTATTTTCATCAGAATCACCAATTTTGGGTTTCCCTGTCATTGTCTAGTACCCAGCAGTGCTAGGTGCTGCACAGACACCAAGGGAAAGACAATCATTGCCACGGAGCATTTACAGCCTAGATAGAAGATAAAGTGTGAGTGACATAGCCCACTGCTCTGATCACTGCTATAGTTCTTACAATCATGCTGGAGTTCATTACTTGCTTCCTAATATTTTTAAGCCAGCACTTTCATGCTCCTCACCCAGGAGGCTCCTCAGCCCCTTGTAAAATTTCTCATAAATACCTACAAACCCACTTCTTGGCTGTTCTGCAAAGCCCACTTGAACTGTCTCCAATGGCATGACACATACAAAACAGCTATTAGTAACTGTTCCTGATCAGGAGTCGGGCAAAGTATTATAGCACAAGTATGATGCTAGACATCATTCACAAAGCTAGTGGTAGTCACAGTATTTTCTCACCTGCAATAGGAGGAGCAATAAAGAGAGAGAAACACTTCCAGGAGAGAGATTCAAAACATCTCTCTCAGATGCTTAAATTATTCTGTAGCAGATGGTGTGAATGCCCTCCCTTACAAGAAGTGGGTCTTTGTCCTGAAATCCTTATAATCCATATAGACAAGACAAACAAAATGTGGGAGCGATTAAACAGATGTCTGGGGAAGAGAGGCACATAGAAAATAAATGACTTGCCCAAGGTCACGTAAGAAATTGGAGATAGGCCTAAAAACTGAATCAAGATTCTCCTGAGATTCCGCCCAGTATTTTAACCACAAGACCAATCCTTGAAAGCTAATTGATTAACTCTCCTAGACAGATGCCCACAACTTGGAAGACAGAGTTAATCCTCAGTTAACCACTTCACAGCACAAGATAAGTATCAAACAAACCCAGCATCTTTGGGATATAATACCTTGGCAGCTATTTTATGAAGATTAAGTGTATTCAGTGTAGAAAACAAGTGAGATAAACAAGAAAAATAAAACCTTGGGATTAGATAGAATTTCATTGCTTTCCTCCATCCTCATTGTTCAGAGCAATCTCACAAAAAACGCAAAGAAATTCTTTGAGTTGCTTTAAAAAAACCACCTTGAGCAAACTTACAGTAGAGGGATGGTTCCATCTGGCTTGCCTTGTGTTTCAACCAGATTCCCTCTTAACCTCCTTAGCTGCCAACTTAGCTGCAATGTATTTATTTCTGCATTAACTCTCCCTTAGCTTAAATTTAAAGACCAGATGCACAGAGGAAGACACTGCACAGCACTCGCAGGCTGGGGACCGTCCTGTCACTCTGGGAAAGGGCAGATCCCATTCTGCCAACAAGTTGGAACATATGTCATTGCTGTGTCCCAAGCTATTGCTAGAGGCAATTATGCTGAAAACCAGCAGTGAGAAAGTGTTAGTATCTGCCATAGAGGAAGCATGGGAGCTAAGCTAGATGTATGACGGACTACTCAGAATTCACTTCACCATGCCATAAGGAGCAGGAGGATCATGCCAAGAACAGTAATACATAGAGGGAAAAGGAGCAACTGACATAAGGAGGTAAAACTTCTGGTGATGCAAGGGTAGACAGAGTGTGGCTAAAGAGGTGAGTGGAGTTGGTGAACTGTTTAAATACTACAGCTGTGTCACATCAACAAGAAGAGAATTGCCTCAGAGCAGGGGACAATTCCTTTTCGCCATACTTTTTCTCAGTAGAATGCCATTATACATCCCTGACTTATCTCCAGGAACATACACTTCCAGTGGTTTTGCTTCGAAAATTTCCCCTACCACTCTCAGCTTCTGTGGCCTTTTCTCTATTATTTCTTGAATTCTTGCATTCCATAACCTGCCTTCATCTTCCCCCATCATTAACTGTGAAGCTCAAATCAGATTTTTAAATAGCTTGTCCCTCTCCTGTAGGATTGTTATTTTACTTTGTGGCTTTGGTGCATTTTCTGTACCTCTCTTTCCTTCGCGGACAGACTGCCTGTTCCTGTAAAAGACCTTACAAGTCAATTTAGATCAGATTTCATTTATTTGCTTTCTTGCCAATTTGCAAGTCAATCACCTGGCACCCTGTATGTTCAGCTGATGATCCCTGTTCTACTACTATTCCACTAGCTTGTGACAACCTAAGCATGAAGGAGGCAGACAGGCTCAGGCAATGAAAGAGGCTTCTTGCCTGTTTTACCTCATGTTAAGGGAAGAGAAAGAATAAACCTGGCTAAACACTACTCCAGCTGAGGAAGGGCTGACTAAGTTCATTCTCATTCTTCTGGAAGGACAAAGACTGAGCTATGTGATTTAAGTCCATTGAGGATTTATCCCTTACCACTCTGAAATCATGGGCCGACTTCTACAGATGCCCACGAACCCGAGATGCCTACCCCAGCCCATGTCACAGAGCATTTATGAAGCGGTTGCTTTCCAGTGAACACAGGATGATAAGCCCACATCGAGCTTGCACAGGAGGAAGCAATTCTCAGGGTAACTCATGGCCGCATAGAGAGAAAATAAAAATGAACCAGTGTTTAAACAGTGGTTTGTGTACATTGCAGATACAAGGATAAAAACACAATCCACAGAGAACCAAGAGCTTCTTTGGGTCAGTTCTCACCGTGTCCTTGCAAGTGCCCATGCTTCCACCCCTGCTTATGACCCCTTGCCTGGCTTGTTCAAGTTTACCACCCTCAAGAGAATTCTAGCCTGTCCAGGCATATCTGGTCTAATTTTAAATGAAATGAATTGTATTCTCAGGTGCCCATGAGTATAGTATCAAATACAAAACAGATGGGAAGGCTTAAGGGAGCCATAATCCCCTCAATCCATAAGAACCATACAGTCCTGGTTTATATGCAGTCATACGACCACTTGCACTATATAGTGGATAACTACAGTGGCAACATACCCTTGTATATAAAATACATAGTTCATGCAAATGACCATTCAATGAGGACCCTGCAGAGCAGTACCTCTGGCTCATTTATAACCACAATGGTGAGTCAGATCTCTCCTGACCAGTGTGCAACAACACCAAGAAAGACTTTTTCTCAGAACTCAAACTACAAATTTATGAGAAAATAGAGCTTACTTTGATTATTTCACTTGCCCACATCTTTTATTTCTTCTGCCTTCCCAGCCCCCCAAAATATTACACTATCATATCACATAATAAAAATCTTGGGTTTCTCATAAAATTGGTCATAATTTCAAAAAGTCAAGGTGTATTGTTTTGTCAAATATGCTCACTTGAGTTAAAACTAGATTACAATCTATTTGAAACTCAAAGACTCTACACATAGCCCTTTCAAAAAAATTCAATTGCTTTATGTCTGCAAAGTTTTCTGAATGTCATCTTTTTGGTTTTCATCTTCTAGAAAAATTTAATTTAAAAACGCCTTTAGTTACAATTTTTAAAAACTTGGAAGAAGAAAACAAACCCAAACAAATTTAGTCATGAGATAACTCTTCTGTTTGACCCTCAGTCCTCCCTATTTATTTTTTCCAAACTGGAGAGAAAATGAAAAGCTTGCATTTTGGCTCAATCAAGAAATCAATTATTTGAACAGCTTCAAATACCAAGTAATTTATTCTTTGCTCTCGCAATAATGCATGGGGTTCAGTTAAGAGATTCGTGTAACATTCAGCTAGGTACCACAGTGCACAAACTGTAACACTGATTCAGATTCTACACAAACTTACAGCCTCAAAATGAGAAACATCACCTTTGTTTTTTTTTCAGATGGAAAATAACATGCAGGCAGAGGACAGAGGAGGAACAGCAGTGTAAGTAGTGCCCATGATTCTGCCTGGAACCATGTTAAAATTTGTGTAATACAAAAGTTATTGTGAAAAAAAGTTATTGCGAATCCCAGAGGCTGGGGTTACTGTGTATAGATTTTATCAACTGAAAAACATGTCAAGATCAGTCTAAGCTTCTAATTTGACAGAGTTCTCCTGTTCTATTCACACTGCTTATATTTCACTTTCACTCTTGGAAACTGTTTGCATATAATCATGATTAAAGACTTAGCTACATGTTGGTCTGTATTAATCAGTACAAAGAAAGACACAATATACACCCAACACAGATATACGTATATTTGGATGAATGTGTCAATTCTCACTTCGAACTCAAAGTTAGAAAATGATAAATCTTAATACTGCAACAGAATGGCCTGAAAGAAATCAGAGCTCTCCTTTCCCTTGAGCCGGTCCCCAGCTGCTGGGACCCTGACAGTTGCTGAGCTACAGCAGCTCGCTCCTCCCATCTAGTGTCCAGAGAGCCAACTGCGCAGAAACGGCCTCCAGCTTCACCGGCTGTTTAAAGCCAGACCATCAATTCTGCAGAAGGAAGCTGATCTACGATGCTTCCTTTTGTTCCAGAAATTAAATTAAGCTAAATTACAGCGCAAGCTATTGCAATACTACCTGGCAGCCGAAGCCTGATGTACTTTAACATGCAGCATTCCCTCCACAAGATATACTGCATGGAGAGAGGAGCTGCCCTCTCCTTCTTGCGGTACCTGGTAGAAAAAAGATTGTTCTGGGATGTTATCAACCCCCAAGTTCTCCCCCGGGTACTTACTAGGATACAGTGAACGGGGTTTCCTCTCAGATCAGTGTCCGGAGCCTGCAACAAACTCCAGTCTCTCCCTTTATTGTAGGTGATGAAAGTTTTCACTTGGTTGTCAATCTTCTTGTTAGCCAAGAACATTCCCTTTATCCCTGCTACCTAGGAAAAATTGACATGGCTGAAAAATAGATCAAGCCGATGAAGGTTCTGTGCATGTGTCTCTCTTGCCCTGTCAAACCCAACAGGGATCTGCTGGCTGTGTCAGTGCGGTAGATGCCAGGGCAAGAATTTCCAAGGAGCACCAAAGGAAGGCAAATAAATGGCAATGCTGGGGACAAGATAAGAGCATAAGATAAGGTGGAAAGGTGACAAATGGAAAAGAAAGCTTATATTTCAGAATCAGCATGGGAACACGGTAAGACATCAATAACATTATCTGTAAAGCCACAATCTCTCAACTGTGCATGCATCTTTCTCCCTGAAAGATGAAATACGCACAGGGCAATTCTTGGTCTCTGGCACTGAAGTAGCAGGAAACAGCAGCAATTTTGGCCTTACAAAGAAAATTGCAACACACATAAGATTGTGGTTCAGTTCTTCTATTCTCACACAGCCTGCTTAAGGCATTTCACCTAAGGATCCCAATGTGTTTCATAATTACCAGTGTTTCAACAGGATAACTTGGGGTACAGACGTATTTTTATAACGGTTTTATATTTTGAGGAAACCAAAGCTGGTTTGAGGAAACTGGTGACTCAAGCAAGGCCACCCAGAATGCTAGTTATAGAGCTAATAATGAGATTCTCATCCTTTTATTTTTCCTGGTGTTTTACCCAACAGCTTCATTCCATAGACCTGCAGGAGGATTTTGTAAAGATGTGATACTAACAGACTCACACTGGAACCAAGCTCAAAAGTGTCTTAGTGGGGAGAAAAAAGTCAACCTCAAACCACAACTCACACTGCAGAATGTTCCCATCTTCTCAGCACACTGAAAATCAATAACCCAATAGCTGCTGCAGCTTGTGAATGAATTTGATAGGCTGTCATTCTGCAATCTGAATGCTGCAATAAAAAGGGAAGCAGAAACGGGAGAAGGAGGGGGAAAGTGAGAAACTTTGTGGTTTCCAGCAAGTCTATTCAGTCATCCACCCCATCTCTTCTTCTGATGCAGAACTAGTACACAGAATCACTGAAGACTTTTTATTCATAGAGATTATTACTTAAATGACATCAAGTGGCAAATGGTTACACAGCAGATTCAGAGTTTGTTCCAGATCATCTGATTTAATTATGTGCCTGGATTTGGATGCTACAGCTCCCAGTGAGTAGGACCTTATTGCACTTTCAGTCACATGCTGTGGGACCTAGTGTACAGTGCACTGGTACAATACATTGGTATACTTAGTCATTCTGAACAGTACTCTCCTCCTTGAGCAACGGCATTGAATTGCATTTGAAGTTACATAAAGACTTAGACATGACTTGCTACAATGGGCAAAAGTCTCTAAGTTAAGTACTTAACCTATTTATCGTTGATGTAAGTGTAAAAAGATAATATTTTCAATGTCCCAGCTGGATTGCTTGGAAACACCCAACTAAGTATTCAGGATTTCTTTGTTGTAGTAAAAAGGCACCCTGATAAGACAAGGGTACTCTGTCTCCCAGTGATACTGCATGAACAGACAGAGCTGGAAAAATAACATAGTTCTGCCTTTACTACCAGAGGCCACAGCCTACAGCTCCACTTGTACATTTCTTTGTTGGTGTCCTGAAATAGTTGCATTATATAGTCCCTGTGAAATGCTGGCCATAAATGATTAAAGAGCATTTTATATATAAGGTGATAAATGTGTTCTGAAACCCTGCGAATTATTCTTTTTATGATTCTAGTCACAGGCTGGGACTTGGAATCCTTTCCAGAGAAAGCAAAATGTAAGTTATCCTGTCAATCTTGGACAGCTTTATCTTCAAAAAAGACCTCACACACTATACATGTTTGTGCGCTCTCAGTAGGAAGAGGCACGCCCTTTGCATATACACAACCGTGACACACACGATGAACTGTTCACCCCTGCTGTTCATACAATTGTAAGAGAGAATGACTCGTACAAGTAAGTGCATGACCACCAGTGGTCAGAGAGAAAAGCACTCCATCAGCTCCCACACCAGCTTTGTAGGCAGTCCTCTCCACCCTGAATACATTGTGTGCAAACACAAATGATGTCTACAGTTTTAGTGAAAGATTCGTACAAAACACTCGAACACACAACTCAGCACATTCTTCACTCTCCATCACCAACTTCATACATCAAACACATACTTCCCATCCAAAATGCATACTGCTAAAAAAGTAAGTCCCAGAGTGATAGTCATATATACCATAGCTACAGACACATCTCCTCACAGTCTGTTATCACTTCAGGCATGCATTCCCACAGGCAGGATTTCTCTTGCTGTGGCCCAGTCCAACTAGAGAGGCAAGCAGAGCCATACCACGTCATTGCAGAGGTGCAGGAACTGGAAAGGGCACTTAGACCCAATGGCCAGTGATTCTTGCTCTTCCTTTGCTCTAGGAGATGGTGTCCAGGCCAGCGCCTTTGTGACTGCAGACCCACTGAATGCCGAGTCCAGCATGCTACTGATGAAGTGGCACTGGAAGGTGGTGGACGGAAGAGCTATTCTCATACCCTGCTCTGTTCAACACACAGAAGGGGGAATAGTGTCCCTCTAGGACTGGTCTCCTCATGGTCTACAAGGTCCAGCAGCAGAAGAGCGCACACACCGACATAACCTCAGAGTGAAAGGCGCCTGATGACTCACAGCAGAAGAGAAGGAAGAACATGATGAGGCACCATGAAAGAACTTCCATTTTCTCAGAATCACAGAATGGCAGGGATTGGAAGGAACCTCTGGGGGTCATCTAGTCCAACCCTCCTGCCAAAGCAGGGTCACCTACAGAAGGTTGCACAGGACCTTGTCCAGGCGGGTCTTGAATATCTCCAGAGAAGGAGACTCCACAACCTCCCTGGGCAACCTGTTCCAGTGCTCCGTCACCCTCAGAGGGAAGAAGTTCTTCCTCATGTTCAGACGGAACTTCCTGTGCTTCAGTTTGTGCCCATTGCCCCTTGTCCTGTCGCTGGGCACCACTGAAAAGAGCTTGGCCCCATCCTCCTGACACCCACCCTTCAGATATTTATAAGCATTTATTAGGTCCTCTCGCAGCCTTCTCTTCTTCAGGCTGAACAAGCCCAGCTCCCTCAGCCTCTCCTTGTAGCAGAGATGCTCCAGTCCCCTCACCATCCTTGTAGCCCTCCGCTGGACTCTCTCATCTTTCTTGAACTGGGGAGCCCAGAACTGGACAGAGTACTCCAGATGAGGCCTCACTAGGGCACAGTAGAGGGGAAGGAGGACCTCCCTCGACCTGCTGGCCACACTCCTCCTAATGTACCCCAGGATGCCATTGGCCTTCTTGGAAGCCAGGGCACACTGCTGGCTCATGGTTAACCTGTCGTCCACTAGTACACCCAGGTCCCTCTCCGCAGAGCTGCTCTCCAGCAGGTCCGCCCCAAGCCTGTACTGGTGCATGGGGTTGTTCCTCCCCAGGTGCAGGATCCTGCATTTGCCTGTGATTTCTCTTTATGCCGAATGCAGTTCCCCATTGAGCAGCACTGGGTAGATTTATCCTTGATGTAGAATCAGTTTAGGAAGCTACACTCACAAACATATTCACTACAATGCAACCAAATTTTGTAACACCCGACAAACATGCATCTTCTCAAATAATCTTGATTTTCTAAACATGCTTCTGCCATCACAGAAGGACTCATTTTGCAGTCTCTCCACTTCTTTTTAATTTATCTATGGATTTTTTTTCTTCTCACGTCTTCATCTCCATCTATCCCTATAGAATTCATCATTTGCAACAACCCTACTGGGAGAATCATGCTGGATGGCTTTCCGTTCGCTTCCAGCTAGAACATCAAATTGAAAGGAAGGTTTGTACCATGTTCAGTGTCAGCCAATATTCTGTCTAGATAATCAGCAGATACGACGCTACAAGTCTGATTCCATCAATTTTAATCCAGGTTATTGTGTGGTGTCAGCCCAATAAAACAAAACAAAGGCTTTTCTTTCCCCCTGGGATGTAGGACACCTTTACATAATGCAGTGAAACTGCTTCTTGAGCTGACAGTAATAAGAGGCAACAGTTTTTCCATGGGCTGCCAGTGCTGCAGAGAGCTTAATAGTAAAAATCTCCAAATGACTGAAATGCCAGTGCCCATCCTCCTACAGCACATATGCATTGACATAAAACACTTGGGATCTCTTTGGACAATTCAAGGTGATTTCCAAGTAAAGGGCAGCTGAAGGCAAACTATATAGCAGAGCTAATATTCAGACGGTGATGGCGAAATATGGGAAACATCTTTGTTTTTAAAAGAACTCAGATCAAGTTCACAGCCTTTATTCTAAATGGTCAGAAAATCCCCTGGAAGAAACCTGAACAGAGAAGCTGATCCTCAAAACAGGAGCCGAGGACTGTATTTCTACTTATCTGAGTGCTGTCTCCAGAAGTAAAACAGGCAGCAGAGCAAGAAAAGTACAAGGGCACATTAAAAATCTTTTCTTAGGATCAGTTTTCATAGAAGACAACGTAAATTAGTCTTTTTACCTTTTCCTGAAACAAAAATTGGAGAATTATGCTATTCAGAGTATTGAGAGCTTTCAGAGCCATAGGCTGGACCAATGTGGGTCAGCAGGATTTTGCTGAGAGACTTGAGAGTTCCTCTTAGGGACTGAATGAACTATTCCACTACATCTTTCAATGTGTATCTTCCTATGTATGAAAGAGCCATGAGCTCCTCCTCACCTGAGAACCTACAGGAGGGTACAGCAGTGGATCTGTTCATATTAGGCTGGGCCTAAATTCAACACCTGTGTACAACCTGGCCTTGAAACTCAGCTGATGGCACTGAGACCCTTAAGTAAAAGGAGGGTGAAAGTATGTGTTTAGTCACTTTTTGGCTCTGCTGTTCACATGCATATTCTGAGAGTGATGTGCAACAAGGCAACAGCACTGGCATCATGTGAGCTCCTGAGATAGGAATGAGATGTTTGGAGTCATGACATACCTCATAGAGGTCAATCATCACATTCCCCTCCAGCCCTTGACTGCTCTTGACATTTTCCAAGGCCAGGGTGAAGTATACCCCTCGGGTGTCGGAGATATATAGATTGTACGTGTCATTCTGGTTCCACTCTTGCACAGCTGCAAACACCTGATTCTCATCTGTGTTGATAACATGCATATCCTGGGGAAAGAAAAGAGAGGAGGGTTACTAGAAGGAGCTCTGCTCTGTCATTTCCAAGGGCACCAAAGTAACTGCAGAGGAGCAAGGGATATATTTAGTTTGGAGTTTAAATGGAAACTGTAGACAACACTCTTGCAAGCAGAGAATTCCATCCTGGAATACTTTACATCAGCTTTCTTCTGACAATTTTCAAAGCGGTAATTAACTGATGAGGTGTTAACCGAACATTTACATTGGCAGTACAGTGTTAGACAGCAGCACTTTTCCCCTCTACCAACACTTTAATGAGTACTTTGTTTGGTGTGGGGGGGTGGGGTTTTTGGGGTGTTTTTTGTGGTTTTTTTTCTGACTGAGTGATTCCACATGTGATTGTGGAATCACAGAAATTAAAAATGCAGGTTTTTTTTAAAAAGAAGAAAAAAGCAGCATCTGAAGCATCTGCTTCTTGCTTAGCATTCAGAAACCAAATATGCTTGGGAACTGATACAAGGAGGATCTAATGAGTTAACATCTGCAGCCAGTGCTGCTGCTATTTATTATTTCCAATGACAGTGTCAGCTAGAAGCCAAGGCCCTGGACCACTGTGCTAAACATCCCCCAAGGCAACCCTAATCCTTGCTAGATGTGAAGAATTGTAGTTGGATCACTAGCATAAATGAGAGGTTTTATTTTACTCTGTTTATTCTGTGCGTTACAGCAGGCAGGAAGCAATGAAAAGAGTGCATAATTAAAGAAAAAACAAAAACAAAAATTAAATCTGATTCCCTCTTTCAATGTCTGGAGAAGTCACCCAGTGGAAAGAGTCACCAAGAGAGAGATTGTTATAATGAAATTCGCAGGCTCTATCTGCACAGCACAGGCACCCTGAGTTCTCTGGTGCCTTAAAAATCCATGGAGGTAGGAAAAGAAATGCAGATTTCTTAACATCAGGTGATTCCCAGAAGATTCAGCTGTTCTATCTGTTTTGGGCAGATATCCCAAAGTTATTTTGCTTCCATGAATCTCAGCCAGAGCTTTCTATATGCAAAACTGGGAACTTTATCAGAAAAAATACTCTTTGGAAGCTGATGCTACTTCTTCCTTTTGTTAATAATAGTCTTCGACAATTCACTTTCTTGTGGTTTTGTAGGGGGAATTAATACTTCCAGATGGAGCCCGGTAATGTAAAGATGAAAAATAACATAATGAAGAAATCTGATTTATGAATTTGAAAGTGGATTCACCGTGAAGTTAAGATTCAGAACAGTTGTTTGTTCATCCAGATCTTAGTATGGAGCAGGTGAATAGTCACTTGATTTACTTGCTGCTTTGTGCTGCACAAAAACATATCCCAGAAGATGGGCTGGTTTTGTAGAGGAACAGATTGGCTTAAATCCTGAGATGATAGGAAAGGTAATGTAACTCCCATCAGCTTCTGCTAATTCTGGTTGTGAGTAGCTATCCTGTCTTAGCTCCAGCTGTGCTAGTAGAAGTTACTGCCGCAACTGTTTTCCAGAGGCTCCCCATTTCAGACTGTCACCCTAGTCAATCTGCTGGTAGATCTACATGAGTTGTTGTTCCCAGTGTGCATCAGGCAGCATTGGCCAGCACAGCTCTAATCTCAAATTTAAAGTTTTGTAAATGTTCATACACACACAGGCACACCTCTCTATTTAAACACAGACAGAGATTATAAGTAAAACTTGTTTTGTGTGGTGAATGTACAGTTTTATTAACTTACCATTTTCATCAATAATTTTATAATAACTAGGGGAGAGATGTAAAAAGATATTTTGATCCACACCAGAGAAAACTAAAGAAAATCTCATGAATGCTTAAGAAACAAATAAACTAATTTATTCACTAGATGCTTCCTGAGTTTTGATCAGATCATGCTGTAAGATGCAAGTCTAAGATCCCAGTAAGGATTTAAGCCTGGAGAAGCAGAGATTGAGATAGAACTGGCATAATATACATAGTGCAGAAAGTCAAAAATGGTAGCGTTCCAACCGTTTGCCTTTGGGGATCAATTAACTTTTACTCTTAATATGGCCTTGTCCAATAAATGCAGTAACAATGAAAGCTTTCATAAAAAGGGATCAGTATATGGGTATCAAATAGGTCTTCGACTAACATCAGGAATTTTTTGGTTTCCACATCGGGAAAATTAAAATCAATCAGCATAATATATTCACGTCTTTTTTTCTTTTTTCCAGGGTGGGAGTTGCTTTTTTTGGGGGAGGAATAATACAAAAAGACAGCCTTCATCTCAATATGGAGCAAGAGCTTCACTGCATCTTCCACTACTACTACAGAAAAGGAAGAAGACAGGAAAGTGAAGCAAGGCACCGTTCTGAAACAGTTGTTGTCAGCTGCAAGGGCTCCCCATGCATCTGCCTACTGAGAGCCTGAGCTTTCCTCTCCCTGTTCCAGCACATGGTGGAAGTACATTTATATGCAGCTCTACTGTCTGTCCCTCTTGCCTTTCCAAAGACAAAAGTAAG
Organism: Opisthocomus hoazin; assembly: GCF_030867145.1. NCBI lineage: Eukaryota > Metazoa > Chordata > Aves > Opisthocomiformes > Opisthocomidae > Opisthocomus > Opisthocomus hoazin. The sequence goes on from NC_134419.1 coordinate 67,905,741, forward strand.
AGCACGATGCTGTGCATGGGGTTGATCAGGTGTCTACTCAAATGACTAAAGGCCAAGGCTTTCTGAATTGCTAAACATGCCTCAATTGCCCTTCTTGCACTTGGTCAGGGAACTTTTCTTCCTGCCAAGTAAAACAGCAGGGATGTGTAATGCCTGTTTTATCATGTCAATTACTGGGACTGTCAGCTCTTTTTGAGGTCTGTATTTAAGGATTTTTTTGTGGTTACTGCTTCTTCCATCAGGATGTGCATCCTGCTGTTGAAAGAAGGTGATGAATTTAAAGCAGAGATACCACACACACCCATCCCATCAGTATTCATCCCAGCACCAGTTAAGGACAGGGTTTTCTTTAAAGAGAAATTGCTTGGCTTGCTTTAATATTCACAGATGTCTGCAAAGTGTCTTGGTCTAAAATGGAGTGAACATACCCTGTGTGCACATTTAAGGTGATTATCACAAGTGACATCACGGAGTGTGTGACAGCCCACACTGTGGTGCTGTGGCACAAAATAGGCAGTGCCAACCCACGGATCACAGCAGAAATTAACAGGTCTCAGTAAAGACTGTTTACAGTGTTAACAAAACCTGTATGCACATGTGCAGGCATCTTTTTGTATGGGAGAGAGTTTCAAGTTCATTTAGGCTTTTAATCAAACTGACTACCAGGCTATCAGTGCCAACAGCAAAAATGTTTTAGTTTTGATTTGCTGTAGGCCATTGCTGCCTAAGCAGCAGTATCACCTGCCAAAGCTGCCGGCCATCACACCCCTCCAGTCTAGGAGGAGTGACATGCAGAGACAAAAAGCTTGATACTTCTGTCTTCAGTTCCAGAAGTTGCTTAGTAGTGCTTACCATATTTGGCCCCACTTTTTTAGCTGAAGGACATAAAAGAGAATTTAGGCATAAAAGATGCTGTTTGTTTCAATTCCTTGAATAGCATAACGCTTTGTGCATTTTTAATAAAAGCAGCTATCCTGCTTTGATAACAGCCTCCTAGACAGCCAGAGCTCCACTGTAGCTTCTTCCAAGCCAAATGTAGCTCTTCAGTCTTTGAAGATATTCCAAGATTGTGACAGAGCATCTTATCTTGTTAAATATCTGCCTCTTTCTTTGGGTCAAACAACACGAATGTATTGCTCCAATTCCTATTCTCTGAGAACACATTCCAATTTAACTGTAGTGCATTTTCCTTGGCTCTCTGGTGGAGAAGGTGGACAGCTGGAAAAATCATAGAATCATAGAATCATAGAATGCTTTGGGTTGGAAGGGACCTTTAGAAGTCATCTAGCCCAACTCAATATAAGCCAAAAATAAGTGTGGGCTAAAGGAGACAATCAGTTCAAAGCAAGCAGTCTCTCTAAATATGGTCTGAATCAGCTGTAAAAGACGATTTTGATTTGGATATTACTATCCTAAAAATGCAACTCCTTTGCTAAGGGCTACTTCAGATAAAACTGTTTAAATTTCATCTGAATTGGCAGAGTAATTCCTTCCTGTTTGGACAGGGAGTTTCAAACCAGCCTATCTTTAAAAGTGACTGAAGATTTTAGGGTAGACCACAGGTATCCTGTGTCAGAGCTAAGACGATATCATGGCTTCTGGTAGAGTCCTCAATGTCCCATAAGCTGGGTTTTCTGGATGTAAACTGGAGCAAAGGGTACAACAGCAGAGTAGGTAAGGTATGGTATTGAAGACCAGTGTCTGAGCTGCAGCCTTGTTATATGAAGGTCACCCAGTCAATCCACTACAAATGGATCCGTTGGGCTGAGGAATCGAAGACAGCCAGTTGTGATATTAGCCAAATTATCCCTTTGAACATCCCCACCCACAAAATCTGGCGCACTTTCAACTTCTGGGAACAGGCTGAAGTTGCACTTTCTTTTTCCCTTTTGACAATCTTTGCTTAATTTCTGGGAATGTATTTGTCTCCAGATCTTAGACCTCACATAGAATCCACCAGATCATTTGCTACCTTTGATCTTAAATTTCATTTAAGGCAGACTATACCAAGAATGAAAAGGCCTCAAAACCAAAAAAAACCTGTCTTTGTTAAGAAGCCATGAGGAGCCCAGCTGCAAAATCGTGATTTCTTAAAAACGGAGTGAACATTTTATATAGGTCTTTTAAAAAATTCAGCTCCAGAAGGCAGCAATAGCCTTTCAAGCTCCAATGCTAATTCACCATTGTTCTTAATTAGAGAAGATATGGAGCAGACACACAAAGACATCTCTTTGCTGGGTTCCCATTAAAATCTGCTAATGAGGCAAAGCACAAAAAGTAACCCACACAGGACAGGGACAGGAGAACAGAATTTTAAGACCCAGAAAAAAAAAAAGAGTCCTCTCCAAAACTTAATTAACTAACCATAAAGAAATGGTAATTGACATGGGCTGTGGCATCTGTCTACATTTCATGCTGATGTCCTTGACTAGCCACAGTGCTGACTTTGTTTTCAGTCCTTTCTTGCTTGCAAATGTTCTATTAAAGAAGAATGATGTTTTCACTCATTGCATGTCATCGTGCAATTACTTGTGTCGGATTCAAGAATTTCTGTCCAATCAAAACATCTGTAGATTCACACGAGCACTCCAGCAACAGCATCCTACCTTGGGCAAGGAGTACTTTGGCAGCTTCATCTGGGCAAATGCATTTCTCCTATAAGAAACATAATAATGTGGTCTTCCTCCTGATGTCAACTATGAGAGAAGCAGAAAAGTTATCAGCAGGATTTTTTAAAACATTTTTTTACTATCACAGAAAATATGAGGCAAAAGTTGTCAAGGCAAATACCACATTGTTGGTAGCAATGGCTTAAAGCTGCAGCACTACTGCAGTTGATGAATAAACATTGATCCAACTGAAAGTGGCTGAAAAAGAAAGCAAGAGGAATCCCATTTTCTGCAAAGAGAGACCATGGCCAGAATTCCAGGTAAAAGTCTGGGGAAAGTCCTGGCTTCTCTTGGGCCATTATGTCACTCACCTGCTGATACCACAGCTCTCCTCTGCCTTACCACAAAACAGTCTGTTCTTTGCTATCTACAGAGCTGCCATGTAGGCTACTGGTGAGATCAGCAGACTGGCACACAGGACGCTTGATTTCTATTGCTGCCTCCAGGTCTGGTTTCTGTGTGGCCCTGTACAAGCCATCATACGTATCTGTTACAAGATCAGCTAAGCATTCACAGCTCCTGAAGGCAGCAGAAGCTCAAGCTGATTTGGTGTTTATGTGAATCTGGCCATTTATTTAGGTGCCTAAATACGGGTGGCAAGACCTTGAAAAGGCTGGGTTAGAGCAATGTGAGCTTTCATTTCCTACCACGTATTAAGCAGGAAGGGGGCGGGGGGCGCAGATAGAAAGAAAAAAGCTATGTTATCAGGCTTCCAGTGCTGCTGAAGTATAACCAATGTTTGTAAAGTCCTTTGAAATCTGTCGATGAAATGTACTGAAGTACAAATATTCCAAGGGATTCTCCATGCAGAACTTTGCTTTAATTGCCTAATATCTGGGTTTATCAAGACATTTCTTCAATAGTAAATGTTTTAAAATGCACTGCAGTACTTTAAAATGCAAGGAACACAGAGGCTAGGTTAATAAGAGATTGAGTAAAATAAGAATTATTTCTTATTCTAAAGCTCTTCAACAATTTTTTTTTTAAGGGAATTGGGCAAAAGTTGTGCGAAGGAAGGCCAGAAGCATTGTTTACGAGAGAATGTGAGTTTGTAAATAAAACATAGTGTAGTGGGAGAAATAAACCCACATTCCCTTATCCTATCTTTTTGACCCATTATATTTATTTCTGTTTAAGAATCCTAAGAAGTTTAAGAATTAAAATGGGAGCTTTCCAAATCCAAATATTACATGATACCTTCTAAAACTGCATTATGAATGCGAATATATAAAGTTGTGCAAAGTCCCATTGGGCATTAAGCAGAACATCATAAGAGGCTGCCTCTCCTCACATGATCCTCCTTACACTGTGCAGCCAGCATGGAGCTGGAACACAGGAGAAACCTGACAGCGCTGGCAACACTAATACAACAGTTTATAGACAGAAAAAGAAATGCATCAAAACACAAGGGCTATCCAGAAAGGTAGACAATCTCCCCAGCATTGACTTCAGATGAGGCAAAGGGTTTGGTTTCTATACAGTGTGTGATAACATCAGGTCAGAACAGAGAAGACTAACAATCTTGATGAGCACAAAAGCAAGGCATCAGTAATGAAGTAATGAATCATTTCACATATGAAGAGAAATTCCCCATCTCCTGTGTCACTAGAGCCACAACACACAGTCCTTCTGAAATGAGAGAGCATGGCTGAACAGTGATGCGTGCCCCTATTTTCCTTACCACATAAATACTTCCTTTATGCCTCAGACACACGAGGCACAAAAGCTATTCTGGAACGTATGTCCCGGATTTATTTGTGGATGATTTAGATTGGTGTTTATGACTGAGTTCATTACCTGAAGGTAATTAGCAACCAACTCACCCAATTTAAGTATCAGTCCTCTCTCTTCCCTCCACCACAGCGAAGCACAGCAAAATATAAATTGTCTGGAAGACCAGTTTAGTCCTAATGATTTCCAGTTCACCTCCATGTTCCCTGCAAATCTGTTGTTATTTTTGTCCACCTCAGTTGTTATTTAATGGACACCGGCGGCAGCCTGATGAAACTCACAGTAGCTCAGATCTATTCACCAGCTCTCACCTGGAATACAGCTTGGCTGAGTACATCTCATCTTCAGCCTTTTGACTATAATCACAACTGAGGCATAACAATAAAGACTGATTACTCCTTCTTTGGTTCTTCCCCTGACTCCCTCCCTCCTTTTCGATTTCCCTGTCATGCTCAAAAAAGCTTTGTTCTAATCCCTTGTAATAGCAGATGACTGACACATCACTTCAAGCTGGGGGGTTAAACCAGTAATCCTAGAGTGCTGAGGAGATTGCAGGGAGTGACACAGATCACTCCAGAACTCCTGGATGCTCCAGGCAGGAACTCTATGATCCTACAGTGACAAGATACTAGAGGTAAAAGGAACATTACTAGCATTGTAATGAACTGCTACAATCCACTCAGTGCCTTTACTATTTGGATCTAGTGTTGTCTGACTAGTTGGGAGCTAACACACATCCACACACATGCAAAGGATGGAAGAGAAAACAATATAATGTAGAATAACATAATATAAAAGAATAGAATAGATAAGAGAAGAGGGTGTTCTGCACCTGAACAAAGACATAATCATCCTGGACGATCAGGGAGTTATGGTCAATATAGCCTGGAAAGGGTTTGCTACGAGTCGCTTCACTGCAGTTCTGCATCTTACAGGTGATGTATTGGGCATCTGAAAGGAAAAGAACAAAACCAAGATGCTTGAGATCCTGAGCAGATTCTTCCTACTGTCACAAACGTATTTGCTGAGGCAGCATTTCTGCTTCCCAGCTTTGTGTGACATGAAGTGACACCATCCATTCAACGCAACACACTTCTTTCCCTTAGACCCCTTGTAAATCCACCCTTGATTACTTTCGTCGTTTAAGTTCCTGCCTTCTTCACTTGCCTCAGCCTCCCCTTATTTCTTTCATTCCACCCTACATCAGAGCTATACATCGCTCCTTCAGCAAAGTTGATACGATTACTCCATGCCACTCCTGTGGTTCCATGCTGGAAGTAGACCAGGGGCAGCATTTGAAGGTGTCACAATGTGATGCTTGTGGCTCGGGTCTGACAGAAACCTAGTCAAGGGTGTATTATTCAGCACTGTTACCTGCCTTGCTGAGTTTACTCGGATGCTACCCAGGCTTCAGCTTAAAGCAAGGAACTGAGTGAGAGGACAACAGAGCTGTGAAGGACTCTTTACAGAGGCAACAAACAGCTCAAGTCCTATGACTCCCACGGCAGCTATGGGTCTGAAGAGCTGTGTCTACGCTGCAGGACAGATATTCTCTGTGCTGAGCTACTACAGCTTCCCTGTCATGCTCTTGGTGTGGAAATTGCTGTAGAGCATGACAGCTTCTCCACGGTCACATGCTGAGTTTATTTAGAACATGGCAAGGGTCCAGAGCCTACACAAGAATGAGGACACCTTCAGAGGACACCTGCCCCATAGTGTCATCACTGGGAACCCATTCCATGGCACACTTCTGTATTTCCTGCAGCACTTACACTCTGCAGAGTAATTCAGATCACCTCGGAAAGTAATTCAGACCACCTTCTGTTCAGGGGTTTTACCTACTTCTCTGTTGACAGGATAGGTAGATGCACTCTGGCAGACCTGGGCAATCATTCCACACTCTTTTGAAACTAGAGCCCTTCGTGGTTTCAATCAGTCATATTTTTCAAAGCAAATGGTCTAAATGCAGCCCTGAAGCCCTCTCATCCATTGTTACTGTATGGGGTGTTCTCATATCCTCTTCTGAAGCACTGCAGAGTGTTCACGTCATAATGCATCAGCTGAAGAAAAACAATCCGAATTTCTTCATGGTGATAATTTAGCCCAGAATACAGAACCAGATTCTCAGTATTCAGTTTGGGCTCTTTCAGATCAATTAAGAAGTTCCTCTTTGTTTAATGACAAAGCTGATTTACAGGAAGAAGGATTTTGGCATTTTAGCATTAGCACTTACATGACAGAAACACTGCATGGCATTTAATCTTAGAACTACTTCTAATCTTTTTCCTTGTTGGAGAAGTGCAGCCCCTTGTTTGAAATAATTACCACTTTCTGATCAGAGAAGTAGCATTTTACACTGAAATAGAAATGACTGGATTTTTACCATCTCATACGTAATCTTTGTTTTAATTAAAATCTGTCATTTGACATTTCTTCCCTTGCTTCCAAGGGCTGTTGACTTCTGCTCGAAACAGACGTGCAGGGTAATGAACCTTCAGGAAAGTTTGATGAGGGATGATTTTACCCCAGGATTTGCAGAGTTCTTGGAATATATAAAGTGCTAAGTATTATTAGTCACTGCAGTTTAAAACATTTTATGCTTTCGCAGCTTGCTGCAAAACATTAATTAATACAGCCCGGACAGCATGATCGAAATGCATTTCCCTTCAGAGGGACATGATTTTTTCCACATTAGCCACGAGAGGGCAGGGAACGACATAACTCCCAGCCTGCACATTCCAGAGCTGAAGAAAGTTCCCTTTCAGAGCCGTTCAGCCTCCATCCCTCTGCTCCCAGGAAGAAGGGGGACAACAGGGACAGAGCCTCTACCACCACCCAATAGTACTGTGCTGTGCAGCATGTCCCCTCCTAGTCATAAGACGGAGAACAGGCATGCATCTCTTCACCTGCAACACAACCAATTCCCACTTCTCCTGTTAACTCAAATCCATTGTATCGTGAAGGACAGCCCCCCCATACCTTCCCCTACATTCATCTCCTCTCATTCTAGGGTCCTGAGTGAAAAGTCTGGCAATCCTGAGCTTAAACAAAAGGACATCAGTTGAAATGGTTGGCCCCACCATCCCCTGAGCTGTTGGCAAGACTGGGTGGCTTTTCACACATGGGATGGAATCACCTAGCATTAAGCTATATAGGATCAGACTTCTGTTTCCCACCTTGTTTCCTTTTATTTTTTTCCCCACCACCATGGTTTCCTTTTACTTCCACAGGCACAACAGCCGCCTGGGAGACACTAAGAGCATACTGCAGTGCCATCTCACATCCCACGTAAACGGGTTATCTGTCCTGTGAGCACAGCGTGGTAACAGGACAGGTACTGCTAGGACCAGCCAGCAAAGAAGATTAAGGAATCTCCTCTGCAAGAGATTTTAAGGAGCAGGCCAGGATGACATCCATTAGAGGTGACTGAAGTTTTTTTGATCCTGTTTTAATGGAGGAATGGGGACTATGTCTATTTCTGCTGTGATCGCAGGAGTACTGTACAGCGGTGATTGTACCATTGATGAAGATTTACTAAGGCAATTCCTGTGAACTTTTACAGTGCAATTCTCCATGACTTCGGTTCTAAAATGCCAGTAATAACTACTAAAGGGCAGAGCACAGAAATTGCTTAAGCTAATCTCCCAAACAGCCAAACCCCGAGATGCTCACACCAAGAAAAGATCCCTCTGGTATGGGAGACAGAAAGCAGGAAAACAGGCTTCTTGCAGTTCCTGGATCCCTCTTTTCTCCTAAGGGAAGTTTTGCTGTGCTCACATTAACTCAAGGATTTTGTTTAGGCATTTGATTCTCCATTAACTCAAGGATTTTGTTTAGGCATTTGATTCTTATGGACATTTTATGCGATTCCACTGGCAGAGCTTTGTAATTTAGCATTAATTAATGTCAATTAATACATTCAGTCGCTAAGCTCTGGAATTAATTTCATTAGTTTTCCTGCACAGATGTTTTCCCTGCCATAGGTAATTAGGACATTATGCTTTTCAGTTCCAGAACCCTCACCTCCAACAACAGCTGCTGTTTTTAATATACAACAAAGTCACGCTGTGCCTGGAGAGAAGAACATAGCAACTCCCAGCTCCTACACCCCCCGACACTTTGATTTTGACAGGTTTAGACACCTAGAGTAGGATTATTCTCAGGGAATAGCAGCTGTTTCTAAGGAGGAAGCCAGGACAGTCACAGAACACAAGAATGGAGAAGACATCTTGTAAGGGAAACCTCTGACAAAATTAATCTGTTTCAGTGGTAAAAGAGAATTGCAAATGTGCTAACACATAGCAAAAGTTAAGAGCCAGGGGGACCCTGCGCCATGAAATATTTTAGTCTTTTCTGTTCACCTTGAGCTCCATGCTAATATGTTCTCAAGGGAAATGCATTCAGCCTGTCCCAGAGACATTTCTTGGCTCAGTCAGTGGAGATGGAAGGTTACTGGAGGTTGGTGAGCCTCTCCAAAAGTACAGGGGAGAGTTTCAAATCCTTTCCTAAAGCAGAGCAAGACTTCTCAGGTTATTTTGTTGCCGAGTCTTATTTTGTATGATACTTCAAACTGTAGTACCCACTGCTTTCCAGTCTAAGCTTGCATGTGTATCATTCAAAAACCTTATTTGATCACAAGGAAAGTCAGAGAAAATATTCACTCTACTCACTGTGAATGTATCATTACTCCTGATTTTTATTTTTCTTTTCTTTAATTCATTGAGGAATGTGTCCTTCTCTCTGCAAATAAATCCACTACGGACAAATCAGGAGTTTATGCAAAGAGCATCCACGCAATTTATGACTTGTTGTCTTCCAGACTGCTATGGAGTATCCCAGTTCATTACTGAGCAGTTTATACATTAGGGATAGTTTTTGCTTTTGAAGGATGACTGGCATCCTGTAACTAATGAGCTGTAAGAACATGGTAGTAACATATCTCACTGAAATACCTGTAACCCCTCTCCATCAGTGACGAATAACAGAAGCCTAGAAAAGATTATACGAATTTGTGCAGGTACCTTGGCAGTCCAGGTACACCTTCAGCATCCACTACCTCTTATGGCAATGAGTACGACAATTTAATTAAACTTTCTCCCATACATTAATCTTTACTCCTTTTTTGAGAACCACAAAAAATGACTGTTCTTTATCCATTTCCATTTGGTCTGAATGTTGATTTGTGATACATTTATGATATGGGGATATATTCACAACTCACCAGGACTCAGCAACTGCAAAGAAATTAATCAGTAATGAAGATCAGTGAAATGAAGCCATCCCAATTACTAACTACTCACATATCTGTTTTTATCCTGCTGCTAACTATTTCTTCATTGCATATCAGAGTCAGGAATCTTTCTTTACATGGGGAATTATATCCTCTGCCATCTCTAGCATAAGGATATAATTAGAGAAACTAACAGATGCCATTCTCCAGGATAAATACTAATGATGACCAGGAAAAAGCACTATTCATGATCAGCAAAAAATTCACTGCACAGGTTTAGGGCACTATGGCAATTAATTCACCACTCTAGCTATGTTAGCAAAAGACTGTCATGCTAGATTGCCTACTGATTTTTTTTCCACAGCAGTGATTATTTTACTCTTCCTAGCAATCTTCTGTGAAAACAGAAATTTAAGTCCTAGTACAACTCTGTGATTCAGACACTATTGGCCAGATGCTCAGTCCCTGCTGATCAGCAAGCAAAGCATGTCTGCTTACCCCAAATGAGGTTTTTGGTCTTACCTGCAACCACAGCAGCACCTAAATTAGCTTTCAATAACAAAAGCTGCTATGTAAGTCAGGACAGAAGAAGAAAAGCAAAGGAAACAAAAGCACTTTTTAAATATCAGGATCACTCTAAATTTTTGCTAGCACATTAGGAAACGCCTTAGCTTCTTTCATGTGCACTTCAAAAAAATAAAAATTACATAAATTAAAAGCTACTTAAAATCAATTGGCATCAATCTACACAAGTGAATGCATATCTCATAAGTGTAACAATTGGTTTTCTTGACTTGCATCTATAGAAACTGTCTCTTAGACATCCTCTGAGTCAGCTTTGCCATTCTGTGGAGGACTAGTGGCTACCCAGTTAGTCTCCAAATGCCTTGTAGGAATCCATCTTTCTATTTCTCACCAACAGTGTGGATTCCTCAGTAGGGATCACCTGAATAAAAATTACCTCCCATGTCAATTAGCTTGCATCAGGCCTTACTGAGACAACCCTCCCTAGCTCAAATCAGATAAAGCCATTAATTAAGGATCTTTCAGGACTTCCGTATTCTTTACAAACCTAAAACCCACGTCATTGTTTACACGCCTTCTGAAAACACTTCAAGATGCATTTGAACAAACCTGGATTTAACTTCCACCAGTCATTCTGTCTTCTGACTATGGTGGTGAATGTAACTAAGAGAAGTTTGTCATGTGGTTACGAACTGTAGGGGATTAATTGTCTTATTGGGGTGTTGACCTGAAACCAAGCAAAAAAATTTCACAGTTCCTGCTGACTTTGCTGGCTTGCCTTTGATCCTGTTCCAAAATCAAAGTGGAACACCAGGGACACCCAAGCATACAAGTGGAAATGTGAGATAAAGTTCGTAAGAACTTCTTCCAACCAGAAAAATCAGGTTTACTACTGTGCTCTCAGTCCCAGCTTGACTCAGATTGGGCCTGAAGCCCTTAAAAAATAAACCAAAACACCATATTTGATGAGACGAAAATTTGCTTGGTGATCTCCAAAATTTACGTGACACGATTAAAAAAATAAATGGGAATGATTAGCCCTGCAAATCTGTCTCCATCAATACAACTAAATTGCACGGTCTCTACCCAGTTTGTTTGTCACTACCTGCACCCTACTTTGATGAGGCACAGTTTGTTCAGAAGTCCAGAAATTCTGGAGCCTGAGGGAAAAAAATGGAGGGAGAGTAACAAAATCACAGAATGGTAGGTGTTGGAAGGGACCTTTCAGGATCACATAGACCAACCCCCCTGACAAAGCAGGGTCACCTACAGAAGGCTGCGAGGGCCTTGTCCAGGCGGGTCTTGAATATCTCCAGAGAAGGAGACTCCACAAACTCCCTGGGCAACCTGTTCCAGTGCTCCGTCACCCTCAGAGGGAAGAAGTTCTTCCTCATGTTCAGACGGAACTTCCTATGCTTCAGTTTGTACCCGTTGCCACTTATCCTGTCGCTGGAGACCACTGAAAAGAGTCTGGCCCCATCCTCCTGACACTCACTTTTAATATAGTTATAGGCATTTATAAGCTCCACTTTCAGCCTTCTCCTCTTCAGGCTAAGCAAACCCAGCTCCCTCAGCCCTTCCTCATAGGAGAGATGCTCCAGTCCCCTCACTATCCTCGTAGTCCTCCACTGGACTCTCTCCAGTAGCTCTTCATCTTTGTTGAACTGGGGAGCCCAGAACTGGACACAGTACTCCAGATGGGGCCTCACTAGGGCAGAATAGAGGGGAAGGAGAACCTCCCTCGACCTGCTGGCCACACTCCTCTTAATGTACCCCAGGACCCCATTGGCCTTCTTGGCAACCAGGGCACACTGCTGGCTCATGGTTAACTTGTCATCCACCAGGACACCCAGGTCACTCTCCACAGAGCTGCTCTCCAGCAGGTCAGTCCTGAGCCTGTACTGGTGCATGGGGTTGTTCCTCCCCAGGTGCAGGACCCTGCACTTGCCCTTGTTGAACTTCATCAGGTTCCTCTGCACCCAACTCTCCAGCCTGTCCAGATCTTGCTGAATGGCAGCACAGCTGTCTGATGTATCCATGACTCCTGATAACCTTCTTTTCTTCCACTTGCTTAATGATGACATCCAGAATGAGCTGTTCCATCATTTTTCCAGGGATGGAGGTGAGGCTGCCCGGCCTGTAGTTCCCTGGGTCCTCCTTCTAGCCCTTTTTGAAGACTAGAGTGACACTGGCTTTTCTTCAGTCCTCAGGCACCTCTCCTGTTCTCCAGGAGCTTTCAAAGATGATGAAGAGTGGGTCAGCAACGACATCTGCCAGCTCCCTTAGCACTTGTGGGTGCATTCCATTGGGGCCCATAGACTTGTGGGCGTCCAGATTGCTTAAATGATCTCTCACACAATCCTCCTCGACCAAGGGAAGGCCATCCTTTTGCCAGACTTCCTCTCTTACCTCCAGAGCCTGGGATTTCTGAGGGCTGGCCTTAGTAGTGAAGACCGAAGCAAAGAAGGCATTCAGTAACTCAGCCTTCTCTGTATCCTCCAAGAATGTGAGCTCAGGTAAAAACATTGCTAGCCAGATCCTCAGCAGGTGTAAATCAACATGCCACTGAAGTTATACTGATTTATGCCTGCACAGAGACTCCTATTTTGGTCCTTGTAAACCTTTTACATTATGTATATAAACACTATAAATAAAATGCACAGACCGACCATAATCAGGGAGCACAGATAGAGAGTTATTGGCGTTCTAGCAGGTAAAGCTGAGGCTGTTGCTGATAGATGTTCTCAAAAAACCCTGCCAGGGAGACGGTCTAACACCATACTCTGCTGACATTTCTACTTCTTCTCACCTAAAGCAGCAGTTATACTACTCAGCTTCGTCTGGAAAAGATACCAGTACCAGAATGGGGCGGGTTTTCTTATTTGTATGGAGTTCAGAAGGTTTTTGTTTAGCCCTTATATATCCACTTCAGGATCTTTTATTTTATCATACAGTTGTGTGGTTGTTTCCAAACACACCCTTTTCTTTCCTTCTTTCTCCCTGCCTTGTTTTGGCAAGTCTACCTTCTCAAATTTAATCCCTTAATTGAATATTTACACTTGGTTAGCTCTCAAAAGAGATCTTCCAAATGAAGTATAAATAAGTAAATGCAAGAACATTAAAAAAAATCATAAAAAACCAAAGAAAAATTATTTCCAAACTACCCTAAGCTTCAAAAAAATATATCTTTCTCACTTCAGCACACTTCACCCCATCACCTCACTGGCGGCAACACACCTGCTTCATTCGGGAGGAGAATCACAGAATCATAGAATGGTAGGGGTTGGAAGGAACCTCTGGGGGTCATCTAGTCCAAACCCCCTGACGAAGCAGGGTCACCTACAGCAGGCTGCACAGGACCTTGTCCAGGCGGGTCTTGAGTATCTCCAGAGAAGGGAGACTCCACAAACTCCCTGGGTAACCTGTTCCAGGGCTCTGTCAGCCTCAGAGGGAAGAAGTTCTTCCTCATGTTCAGATGCAACTTCCTGTGCTTCAGTTTGTGCCCATTGCCCCTTGTCCTGTCACTGGGCACCACTGAAAAGAGTCTGGCCCCATCCCCCTGACACCCACCCTCGAGATATTTATAGGCATTTATAAGGTCCCCTCTCAGCCTTCTCTTCTTCAGGCTAAACAAGCCCAGCTCCCTCAGCCTTTCCTTGTAGAAGAGATGCTCCAGTCCCCTCATCATCCTCGTAGCCCTCTGTGGAATTATTAGTAAAATTAGGGTTTTACATCTGAAAATTAAAGTTTATATGGAAAACGTAGCATTGTTCACCCATTGAGGAAAAGCATAAAATCAAAAGGAGCTCTGAGGATGGGACCCAGCTGCAGCAGGCATGCGAGGAATCCACTAATACAGCAACTCCCTGCAACATACCATAGAGGGTGGAGCACAGTGGAGACTCCGTGGCCATGCTCTGTGATGATCAAGCGGGAAGAGATGGTCCTCTAGAACTGATAAGCATCTCATCTGGTCCCCTGAGCCAACAGGTTTCCAAGACCTTGCCAAAATGCTACCCTTTCGTGAACTTTGCTCATTTTAATGTCATTTTAATACCAAAACACACCTCCATCCCAAAGGCTACCTGTCTCCAAGGTGCGACCACTCCTCTTTGAGTCTGCATCCTCAATTTTTTGTAAACTATACCTTTAAACGTGAAGCGAGAGAATTTTACACCAGTCACGATAAAAGGTATGTATGACTACAGTCACTCAAACTCCACCTACCTTAAATGTAGAAAGAATATAAAAATAGTCAGGGAAACAGGGAATTTTTGGGAGAAGATATCATCGTGAACAAGCCAAGGGAAACTCCACCTCAGGACTGCCTCTGACTACCAGGATCAGCCAACGGGCTGAGCCTTGCTTCATCCCACCTTCAGACGCCTTGGGTGAGATTTAGACTAAGCGCTTTTTCTTGCGTATCTTAGAAATCTCTCTAGAGAGTTACTGCCTAACATTTATAGTCAGGCTGTATTATTTATAACCTTTTCACATGTTTTATGCTTAATAACATCATATTTGCACGTGCTTTCTTGCAGACAGTCCCTATCACCGGCAATTCAAAAAACCTATATATCTGTTGCATAAATAAAACTGCACTATTTAAGTAGTCAGTTGTCACAGTTTCTCACTGAACGCGACCAAACGTGGCTGTGCTAGTTCATGAGCACGACTGGACTGAAGGTGCAGACTGCTATTAGTGTATCCAGAATCGTGGTAGTTTAGTATACATATTAAACACGACTGCACTGGCAGTGCAAATTGGATATCACTCAGAATTTAAACCTAGCCGCACCTAGCCTCCCACTCTGGTGAGGAGAGTTAGAAAGCAAGGGGGTTTACTTTCTGCCAAATTCCTCCATCCCTTATAATGCAACGTCCTCTACTGGACTGTCTTCAGTAACTCCTCATCTTTCTTGAGCTGGGGAGCCCAGAACTGGACACAGTACTCCAGATGGGGCCTCACTAGGGCAGTGTAGAGGGGAAGGAGAACCTCCCTCGACCTGCTGGCCACACTCCTCTTAATGCATCCCAGGACCCCATTGGCCTTCTTGGCAACCAGGGCACACTGCTGGCTCATGGTTAACTTGTCATCCACCAGGACACCCAGGTCACTCTCCACAGAGCTGCTCTCCAGCAGGTCAGTCCTGAGCCTGTACTGGTGCACGGGGTTGCTCCTCCCCAGGTGCAGGACCCTGCACTTGCCCTTGTTGAACTTCATCAGGTTCCTCTGCACCCAACTCTCCAGCCTGTCCAGATCTTGCTGAATGGCAGCACAGCTGTCTGATGTATCCATGACTCCTGATAACCTTCTTTTCTTCCACTTGCTTAATGATGACATCCAGAATGAGCTGTTCCATCATTTTTCCAGGGATGGAGGTGAGGCTGCCCGGCCTGTAGTTCCCTGGGTCCTCCTTCTAGCCCTTTTTGAAGACTAGAGTGACACTGGCTTTTCTTCAGTCCTCAGGCACCTCTCCTGTTCTCCAGGAGCTTTCAAAGATGATGAAGAGTGGGTCAGCAACGACATCTGCCAGCTCCCTTAGCACTTGTGGGTGCATTCCATCGGGGCCCATAGACTTGTGGGCGTCCAGATTGCTTAAATGATCTCTCACACAATCCTCCTCGACCAAGGGAAGGTCATCCTTTTGCCAGACTTCCTCTCTTACCTCCAGAGCCTGTACTGGTGCATGGGGTTGTTCCTCCCCAGGTGCAGGACCCTGCACTTGCCCATGTTGAACTTCATCAGGTTTCTCTCCACCCAACTCTCCAGCCTGTCCAGGTCTCCATGAATGGTAGCACAGTCTTCCGGTGTATCCACGACTCCTCCCAGTTTTGCGTCATCAGCAAATTTGCTGAGGGTACACTCTAACTCTTCATCCAGGTCATTGATGAAGAAGCTGAACAAGACCGGGCCCAGTACTGACCCCTGGGGGATACCACTAGTTATAGGCCTCCAACTAGACTCAGCGCTGCTGATGACAACCCTCTGAGCTCTGCCATTCAGCCAGTTCTCAGTCCACCTCACTGACCACTCACACATCTAGCCCACACTTCCTGAGCTTCCCTGTGAGGATGTTATGGGAGACAGTGTCAAACAGAGAAAGGTTTGTTTATACACTGGAGAGTGATGGTTACTTCTTCCAGGAAAAGGAGACTGGTTAGTACTTAGAAGCAGGCTCTAGTAGCCAAGAGATATGAATGTACTGAGTTGGTAATGGTAACTAGAATAACAGACCATGTGCACACTCTTAGCCTGTCTCAGTCTCAAAATTCTGTGACTTGAAGTGCTACCAAATGTCCTCTGGCAAAAAAAGCTGTGATATGTTCCAAGGTTACTGCTTTCAGCTACCCACCACAGTCCTCTGTGAGTGACCAATGCTCCCTGGAACTTCAGACAAAACACAGCATGCACTTACTGATAATCCAACACATTTTCTTATACTGCCAATGAGCTGAGCTGGGGACCTCCTGATTCATGAGCAGAAGTTTTGCCTGAATGTCTGATTTGCAAGAGGGGTTACCACTGGCTGAATGTTTGACACCACCACTATATTTACATTAGTAGTTCTGTCACTGACTAAACAGAGAAACTTCAGTTATGCTGCCTCACAACTAAGCCAATACAAGCACACAGAATCAGTTACTATAGCTCAGTTGATAAGCAATAATTTCTTATACCACATTTCTTTACTAATACACCTGACTCCTCAGTGAGGCCAGTTTGATCTACCTGTTCTCTTATTTCCACCTTAAAAGCTGCAATAAAGCTTACTAATTTGTTACGGACTCAAGAAGTGTTTTGCAGAAATGCGGCCCAAGGACTCAAACAAGACCATTCAAGGCATTTGGAGCATGGCACTTTTTCTGTCCACTGTTAGCTGAACATCCCTCAAAAGCATCACCAGAGTACAGCTCCTTAAACACCTATTGTAATGTCTCATCTCAATGACCTCAAATTCTTAATGCCTTGTAACATTAATATTTTGTGCTGAAATAGACACTGTCCTGTTAAAATATTTCATTCTCATTTAACATGTCCTGCGAAACAGAAAGTGTCACGTTCCCAGCCTTGACACCACATTCAGGTAAGTGAAATTGAGAGAAGAAATAATAATCAGAGACCACAAATGATAAGAAATAGAGATAATACAGTCTTTCACTTTTACTAATCTTGCATATCTTGAAATGGAAAGACCTTTAAAACTTTGTGGTTTCTATCGAAACTGTTTCTTTTCAAAATTCATCTTCCAAAAAATTCTCTTTCATGCCAAAATCCAGTGAGCTAAAACAATGATCACCTCACAGTTACTTTTTCAGTTTTCAATTTTCCAATGACAAAATACACTTTTTATGTAACACCACTGCATATGGGAGTACAATTCAGGGCAGAATTTTATTACTTTTTAAAGGAATTAATTGACCACATCACTAATACTTAAATATTGCAAATGATAAAATTCTGCTTGGTATACTGCAGCAAGGCTACTATTTACAGAGGAAACAATATGGAATTACAATGCCAAGATCTATGGCAGCCAGGATTTCAGTGTGATGCCTGCCTGAGGCAATCCAGCATTGTGGAGAAGAAATCCTTGGAGAAAGATCTGCAAAGGCAGTGGAGCTCAAAGATAAACCTTGAGGAAGCATGGGTGGGAGGAGAAAAGGCCAGCGGGTGGCTTAGGGTGCCTGGGAGAATGTACAGCCAATTAGGAGAATATTTTGGAGTTGCAGGTAAAGGAGGCTCCTGGAATAGAGAAAAGCACCTCAAGAGGCAAAGCAGGGAGGGAGAGGAGCTGATGAAAGTGAAGTACAGTGACAGGACAAGCAATAACAGCGAAGAATACACTTAGGCTGGTCATTAAAAGACTTCTAATGTGAGAGAAATGAGGTATTTTCAAAGGTAGTACCTAAGGCAGAGTATCCCTGGTCTGTTAAAACTGTAAAGCTGTGAATAAGATGATATTATGTACCGTGTGAAACAACAGCAGCTAGACTCTGTGACCCAGGAACTTTTCTCCAACGTCATGCTCGCATGAACAAAAAACATGTAGGAAGAATGAAAAGTGCTGTATATACTGACTCCAATTGCTGCTTATCACCTATTCTTCTCTACCATTTTCTTGGGTCCTTTCACAGCCTGTTAATCCCAACACTTTACCTTGCTGGAAAGACTTGTCTTCTGACAGACCTTGGAACAGTCAAACCCCTCATATTAAATGAATCACTACAGAGAAGTTGGATTTCCATTCTGATATTACGTGGTTACAAGAATACGAGGGCAGTCCAGAATACCACAATATCTGAAAGATGATGTACTTACGACCATCTACTGTCTTTGCCTCCAAGTGCACGAGATCAGGCTCTCTACCAGACCCCATCATAGACCTGTAAAAGAGAGATTGATATAAAGTCATTAAAAACAACAGATATCATGAATGTCCTAGATATTAATTCCTCAGGAGATCCTGTTTAGTTGGACCCAAACTTATACTCACAAATAAAAGCTGATCATTTGGAAAGCATTTTGGAGTTTTCCCTAAAATAAATGTGAAAGAAATTGTACCATTTTATCAAATCAATGCCATTGTATTTCTGAGTTCTTTATTCCTGACCCTTTTACTTCTTTCCACCTGGAGACGTGTTTCTCTTCTCGCTGGCGCCTGATATTTTGATGTACCTCATGGTTTGGTCAGAAGAATGCATTTCAGTTCTGGGTGGGATACAGAAGACTTTAATTGATGGGATAATAGTGTTTGCCAGCATACTAATTATAGCTGTTCCTTTATATTGGATTTTTTATGCACATTTGCTTAACTGACACTCTTAATAATCAATATTCCCTCATTAGTTAAGAAATTTTAAAAACCCATTTCATCCTGAGACATTTTATCACTCCTGATCTAATAAAAACTGTGTTACATTAATAAAAGAAATGTGAGATTGACTCAGAATATGACTGTTCACTCCGAATTAGCAGGCAAAGACATAAAGACACTGACCAATGCAAATAAGCGGTTTATGGACTCAGGCTTTGCTTTCTATCCTGAGGTTCCCCCGGACTGGCACTGCTGGCCTCGAGAACTGCCTGGGACAGTCAAAATGGACAGTAGCTTGATGGGCAGCCTGAATTATGGCCGTACTGACTGCAGATATGTACCAATCCCATTGTACAGCAGCCTCAGCAGCATCTTTGACAATCAGCCTTGCTTCTGGTCTTGGTCCCATCATCCAAGTCATAATCCTAGATTAAGGCTAAGGGTTAAATAACCAGTTTCTTCTTAGCTGCCTGACCTCCAAGTTACCAGATGCATGAGGGAAGAGAAACATTCATTTCCAGTGATAGACAAATTAGATGCTGTTCTGTTCAAAGCCTCATTATTTTTCAGGAAATCAAAAGTGTGGTTCAAACAGTGATTTAGACCTTAATTCAGTTCCCACTGACTGCAATCAGAGGCAGCTCCAGCCTTTAATCATCATGCACATTAACTAATAACCATTATAAAAATGTTAACAATAACAAGACTATTTGTGTCCTGATTGATCCTTCTCTTTGCTTGACAAAGTCTGTAACATTTCTCTAGCTAGAAAAGGTTTGGAAATTTTTGTTCTCTGCTGCAGACTGGAAAATTTCAGAAAAGACTCTGAGCCAGCATTGCTTTCACCTCCATTTTTAAGAACATATATGGCAAGGTCTTTTTCTCCTAAATGTTCACCTTCATTTTAAAAACTCTGCTTCCTGATAATTGACACCAAGTGGGTGGGAAAGGAGTACCTTCCTGGGGCATTTTTCCTTTACCTGTTATCATCAGCAGATTCAGGGCCAAAATGCCTGGCCTGCTAGTTACAATTCAGTTCAAGACAGACAGATGCCAGTGACAAACAGCTCTAAAAACTGCAGAAGGACTAAGCTTGTAATTTGGCATAGCTTGTTTTATTCTTATTTAAGCAGGCTTTAAGCACACCTGGAACTGGGCTACTGCAGAAGACACAGCATAGCTTTGTCAGTGCATTCCTCCTCCCCACCTCCAGCCATCCCATGGGGATGCCAACTCTCCAAAGAAACAAGGATTATATTCCATGGATTTGAACACTGTCTTTTCAGAGACACACAACAATGGTATTCACCCAGTAAAGAACTTGTTGCTCTAGTTAAAGCCTTTGAGTCTACAGTCAGGTGATAAGGCATCTCACTGATGGACGGGACATGATTGTCACTGTTGTTTTCACTTGTGATATGAGCCATAATTTACATCAAACTCTTAAAACGTCTTAAGAGCAGCATATAAGTATCTGGACCCATCAAGTCCTACAAGTTAGAAGGCTGCATCTGTAGTGACCTGCATATTACTTCGTCTCGCACTATGACAGCAAGAATTGGGACTGAAGAATCACAGAATCACAGAATGTTAAGGGTTGGAAGGGACCTCTGTGGGTCATCTAGTCCAACCCCCCTGCCAAAGCTTCAACTCAAGGTAGAATTAAGCCACCAATTGTCTCAAGAATGTACAGAACGAGGATGGCTGATACATGACTGGTGATAAATATTATTCATCTAGTCAAGGGCTTCCTTTCTTTTGATATTCCCTAGCAACTGCAAATTAGAAATGTGATGACAAATAAAGATGAAAACTAAGGCCAGTGAATCTTAGGCAGTTCCTAAAGTCAAACAGGACATCTGAGGTAGAGGCAAGAACCATATCCAGGTCTTCTTATCTGCTAGATCTTTCTTCCTACCTTAAAGAACACTCATTCCATTGCTTTCATATATAATAGGCTTGACAGCACAAGGCCACAGTCAGGCCCATAACATTAAACCACACGAACAACCAGTTGCAAAGGACAGGCAAAATACAAACACATATCCGCTCAAATTAATATTAGCTGTACACTGCTGACAATCCATCTGGATTCTGCCAAGAGCTTACTAATCAGAATTTTTTTAACATCACATGTTCTTGAATCATGCTGTGTTGTTCTATGGTAGCCCTGCGACACTTCTCTATACATCCCTCCACATTACCTGAAAAGCCCCATAAAGTAATATTCATCTTACCCAGTTATACACTACAGATATTTAACTCTGAGCTAATCACGCTCAACTCTCTTTGCAGGCAGTGAGGAGAAACAGGCAGTTTTGCACTCTGGTTCATCTGAATGGTGTTAGATATGACTTCACAAGAAGAAAAACTTTATCCTAGAAAAGGCTATTTCTCGCCATTGAATAGAAGATGTCTGGACACCTACGATACAGACATCCACATGTGATCACATAAAGGTTCCAAAGCAGGTAACACAACAAACTTGAAATGTATGTATTATCTACATTTTCACACATGAATTACAGATAAACTATGGATTTTAAGTAAAGGGTAAAGAGAATGCCCTGGGCCGCCTTCTCTCTGATAATGTTTTATATACCTTACCTCAGATTTGTTATTTACTATATGACATGTAAAAGCTTAGAAGACATTCAGTAATACAATACTGACCACAATGAGCATACACAGGAGATAAATACCAAGCTCTTCGTTGCACTGCACCTGAGAACACGCACTCTGTAGGAAGACAGACATATCCTTTTACAGACATAGGACAATCAGTTCTTAAATCATCTACTGGAAACAAGGTGTTAGGAACTGTGGAATATACATCAGAAATCTTAAATTTTTAGTATGTTCGCCAGATCTATCACAACACTACCAAGCATGCAGCTATGCTATTACTGGGTTTTCCTGGCTTTTTCATTTGGCTGGGGGAAAAAAGGATCATCCTTCGAAGCTGAGGAGGACAACGCACTTCTACAAGCCTGAGTATTATTAAGTAATAGTGTTAAGTCCATGGCATCAGTATGAAACAAAATGAATAAACCTACCTGATTACAAAGAAATTCTGGAAATTCTGACTAGATTTCAAGGTTCTTATACCAAAACAAGAGTGATTAATAAATATAAGCTTCACACACAGAAGAAGAACACTACATGCTGGATTTGCCCTAGATAACACCAAAGCATCAAACTCCGCGTTACTAGCTTGATACAACAGCCTACTCCATCATCTTTTGTGAACATGCTCAACGGAACCTGGTCAATGGACACTTCATCAGCTAAACAAGGAAAAGTACTGCGCATTTGATGGCTTACAAACCAAGCATTCTGCAAAGCACAGGTGTACGGGTGAACAATACTCTGGGACCCACTCGTTTACTGATTTCTCTCAGAACTTTCTCTAAACAGTAGTCCAAACTGATACGCCCTATTCTGAGCAACTTTTGTCAGCTATGCCAGCAGCACTTTCTTCTTGTATTTCTAAACTCAATTCTTCCCTTTCAGCATCTGTTCTCAAAGACCAATTGCTCACACATCCAAAAACTTTTCTTCTTGATGCAGTCTGTGTTTTCACTTTATGGTAAAATGCCAGCATGCCCTTTGTCCAGCCCTTTAATCCCAGGCTTTCTGTAATACTCCCTGAAACTTCAATACATCAGGGATATGCTTGCAACACTTTCTGCTGAATGGTGCCTACTGTATTTTTGTAATTAGCTTTTTGTGTTTTGTTGGCATAATTGTCTAGATGTTTTGAAAAAAGGAAAAGAAAAGAGACAAAAATAATCTTTTGGGAAAATGAGGATTTAAAAAAACCAAGGGGAGTGACCCCACTGCCTTTACACAGAAAATGCTCACATTATGAAATACGTAGGACCCCCACAGTCCTTTTAAAAAGTTGCTTCCTAAAATTTAAACCACCATCAAGCCTATTAAGTAGTCATCTGCACTTGAGAGCTTCACAAATCGATTTTAGTGGCTGCAGCACAGTCATTGCTCTGCATGCAGATTGTACATCCACTTGTGAGAAGCAGCAGAGGATAAAGACCGCGAATCGTCTTCTAGTTTAGAACTAGGCTGAACTAAACAAAAGTAGCCTGGCATTGCCCATTGCAGAGCAAATGCTAGTTGGCATATTTCTGTAGTGACAAACCCCTTGTGATCTCTCTGTTTGAAACATTTCTAAAACCTTGGTTTCCTTGGCCTGTCAGCTCTTCTGAGCCAAGGAAATTCAATAGAGACCCTGTTATCCTGGGGTTTCCACCTCTTCTATCTTTTTTGACTTCTAGGAAGAAAAGCAATTGTTTATGGATGCTGGGAACAGATGAGGCTTGCAAGGCAGTCACACCACTCAGAACTGCAAAAAGGTGTCATTGTCAAGATAGCAAAAGCTTCCATTTGGTGTACTTAATTTCAAACTACCATTTTTCATAAACAAAGAACTCAAAGCACCAGACAAGAAGGGCTCCATCTCAAGGGGTTCTGCATTCTGGAAAGTAGCTTTGGGTATCTTTGGTTTTGGATACTTGACTTTAGACACAGTCACATCATATCTGGGACTACATGCACAAGAAACTTGATGGCAAACTTTTCATATGTATTCCTTGTATCATACATGCTCACAGCAGCCAAGATAAAAACTCTGTTAAGCCAAGCAATAAAAGACAACTTTATTTTAGAGGTTATTTTCTCTTCAACGCAAATTGCCCAGAATTAAAGAGCTGGAAGAACAGAAATGCTACTCTACCCTTTTCACAGACAGAACCAGTGCAAACGTAGTTCATTCTTTTAACGGGGATCGAGATGCTGTGCAGCTTTCCCATGTCTCAGAAGAAACAAGTGCAGAACCAGGAATCCTACAACCATCCCCCACCTTCTTTTTGGGGGAAAGAGGTATGATTTCTTCATGAAGCGAAGGATGACAGATAATGGACAGGTATCGGCATGACTCTTCTAAGGCGGGTGGAATGAGAGCCCCATGGTTCTGGCCACTTTGAGCTTGTCGACACTGACTCAGAGTAGGTTAGAAGTGGCTGCAATGCAATACCCAATAGAAAAGTGACACATCACTTGGAAAATCCAGTTTCACCCCTCATCACTAAAAATGTTCATTTGCCTATGTGCCCGCTCTTGCCCTTCCTGCAACCGTTCCTGATTCTTTCTAATTAGACTCTAGCTGCATTCTGCAGATGACTTTGTGCTTAACGTGTTATTTATTTTGAGATGTCTCCTGACCTTCAGCATTCCTTCTTTCCAGCTCCAATTTGAGCACACCTCCATCTCCACATACACTGCATTACACAGAAAGACTAATTAGCTGCAACAGACAGGAGAAAGAGAGAACATACTCTCAGAGATCCTTATGCCAAAGTTGTCCTATGAACATAAATATTCTAACAAGCTTTATCCTGTCACAATACAGCTATAAAGTTTCTCTGTTCAGCACATGATAATGGCTTTGTAATTCAATTATTGGTAGAATTTGCCTTTGGGGATTTATCTTCCTTTAGCCTCAGCACTCATGCGAATCTTTTATCGTAAATCTTGCCAATGCAAAATCAGCTCCCCCATTGCCTCTGGGACACATCCTGCCATCATGTTAAAAAATTGACAGCTTATTCCATCTTAGTGAATGGCAGGTTTTTGGTTTTGTTTCAAAGGACAGAATGAAAACAACAACAGTGGATGACGTTCATGGAGTCCTCAGTAGCATCAATTTTTTGGTTCCACTGATGTTTCTATAACACTCTAAATCCTAATTGCCGTTCATAAAAATAGTAACATGTAGCACTGAACAGGGAGATTTTTGTCCAAAGATACAAAAGTACTTGACAATCAACCTTTAAGTAACCTTCCCTGCATGATACTGATTTGTTCAAGACCTATGGAAAACTACAAGACCAGCAGATCAAGCTACAAGTAGGGGTTGAGGAAAATTTTTGTTCTCAGCTGTACAGATAAACTCCACTGATTAGTGAAGAGCACAGAGACCTCATTGATGTGACCAAGATCACACAGTTGTTTAGTGGCAGAGACAAAAATAGAGCCTGAGAGTCCTTCAGGCTTCTTTTTCTTTTACTACCATATTGACTCCATGAGGACTTCATAGATACTCTCTGTTCCTTTTCTCGCTTGCAGAGGTCAGTGCATCTGGCCCAGGGAGCTTAGTGTGGGAGGGAATTCTTGTGGTTTCTTTAGTTCAGTCCCTATTATGTGAAATTTTACAGATTTTGCTGTTCCTGGAACACACTTTAAAGATCGCTTTCTAGCTTTAACATCTCTTTACAATATTCTCCTGACATGTTTTAGAAACAAAGGGCCAGATTCCAGACAGGCATAAATCAGTACTTCATTTCTTTATATCTGGCCAATAAAGCTTCCCTAACAATAATCTAATTAGATTTTCCCTGTTACATCTCTGCACTATTCGTTCCCACATTGTCCAATTAGATGAAATGATATAATTTTGTGCAAGTCAACTGGCAGCCACTGGGCCAAATCCATCCTATGCTACGCTTTACTCAGTTTGTCACCTTTTCTCTAGAACTGATGGAAAATAGCAGTGCAGTGAGTAAAGCCCAACTCCTCCTCATTGCACCACCCACAGCACTAACCCAGAAAAACAGGTACCTGTTGTTGCTAGCACTAAAATAGATGACTAGGTAAGCGGGGGTAGTGGTGTGATTTCCAGGCCATGGGGAGTCACTTCTACTCTCATCATCATTTTTTGCAACCCTAGAGCGGCATTATCCACAGCCTTCCACCTCACAATGTCCACATACTCCACAGCTTTGAGGACAGTAGCCAACCAAGCCCTCTCCCCCACTGCAGTAACAGCACAGCTCTCCATGGGAAGCTCCCAAGATAACACTTGGCTAAAACTCTGAAACAGATGGGTGTGAATTCTCAGGGAGGTAGGTATCTATTGCTGGTAATGCTGGGTGAGAGGAATGTCTGAAAATGAGGATCTGAACTGAGTGGATAAAATTCAATTACCAGGATTAGATCCTGATTTTAAGATAGTCCTCTTGTCCTATATCTCTTTTTCATATATTGCAGGGAACTAAAGACATCATCCTGGCTTGAAAGGAGAGAAGGAAGAAGGTATCCTCTAGTCACCAGCCTCTGAACTCAGCTCCTTAATACAATGGACCAAACCTACCTCGTTTACTGCTTCTCTGCTGGTACAGTCTAATAGGATCATGGTTTCCTACTGTATTAAGACATGTTTCTGGCATCTTGTAGTGCTGTATCCCAGTCAGTATGCTCCGGAGGAGGCCAGGAAGTCATTTACAGCAAGAGTGCAAAGCCAACTCTGGTAACACAGCATGCTGCTCATTAAACATACAACAGAAAATAGCAGTGAAATCTTCCTGACATAGATCTAGACAAATCCACAGTTAACTTTACTATGAAATTGCCTCACCCTCTCAAGGGCTGCCCTTTATAAGTGCATACAAAGAAATCAGCTTCTTAGTCAATGCCTGTTGAAGACTACGCAGGGTCCTGCATAGCTCTTCAGGCTTCTGCTACTGAGTAACCGCCAAATCCAGCTTTTGAACCTGGTATATGGATGCCTGCCTACTTTTGCAGATCTTTAACGGGGGAAAGTGGATGACAGGAGAGAAGCTGGAGCTTGTGGGAGTCTGTATTCATTCATAAAGTATCTCCACAGGATTTTTAAAGATAAATCGGCTGAATTGGGAAACTCAAAACAAACCAACCTATGCATCAGTGAGAATAGGGTCTCTCAGTCCCAAAAGGCTTGTTCAGGTGGATGTACCTCTTCTCCCTATTCACAACTGCAGGACAAGACTCTAAGGGGAGGAAGCAGGCAGAGTCACGTAAATGGATAAGATCCTATTCAGTTCTGACTTTTAGGATAACATTCACATTACTATTTTAACCCCACTTTTAGAGTCCCCACAACAATCAAAGAGAGTTGAGAATACTTTTTCTCCCCTGTGGTGGAACTCTGCCAAACTAAAGATTTGGGACTGAGGAGTTATACTTTGCTCTGACAAATCTTTGTTCAATTATGAGTCACAAGTTCTCTCAAGAGACTACTGGGACCAGAGGATCTGGTTATTATAGACTCAGAGGACCAGAGTGATACCAACCTCTGCTGTGCGACTTCGGGCAATTTTCTCAGCCTGGTCCAGGGAAGAAAGATACTTATTTTGGATTTCAGTTTCTTAAGAACTAGAACTTATCATAAATCCAAAGAGTCTAAATGTGCTTTTCACAGCAACATAAAGAAGATGCTGCCTGTCTTTTTTCTGTCCTTGCTGACCCACATGGGGCTGGCAAGTTTGCATCTCTGGAAGCCAGACAGGAATAAAATCCTAATTCCCAAGATAAATCTGAGAGATTTCAGCCTTCATTTGTAGCAGAAAGATAGAGCTACATCAGGGACCCGCTGTCTCAAAACCGTAAGCAGAGGTTTTCACTAATTACTCTGAAATGCCAGTGGGATCTTTAGCAAACACTGCCAGCTGAGAGTGTGCTTCCTTGCATTCTGGCTGGGTAGGATGCAACACTGACCTTTCTGGTGAGGAAATGGTAAATGTCAGGGGCACTGACTGGTGGCAAAGTGCTCTGACGTCTGTTACTCACCATCAGTAATGTTAGCAGCAG
Organism: Opisthocomus hoazin; assembly: GCF_030867145.1. NCBI lineage: Eukaryota > Metazoa > Chordata > Aves > Opisthocomiformes > Opisthocomidae > Opisthocomus > Opisthocomus hoazin. The sequence goes on from NC_134419.1 coordinate 67,933,358, forward strand.
CAGCATGGTAAGAGCCAAGGGAAGGCATGGTTGCAGATTTGCTCTTCGCTCTGGTCCCTGGCAGTGTTGCTTGCCTGCAGCTCATCTGTATCTTTAGGCTGGCAGCCATGAAGCTGCCTAAAAATATTAGCAAAGATAATAGCAGCCTGTGTTATAGAAGCTCGGACCTTCAGTCTGACTTTCTCCCAAACCCAAACTTAAACTGGAAGCAAATGTGTGGTGTTCAACTCAGGAAAAAAAAAAAAAAAAAAGATCGAAATCAAGCAAAATTTAGTACTCTTGCTATTCTCCATCAGTCAGTCGTTTAATTCAGTTTTCCTGAGAACTGTCATGGGTCCCTCGGTGATGTGCCTCTGTGGCATGTGTCCATCTCCACCATATTTAAGCTAAGAAATACATATATTTCTAATTAAATTTCTAGTTCACTTCAACTCATCGGGTATGGCTTGTGTGTTAGATCAAGCAGATGATTTTCTGCACAAGCTGCCACAATGCCCTTTGATTGGCATCTTCTCCATCAGCCTCCAGCAGTTGCCCTGCAGTGATTAAAAGGTCTTGTTCAGCAATACACAGCATCATTTGTAAACAGCCCAGATACCATGCCATTTAAATTGCCTCAGCCCACCTGCGTGGGTGTGCAAATCCCACCAAGCCAAGATCTGACAAGAACACTGAGACGGTTCTCCTGGCTTGTTCCAACTGCTTGAATATAATGAAGTTTTTAACAGGGCTTTGGCTATTTTTTCCCTTGATTTTCAGCTCTTTCAGCTGCTCCAATGAACACAGTCAGAGCTTTTAAAATACAATCTCTAGCCTCCGCTGGAAAAGAAAAGATATATCCTCCATAATTCTATTCTGAAGATTAACTTTCTTTGACATTGCTCATAAAAGAAACACAAATATAGCCCTATCTACTCATCTGTCCTCCCAGCTGCTTACCAGTTTATCTTTTTCTCCCTTTCAGTGTGTATTCATATCTTTGTATTGTTTGAGGGGAAAAGTTAGTTGGCTGCTTTTTTACAATGTTTGCATCCATCATCTTCTCCTTCTCACACTCAGGAAAAAAAAAAGAAGACAGAGTGGAGACACAGCAACATCTTTTACCACACTGACATATCTCCTGTAATTTCTTCAGGGAATCATTAACATCATGGACATATGACCCTACTGGAAATGAGATACACTATAATATGTTTTTACTTCTAATCACCCTGTTACACCTATGTAGTGCACAGAAGCCCCAAGTTGTATTTGTTGTCTAATTAAGACAGTAATCTTGGAACCATAGACTGGTTTGGGTTGGAATGGATCTTTAAAGATAATCTAGTCTGATCCCCTGCCATGGGCAGGGACATCTTTCACCACATGTGGTTGTTCAAAGCCCATTCCATCCTGACATTGAACACTTCAAGGGATGGGGCATTCACAACTTACCTGGGCAGGTGTCTAACCACCCTCATAGTAAAAAGTCTCCTCCTTATACCTAATATAAATCTACCCTCTTTAAAATTGTTACCCCTTGTTTTATCACTACCATCCCTAAGCCAGTGGAGTCTCTCCATTTTTCTTGTAGGCCCCCTTGAAGTATCGAAAGGGTGCAACAAGGTGTCCCTGGAACCTTCTCTTCTCCAGGCTGAACCCCAACTCTCTCTGCCTTTCTTCCTAGCAGAGGTGTTCAAGCAGTGTCATCGTTAAAGCTCTCTGATCTTCTTGAAGTATGGAGTGGTATTTCTTTTGTATATCTCCTACCAGCTTGTCTGGGTACAATACTCAAATAAGTAAAAAAAAACCAATAGCACTGATAAAGTTAAGGATTATAACTTGAAGGTATAATTTGATAGCTGGGCTTTTCTATTGTTCATTTTCTGCTAGCTTTTAAGACATTTTTATTATCTGGCCACCACCCCCCCCCCCAGGTTTATCAAGGTTAGGTTATGATTAGAATTAGCTGAGAATCTTTTCAGAAAATGTCTCATTTTGATTAAAAAGAAATTACATTTTTCAGACATTTTAACAAGCTTTTTAACCTTTTTTTTTTTTCTTTTTAGGGTCAGCTCTAATCATGATACCTTGACTTACTGACTTTCAGAAAATAATTTTTGGTTGAAGGTATGACTTGATCTGAGGACCAGAATAAAAATCTAGCTTTTAATAAGCAATTTCAGCATGTATATTTTGGCCATATTGAACTAGATGCACTTCGACTAGGTTTTTTTTCAACTACTGGTCATTAATGTTTGGATTTGAAGGTCACAAGGTATCCTTATTGAACTTCGACTGGATGACCGGACCACTCTAAAAAAGCAAGAAAAAAAGTAAAGCAATTCACAGTATGAGTGATTCACCAATTGTGTTCACATTTGTATTCACTACAAACCAATGTGTCTGCCAACAAAATACCACCATAGGAATGTATGCTGAAAATCAGCAAATATCATAAAAATGAACCCAGAAGTATTTAGATAAAGCATTCATCCAGCTCTTCTAACTAGCATCTACTGAATTCTCTCCCCCTATTGCCAACCACATTAGTAAGCATTGTGCTATTGGCAATAAGCCATGCATATTAGCTTGCTGTTTCTGCATAACCCTGCTGAATTAATATTGCTTAGAATACTCCTTTCTAGTAATTAGGGTATTTTCATAGAGCACAGTTCCAGAACTACTAAGCACCTTGATAACTTTCATGCATTTTTCTGTCACAGTACATTTAACAGCAAAATCTCAAGCACCTGCCAGAGAAATAATAAAAAACATGAAAATTGCTGATACAGTGCAGAACTGCAATGCCTTGGGGTTGTTTGCGGTGTGGATACTGTTACACTTCCATCAGATACATATGGTTGACTCTCTGAGTGGATTACGCTTTCCTCAGCATACCACTTCCACATACCTAGATTATGCAAAACAGGTATGTGATAAAATACCTGAATTACAGCAGTTATTAGAGATATCAGTTTTACAGCAGCCCATCATTAAAGCCTGCCCAGCACAAATGTGTTCTTACAACTTTTTCATGAGGTAGAGAATTAAAGATTCATTTTTCCTTTTTTTTTTTTTTTGTTTTTAGATAAGAAAACTCCAGTCACCTCCCATTTTAAAGGTTTATATCTGCTTATCCCCCACCTGTTATCTTCCTCAGAAAGGGATATTACAATCTCTTTCATCACAACTGTGAATGTCAGGGCATCACTTAGAGCTGCAGGTGGATGAATGCAATGAGAAAAGAGGAGTTCTGAACAAACAAAGACTCTATTTTCACGTTAATAGCGCCTCTTAATGAAATAGAGGATGCAATCAAACAAAATACTTATGAGCTACAAGGAACTTAGTTGTCTCTACACTGAGTGTTTCTCAGAGTCATGCAGTAGGCATCAGCGGATTACTTAAATGTTGTACTTCAGGGGTTTAAATTTTTCTGGGGTGATAGTAGGAAGGAGTGTTTCACAGCGCAGCCAAAAAACAGTGAACAAGAAAGAACGTTCTCTTGGAAACAGAAGAAATATAGCTGTAAAAGGCACTACAGCCTCTCTGACAGCATTTGCAGGCAGAGCCTTCTCAAGACTAAAGCTAGCAAGCTCAGTGGTGTTTATTCACAAGACTTGGAGTGACCCACAAGCTATTTACAAGACCAACATGACAGAATAAAATGGCAATTAAACTATCAGTGAGCAATCAAGAAAGTGCCTCTTCGCTTTCATCAACCATTTGAATCCATTTAAAAGGCTTTAAAGTCTTCCAGATGTTCCTTCCTTGTCAAAAGAAGCAGCGTTAAGTAAATGCTGTCTCAAGAGGGCCTGATGCCAAAGGCTTTGCTTTTTGTCTTCCTGATCTTAGAAAAGTCCCAGTTTAGATAGTCCTGAAAGCAGTCGGTATCAAAGCAACTCCTCAGCCTTCCTTAGATATCAGAATATAGCCCTCATTCTCCACAGATAGCCCTTGTTCTCTGCACAATACAGCTGTGTCCTGGTTGATCCTTTCGAAACCACTGGATCTAGACAAAGCACCAGGAACAGGAGACAGCATCCCCACAGTCTGCTTTCTTTGAAAAGTTGTGACTTCAGGGCATTTTCCTTCACTACTCATTTCTGCTCTTAAGAATAACTGGAAAGAGCATTTCTGCTCTTAAAAATAACTGGAAGTCAGTCTTCTGACTTTTCAGGTTGATTAGACTCTGCATATTTCCAAGCCAAAATGTATAATAATTAATTAAAAAACCCTCCAAACAAACCACAGGGCACTGAGCAAGGCTCTATCCAACTCGTACATCAGCACTGGGTCTAGAGATGTTGCTGCAGGAGTCTGGATTTCAGCTGTACATCTGCACCCTCTTGTGTCCCAGTTCCCTTTCGTTGTTCTTGCATGGGGAGTCAGCAGTGGCCACGCTTGGAGTGCAAAGGGCTGCCCTTCTGATTCAGCACGTCAGTGCCTATTTTGTCCTCAGGTACTTGGTTGCACAGAAATGGAAATGCGTAAAAAAGCCCAGTGTTGCTCTCTGTGGCACACATGTTCTCAATTACACATGCACAGCTCTGTTTTCTACTATGGATGGTTTTGAGGACAGACTGTCCGTATAATTGAAGCTAGCCATATTTGATTTCCAAGGTGATGATGATCATAATAAATCAGCCAGAATAAGGTGCAACGCTGTCTCCACAAGTTATATTATTTTTAACTTTGAATTTTTACCTTTTTACTTTAGTAGAAGTACAGTCTAGCTTACACTGAGGTGTGTTATGCAAGGGACATTTTGTTCAAGGTGAAAATACAGGTTTGCACTTTCATGTTTTGTTTATGGCTGTAGGGAATTAGATGGGTGGTTGGAACATCTTTTCATCTTTTCAACTTACTCTCTGCCTTTGAAGCTCCAAGACCGAGTTCTCATATTTGTTAGGTTCTAAGAGGCCTTCCAAGTCTGAGCTCCATGGAAAGGGAAAACGATCATTTTCATCATTATTCATATCGCATGCATCCATCAGCTCAATTCACAATAAACCACTACTGTAATTAATGATGGGAAACTTCAAAAGTTTTGGAGTGCAGTACAGAACACAAGGATCCAGGAACTGGGACATTCTTTCCAGCTCTCTGACCCTCTTCAGTGAGTACAATTTTGTTGGATGTCTCAAAGAATGGGTCCCCAGATTTCTAGGACTTTCTGCTTTTATTAGCCCAGAAAAAACAAGATGTCTGGGGCTGTGTGGTTGCATCTGACATTTTGAAACCCTGTTAGGAATCCTGCAGGAAAGAAATACGAGTGATATACATAAATATGTGCTACTCACACAAAAACAAGTTTAAGTTAAAAATGGAATTTAGTTTGCAAAAGCTTCAGCTAAAACTGGTGCTGAGAAGGGATTAAAAAGCAGGAGCTGCAAACAAAATCTCTGGTGTATCCTTTGAAGACCAAATATAAATTCAACTTTGGAAGTAAATTCTACCTAGAGCTTTTACTTCTTTCATAAATTAAAAGAAAATATTTGACTGAACTACTCCTGAATCTTGATGTGTTCAAAACCTGTGGTTTTGGCACAAAGCTATAGTTTAGAAGCTACTACAGGCGTCTCATTTGAATCATCTGATTCAGCTCCTCCTGATTTCAAGATTACTGTTTTATCAAAAACTTCTCTTTTAAAGGCCAGATTAACAGGACTTAAGCCAACATCTCCTCACAGGTGGACTAGTGCCTCCAGAAAGAGCTGATGAGAAGCCTCACAGATTTATGCCAGTGTAAGTAAAAAGAGAAGACAAAATATAAAAAAATAACGTTATCTTTGATTTAGACTATGAGAACCATATTTGCAGGAAAACAGTCCAGTGTCTCCTTTGCTCCTCAGCTTTCTTTTCCACTTAAGTAGAATTTACACTAATTGCTATCGCTTGACAGCATGGAGGTGTTTCAGATGAGTATTCTACTGCAAGCGTGGTTACAGACCTTTACACTTGGTATGCAAATCACTGCTATGGAAAGCAAATGCAAAGACATCTGCCTGCAATCAGCATCCTAAGAAGAGAATCAGTACACCAGAATCACTAGGTAAATCTGTGATGAATAAAACTGAAGATGAGATATAAAATGCAAAGAAATTTGCTAGTAGTGAAGAACTGAAGAATAAAGCTTGGACCCACATCCAGGGGTTATTTTTCAGTGGTTGTGGTCACTACAAGTGTTTGAATCTGAAGTCTTATCACCTATTGCATACACCTCACATACTAAAAATTGTGGGATGCTCAGATTATATCACAACCATGTAAGCTATGACCCTAAGTGAATTTAGATACAAACTGTATAGCATAAGTTAATGCAGCAAAGAATTACGCTTGCATCCTTGACAAAGAACTATGACACTTCTTTAAGGTAACTTTGGCATCAAACTTGCAAATGTTTTGCCATTGCTGTAACCGACTCACATTCAGATTCAGCAAAAAGAAATTACACATGGCTGATCCATACAGCTTGAAATCTGACTGGAAATCTTGCATGGCTGCTTAGGAACAATATTGCAGTGTTTTAAGCTCATAATGAAGAACTCTATATGCCTAGTTCAATGGTCATTAACTTGCTCACTTTCAAGGACTGAAGTAGATCTAACAGCAGTTAAAAACATTAACACCAGCCACTGGAGGATGTCCACTGTTACCCATAGCAGAAATGCTGGTATCCTCAAGGACTCCAAGCCTGCAGTCTTTGGCCCGTACTGGTAGCAGGACCAGATTGACCTCTACTTTGTATTTGATGCAAAAAGGAAACAAGCTTATGTTGAACAGAGTTGTGTTCAAACTCAAAACATTCACAGGAAATTGCAGAACTCTCCCCTCCCAAATCAATGCTTTCTTCAGACTATTTTTCAGTATGTTTCAGTTGTGCATCACCCTTAGATCTAAGGGTCCATTTTCAAGTGCTGTATAAACATATAATAGGAGGAATAACACCCCTTTCATACCAGTTCAAAATTGACCTCAACAAACCAGCAGTGCAGACTGCATTCAGCCACATTGCCTTCAAGTCCCCATTTCAACATCTCAGTTTGTATGGCGAAGCTGTGTCTAGGAAATGAGGAAGACGTTTTTGCACTTACCAGTAGAACCTGTTTGGTGCAACTCCTTCATGAAGAAGTAGCCATCTCCTGCCAAACTCCACTGAACTGAATAACTGGGGGCAAAAACAAACAGTCATGAATCACAGGAAAACACAAATAAAGCAATTAATCTGAAGAAGCCTGTATCAATTCTGAGATAGTGACTTGGGTTTTTACTTCCTTCAGTCTCAAAAAGACACATCTGGGGCAGCTGAAAGGCGTCTGTAGTGATTTTTATGGAAAAGGCAGTACTAAACTGTGTGACATGGGACACAACTGGTATTACCTGAGGGATTACTGTATGGGTACACCCAACAACCTGCCATGACTGAAAACTCATCATCTATCTCTTTGCGGCATGCTCAGGCAATAAAATCGTGCAGTGTGGAAAGGCTGCCTTATACTTTTTTAAACTTGTGGTGGACACCAAATGCGTCTCAACAAACAACCATAACACAGCAGTTTGATAGCCTAGCCTAGCTCTGACAACAGATATACATGGTTGCCTTCTCTGATGTTATGTTAGAAGGTCATTCTCTTTCCAGGTACCAGCAGCCATCCCTAGAGAGGGGGTTCAATTTGGCACCAAAAAAGTATTCTAATAAATCCAGACTTCTGTTACAGTACTGAATGAGTTTAAACAGCACAAGCTACTTGTACCATGGAAACCCACAATTCTCCCTTTGCTCCTGTCCTTCTCCTGCAAAAAATGTGACACCTGCTCCTAGTCTGGTTACAGAAACTATATCCAAATACATCAATCATTTCAGGAAATCTTTCCATGATAAATACCAAACCAGACTGAGAAAGGTCAGCAAAAAGGCACGTTACAGGTATTATAAATACTTCGACACATCTGTGTGGAACAATATACAAATGTTACTGCTATAGAGCACTTCTAAACAGCTGCTCTCCGTGAATGTTGCCATCAGGCAATTCTTGGAAGGATAGTAGAGGGGAGGATCACTTGGGTTCTGTCTTTCTTTTGATTTAACTTCAAATTTCTCATATGGAAGGACTGAGATGCAGTCAGTCCTATAGCTTTCTTGCAGAATCATCCTATTTCCCCTCCTTTGCTTGCCTGAAAGGGTTGGTCAGTCCCATTTTCTGGCAAGCAAGATGTTGGACCCCTTTTTGAACTGTGATCTGTCTTTTCACAACACCACTCTAGAGATCTTGCATAAAATGCAAACAACCTGAATCTTTTTGTGCAAACCTTGACAATTTTTTTTTTTTTTAATAAGTAGTGGCAGTGGATTGGCATGGAAGAGAAAGATGGATGCCCATGAGAACGACTGAGAAGGAAAGAAGCTGATTTTAAAGCTTTCAGTTGATCAGAAATATGATTTGAATGTATTTTAAGAATTATGAGACTCGCATGTAAAATACCTTGAGATCTACTTTTTATTCTGCACTACATTCCCAAAGCAAACCCCTGTATCCCTCCTCTTCCCTACTGTAAAACCTTGGAAGGACACGGATAAACTAATTACAACAGCTTTTTGGTAAACAGTAAACCATGCATATGTTGAAATCTACTTTAAAATATGAAAGCTACAAACTCACCTCTTTTTGTCATCTCCCTTTCTCTTGAACATTGTCAAAGAAGAGAGAGGGAGGAAGGTGGAGGGGATAGAAGATAACGAGGGTAAGAAACACCGTTTAGTTTTGTGGATACAAATGCATCCACTTTTAAAACTTCAGTGGTGAGTCTGTTATTTTTTCCTTAAGTAGAAGATTTTAGGTACATTTTTGTTTGAAAATTTAGGAGACCTTAACTATAACTAAGGAAAACTTTCATTTTTAAAATGAAAGAAAATTTTTTGCAACATTTAACAATGACTTCTTTAAAGTTCTTTGAGGTCACCAAATCAAGAAGTTTACTATTACAGAAGGTATTTTTCCTCCTTCACGTTCAAAATCCATTTCTCGACCTGCTTTTGTAATTGCAGCAAAAGTAAATACTTAATAACCATAAGCTACTGTCATTCTCTCTCTTTGATATCAATATCTTCCCTTTCAGAAGTAGTTTCTTCTGTGCCAAGTAATATGTCTTTGAGATTCAGTAATTTAAGTTTTAATAAAGTTCAGATCATCCTTTAATTAAGAACAGGGACTAATCCAGACAACTCCGCAAACATCTCTCTGTTTCCAGACCAGGGATATGTCGGATGTGAGCTTTCCAGCGACATTGGTGGTCAGATGGCCAAAATCATCATAGTAAATTTTGTTTTCCCCTTTTTATATCTCTCCCCTTACTCCCGCTCTAGCTTGCCTGAGCACAACTCTCAGCAGGTTACCCCCTCTCTGAATTTGCTGGTGATAGTAACAGCATCCTGAATGAATTAATCACAGCCTGTAAAAGCCTCTGCTGTGCTTGCATAGCACCCTCCTCCCTGCCCGCAGCCCCACTGTAGAGCTGGGTAGTTGCATGGCCCCAGTGCCACAGCTTCCCTCTGGCTCTTTCACCACGGCTGTCCGGAGGGGCTCTTCACCCCCAGCACCCCACAACCCCCCCAGCACAGCAGAAGCCGCAGCGTTGCACAGCACCCACAGAGCCAAGCTCTCTCTTAGTGCTTGCCCTCAACGAGACATGTGATTCAGGCAAAAAGTGGAGAAATGCAAGACTTTACAAGTTTGTTTCAGAAGGTGGAAATGGATATAGCAATTCTACTGTCAGGATCATCCTCTCCAGTCAGAAGGCAGTGCCCAGTGAGCTGGAGACAGCGCGTGAGAAAAGGCAACAGCTCTCAAAAGGAAATATCAGCTTCATGGGAACCAATGTCCAAAGCTCTCATTGTCTTTGATGAGACACTTTAATAATCAGGCTTCAGAAGTTTTTTCCTGCTTTGCCATTATCTCCGCTTTACCAATTCACAGCAGCACAAGGAGCACCAGTACATCTTCAGCAAAGGGGGACTCCTCCACTTTATGTGACACCCCCCACAAAAAGAAAAAAAACATCCCTTTCAGTCACGATTTTTTCAGATACTTTATTCTAAGTATCACTAATTTTAGACCGCGTTTATTTAGTTGGACCAGGAAAAAATGAAATATTTGGAGGCTAGGTTTTTGTGAAATATCAGTTCTGATATAGCTGGGATTATTTTTCCCCATTTAGCAATTACAGTGCTTGTATGGATATTTTTGAAACCCAGCATCATATTTTGTTGTTGTTATAAAAGCTCTCTCTCTCCTGGGACTTCTTGTGACAGACTCATGCATGCAGTCCCTTCAGAGATGACATTTTATTTTCTTTGGCAAGCACTGCTGCCTGATGACAGTTTTCATTATTAGAATGAAATTAGATAATGTTCTTTGATATACTTCTTTTTCAATCACAAACAGAAAAAGAACCTACTGCAATTTCAATGTATGTTTTCATCTGAGAGTCAAGTGGTGATCTGGTATTTCTGTTTTCACTGAGACAAATCTGTTATGAAGTACAAATCTTGTATTGATCTCTTAGATTTGACCCTTGTTCAACAGGGAATAATTCTCTTCCTGCTTTCTCCTCTCTTCTATATTTATTTTTCTTTGTAGTACTTAACAATCATTAACAGTCTGTTATTGGTTTGTTTTTATTTCTTAAATCCTAATGTTCTGTGAAGCAGAAACCTACCACCTACCTCTTTTAGATGGGAAACAGAAATGCCGGGGAAAATGAAAGGCTCTACCAAGGTTTCAAATACCTTCTGAGGCTGAGCAGGGATTCAAATAAACCCTCTGAACTGCAAGACTATCGCCCAACTGTAGAAACAGCCTTCTCACAACATGACACTACTATCTTTGGGAGTAGAGATAGCTGACATCTGAAAACTTCTTTCCTGATCTACACCAAACAATAGCTTTATGCTACTCACCCTCTCTATTACTTGTTTTCCAACCTGTGTGAGAAGCTTAACACCTGCTCATGTATTTCACAGTGATAGTGTAAGCTTCATCTTAAAATACTTAAGAGATAACCTGGGTAAGAGCAGGATACAGTTGCCATGAAATCTTCTATTTCCCTTCCATATTTCCTGGTCTTTTCAGCACTATTTTTAGATTTGAGTAATTTTTTGCATTTTGGGCTATATTCATTGACATTTTCAATTTGAGACAGTCAAAACATCCTTTAATATGTAGATACTTTTAAACACAACAAACATTGTTTGTAAACTAAGAACAACTTTCCTATAATCCATTGAAAATGTAGAAGAAAAATAAAATGTTTTAAAATGTTTGTAGTTAAAAAAAACATTTGACAAAGAAGAGGTGTATGTTTAAATTCACAGTGAAAGTAAAATATTTTACAGAAATTAATCCAACCTGGCTGGTTTATCTAATTTAGTTTGACAGCTAGTAAAAAAAAAAAAAAAAAAAAGAAAAAAAAATCCAGCAAATAGAGAGAGAAAAAAATGATGTTTTTCCAAAATGTTCTATGAAAAATAACTGGAATTGTATTTAACTCAACTGACCTAGACTGCAATATCACTTCTAGAAGGGAAAGTGTGTACTAGGGAAGAGGAAAAAGAACTCTAAATTTTTCTTTACTTCAGCTCTAGAAAATCTCTCCAAAGGAGGAAGCTCTCAAGATCTTCACCTCATAAAATGCTCTGTTTTTTGGATGGTTTTGGATACATTCTGCCACATATCTTTCTTTGCCTTTCTGTCCTGTACTGCACAGAATGAGAACTTGTTTAATAATTTACCCAAGTGCTAGTTCACAACTGTAAAAGAGCTCTGGTCCCTTCCATCGTTTGACTAGATCTATTTTATTCTTTCCTGGTTCGCCCATGTATTGCACCTCCTCCCCATCGTCCCTTGCACTTAGATTTCTAAGCTCTTTAGAGCAGGAATCATCTGTTGCAGCATGTGTTTACACAACATAAAGATTGCTGGAGCTCTCTGTAGCTATTATAATACAGGGAAACAGTAAGTGGACCTAAGTGTAAGACCAAGTTTTCCCCATAATAGATACTTCTGTAAAAGATTCCACTATTCAGAATGGTGGGAATGAAGATGATCTTACCATAATATTTCTAATACTTGGTTTTCATCGACAAAGCAGCACAGCAATCCAGGAGTTTTGTACTTTACTCTGAAACAAGGTGGCTACAGTTGCAAGTGTTGCGTAAGACAGAGCAATGGTTCTGCCATAAGGCTTCATATTACACAGGCTTCAAAAACAGCTTTCTACATTTCACAGGACTCAGAAAATACCATACCATTGATTCCGTTCTTCCCATTGTTTGTCAGGGTCTTAATGCTCTGTAAGTCTCTGAACTGAAATACTATCACATTTGAACACCATCATTAATATCAACAAAGTTAATCATAGAATCGTAGAATGGTTTGGATTGGCAGGGACCTTAAAGATCACCTAGTTCCAGCCCCACTGCCATGGGCAGGGACATCTTCCACTAGTCCAGGCTGTTCAAAGGCCTTGAACACTTCCAGGGAGGGGGCAGCCACAGCTTCTCTGGCCAACCTGTGCCAGTGCCTCACCACCCTCATAGTAAAGAATTTCTTCCTTCTATCTAATCTAAATCTACCCTCTCTCAGTTTAAAGCCATTACACCTTGTCCTATCACTACACACCCTTGCAAAAAGTCCCTCTCCAGCTTTCTTGTAGGCCCCGTCAGGTACTGGAAGGCTGCAATAAGGTGTCTCCAGAGTCTTCTCTTCTCCAGGCTGAACAACCCCAACTCTCTCAGCCTTTCCTCACAGGAGAGGTGTTCCAGCCCTCTGATCTTTTTTGTGGCCCTCCTCTGGACCTGCTCCAACAGGTCCATGTCCTTCATGTGCTGAGTGCTCTAGAGCTGGACGCAAGACTCTGGGTGAGGTCTCAACAGAGCGGAGTACGGGACAGAATCACCACCCTTGACCTGCTGGTGACAAAAGTTGATATTAACTTGTATTTTATATATATATATATATTAAAATATATAATCTATGTCTTATACACAGATTATATAATTGGCCTATAAAAAAAATGATTTAAATAGTTCTTCCAATGAACAGTTCTTAGTGAGCAGTATCTTCAATCAACAAAAACTCACTGTGAAGAACAAAATCTTCTCACAATTTACGTACATTTCATGTCTCCACTGAAAAACTATAGAGAAAATAATGTGTAATATAGAGACTCATCCTTGAAATACTACTCCTAAAGCAATTGTGTGGGAGTCTCAAGTACTATAAAACCTCAGACCTTCACTCACTTCTATGGAGCTAAAACAAATTACACTAACTGAAGATTCACCTTTCTAATTTACCAGCAGTCTTATTTGGCTTTGTTTTTTTTTTGTATCAGTCTACATGCATTTTAAAAACTCCAAAACAAGTAGCTAAGAGATGAGCTTTGAGGGCCTAATGTTCTCTAGGCATCAAATTAAGTCATTTTTATGTAATCAACAATGGTATGAGCTTATGACCTACAGGACCCTGCTTATCTATCTGGGTTTGACTGAACTATGAAGCTGAGCTCTTCCAACATAAACTCACATCCTCAGAACAAAGAAAATGAGCTGTTAGCAGTTTCCCAAAGTATTGCACCTGGACTTCAATAAAAGCATACTGCACACCACGTGTTTCCTTTACAAACACTGGATTTTCCCTGAGATTTTCCCAGCCAAAAATCTGGCTCTTATGAGGCAGCTGAATGAAGTTTATTTGTCTGATGGGTAAGAAAGCATGGCATCAACCACAAGTGGCTAGTCAATGCAGACTTGTCTTAAACAGAGCAGTCCCCATTCCTTTTCAGTTCCAACAAGCTCTGCGCTCCCCAGAGCTAGCAGGTAGTTCCGCTATCTGCATACTTATCAAAATCACCATTCCAAAAACTTATGCTTACAGTAATCTATATATTATCCAAGAAGGCAGAGAAATGTTTCCTCATTTAACACCTGACTTTGAAAATAAGGTTATACATAGCAAGTAATGACAATCTGAATGACCTACCGATTCTGACACAATACCGTTTGAAGGGTCATTTCGCTAGTCAAGACCTACCATCACCCCTTCTGTTCTCGAGAGATTCATTTCCCCAGACAAAGCTTTCTGTCAACACAGTTTCCTCAAAGATTCAGCTTCATTTTAACGCTTATACAAATTGCTGCAGATATGACTTAACCAGGGCGCCCATGATGTTTCATCACTGAGCATTTAAGCTAATTGGATATTCTGATGAACCATTTGGTTCTAATGCTTCTGCACATACTGATCTTGAATCGTGTGGTAGTTCCATGTGCTTCCTATGCTGATGAGGATATTCAATTTTATGCACTGATTTCATCTCATGCAAAAAAAATTATGCACATGGGAATTTGGAACCTGGCCAAAGAAAAGGCGATTTAAATTGCATGATGAAAGTGACATGAGGGAAATATATTGAGCAAGATAGTAGTTCCCATTATTTTTCTTTCACTTAAGAAATTTCCCCTAAAGTTATAATGGAATATGGCATGGAGTCTAAGTTTATTTGCTGGTTAGATCTACCGATTTTGGTATTCTTATATTAACAACACAAAAAGCTCTCTTCCTCTCACCTCTAACTTCCATGAAAGCTCCACTTCTTCTTCCTGGACACAGATCTGACCAAAGCAACTCAACTCACACCACAGCACTGACCTAAAAAAACCCCATATGGAGCTGGAAAACTAGCTCAGGACATCTCCAAAAGCCCTGGGTTTGATTCAAATTAACCTCAAATTCCCCGAGAAGCTGGTTAAGCCTCCTGATAGTTTCTTCGCACATACTGACTTCTTGCCTCTTACACTTCCTGGTGTTTCAATGAGATGGTTAAAACTAACCCCGTTCATGGTGTTTCACCCTGACCCCTTGAAATAGGATTTATTCACACACAAAAAAACACCAATGCACTTAAAAACCAGATTTTGTACTGATGAACCATTTAAAGATTTTTAGAGATAATTTGTTCCTCATCTTCATTATCTTTTTTTTTAATTTATCTCGATTTCCTCTAAGAACACAACATTCCAAAAACACAGTTTAAACTATAAACATAACACAATCAAAGTGGGTAAAGACAACTCTTTCTGAAGACGATACAATGTAATTTAAAATAAACGCAGGCAAGTCCTTCTTCTTATCCCCATTAATTTATACTGAATAAGTTTATTGCTGATAAATTGTATTTTACTAGCACTGCAGGTGTATTTGAAGGAATTCTAGTCTTCTACAAAGTTTCAGTCATTATTCTCATTGTTCAGAGGGGCATTATTCAAATGTTATTCAACTGTGAAAGGCCACATTTAGAACTAATCTAAAACCTTCAGGAAAGCAAAGTGCAATAGGATAGACGTCATGCGGATTGCTTCAATTCGGTGATGTACTACTTCAATTTAAGTCTCTAGAACAACAATCACACTTGCATTTCTTGTTCCTTCTACGTAGTCTACAGCAAAGGATGGGGTCAATGCATCAGGTAAGGACTTAAGATTGAACATGTTTATATAGTTACATAAAGTTTATGATCTTACAGACCCTTATGCCCTTGAATCTACCTTCTAGTCTAAAAGTTATCACAGTGGGAGAGAAGTTTCCACAGTGGCTCTACAGACATCTCAACCAGTGAGATAGAATCAACAGGGATTTGGATGCACGTATGCTCCCAAAATGCATCCAGTGCAGCTCACTTGGGTATCAAAGTACATTAAATTTAAAGAAATTACTGCACAGTGCGTTTCTTCTTCAGAGCAGTCAAAGGCTGGGTGGTATGCTGCTATTCCCTGAACCACACTGTGCTTCATTTAGAAGAGCCATGGACAGGCTTTGTTGAGCCAACACTGAATTTAATACAACAGTATGTTTTGCATAAACAAAGAATTTGAAATCATGCATGGTACTTCCCTTCCTAGGAGAAAGCATAAGACTCACAATCCAGGATACAAAAATGGACAACAGGGCTGATACTCATTTACTTCCCTGACCTCTGATTTAGTTGTAGGTGCCAGTGTTAAGATGCTTAAACATCATTGAAGCAATATAGCTCATAGGACACTGCATAGACTTTGAACATTTGAAGCTGCAGCAATGCATTAATCATGCCACTCAGGAGCCATCAATAAGGTTACCCAATAATTAGTGTTTATTGAATGCTGATGGAAACACATCAGAGTGATAAAGATTTTGGATACCTGCTTCACAGCCCATTCAAACACCAGTGACCTCTGAGGCCCTCTGGATGCTTTTGCTGATGACTTGTAGACTTGTTCAGAATTGTTGTAACACAGCAATTTCTTTTGTGCATGATCATCAGATCAAAGCACCCTGGAGATGTCCCTCAGCCTTCTTCCAGCTGTCCCTCAATAACTACACACACATTCTCTGGTACGAGCCACTTCAGCTGCTGTTCCAGTTTTGTGGCAGTTTGCAAGCAACTGTATTGTCATGATGTTTCGAGTGCATTCCATTTATATGCTAAAAAAGTGGCAGGAAACACATTTTTACCAGCAGATATTTAAAGGAATCTGCCTAGCATAGACATATACTAAAGCCAGAAGGAACCACTAGTATCATCAGTCTGCTCTCTTCCTAACAGATGCTGCAGAATCATCACCACTAACTCAAGTAGTAGAGAATTATTCAGCCCAACAACTGATGGCTGAACTAGATTGTATCATTTGGAAAGACATCCAATCTCAGTTCCAAGGGATGATGAATTTATCACTCCACTTAGCGTGTTGTCCTCAAGGTTAATTCTCTTCTCTGTTAAAAAAATACTATCTTTGTAACAGCTAACAGAGTATCCTGCACTTGTTTACTGTTGTGCTGTAAATTTACTAGATAGGTTCATAACTGTTTAGATAACTGAATTAAATAAATGCCTTTTTATTTAAAAAGTGTATTGTATTAGAATAAAAACAGAACAGAAAAGGCTTATTACAGCAGAATTCAGGGCAAAGCATCAGAATTTTCAGGCACACATGCATAGCTTTAAATTTTAAAAGAAATTGTTTATCATTTGCATTATATTAAAATCTACGGTTCCAAGTGAATTTAGTGTTGACAGGAACTTTGTGTAATAAGAAACTGCAGACATGTTGGTGAGTACAGTCAAAACAATGACAGAGACAGAGAAGGGAAAGATGAATCATCCATGTAAAAATGAAGGGAGATGCTCAATACCACAGAGACTGGTGGCAGACCTAGTGATATGGAGCACATTTCTTTATTCTTAATTTAGTCAATTGTCCAAGTCTGATGGAATGGAAAAAAGTAATTTTTTCATGGAAGTAGGAAAACTGGAGTTATGTAGAGCACAGAAAACTTGCAGAGGAACAATGAATCTACCCATAGCTATAAGTATGAATCCAAGGATCCCAAAGCAACAAAATAACATGTTCTCTTGGGATACAGAGGGCTGATGTTTAAACAGATGGATAATCAAGGACATATTGATTTGCCTAAAGATGAGTGACTCAGTGGTAAAAAGCACTGTGATTACTTCTTGAGAGTCGTTCCTTCTGTTTCACTGATTGCACTCCTGGCTCAGAAATGTCTCTTCCTCTTTGGAATGCCAGGCTGCCACTGGGCTCTGCTAGTTGATTTTTTCTTTTTTTTTTTTTTTTATTATTTATTGGAGGAGGGAAGAATGTTAGAGATTCCTCCAACTTTTAATTCCATTCCTTATTTTAAGCTGTTAACCCAGTACATTATTCTTCATGAGGTATGTAAAAGACTGGTAGGTACACTGGGAAAACATATTTTACTACCTAGTTTGCACAATGGCTTATGGCAAATTAAAAAAAAAAGATACAATCTGGCACATTATTCTTCTTACTGAGACAATGCTGAGGACTTGACTGTATGAGAAGAAAGAAGGAAAAATCCTAAAAAAGTAAAAGTCAGAGGAACAGTTTTGATGTCCTTTCCTTTTTCATTTTCAGTATGCTGGTTGCCACCAAATGTTAACCATTTTGCCTACAGATAAGAAGGCATATTTGCAAAGCGTTGTGTGCAAGTTCTGTCATCAGGATGCCCGGAAGGAGTCTGTCCTTTAGGTCTTCAAACAAACGGTGTGCATAGCCCTAGCTACAAACATGGATGTTTCTGTGCATGACTGATTGCTTCTGTAGAAACATAACCACACAGAAAGTCTTAAAAAAAAGGACTAGCATTCACAACGCCTTTGTGTGGAAGGCCATTTTCATTCACAGAATCACAGAATAGTAGGGGTTGGAAGGGACCTCTGTGGGGATCATCTGGTCCAGTCCCCTGCCGAAGCAGGGTCACCTACAGCAGGCTACACAGGACCTTATCCAGGTGGGTCTTGAATATCTCGAGAGAAGGAGAATCCACAGCCTCCCTGGGCAACCTGTTCCAGTGCTCCATCACCCTCAGAGGGAAGAAGTTCTTCCTCATGTTCAGCTGGAACTTCCTATGCTTCAGTTTGTGCCCATTGCCCCTTATCCTGTCACTGGGCACCACTGAAAAGAGTTTGGTCCCATACCCCTGACAGCCACCGTTAAGATATTTATAGGCATAGTCCCCTCTCAGCCTTCTCTTCTTCAGGCTAAACAAGCCCAGCTCCCTCAGCCTTTCCTCGGAGGAGAGATGCTCCAGTCCCGTAAACGTCTTCACAGCCCTCCGCTGGACTCTCTCCAGTAGTTCCTCATTCTCCCTGAACCGGGGAGCCCAGAACTGGATGCAGTACTCTAGATGGGGCCTCACTAGGGCAGAGTAGAGGTGGAGGAGAACCTCTCCACCTGCTGGCCACACTCTTCTTTATGCACCCCAGGACTGCATTGGCCTTCTTTGCAACAAGGGCACACTGCTGGCTCGTGGAACAAGTGCTGGTAATCCAGACAGCATATCTAAGATCATGCAGAAAGTGCAATGTTGCAAAGCCTGGGACAAACACCTTTTAACATGCAAATTCCTTTATAACTTTTCATCTTCAACAAGCATCAGAAAGAATCAAGTCTGCTGGAAAACTGACTTGGTTGATTAGTGGTGCTCTAAATATTAACACAAATAGTGTAGATTGTTGCAGGACTAATGCCGCAGGGAAAGGGGAACTTATTCACATATGCTAATGTTAGCTTTATGCACACTAGCTCCCTGGTTTTGTCTGTAGTCTGTCAAAAGAGATAGGCTTTTCCAGAGGATGATGCAAAGTGGCTAATGCTTACCACTCTAGAGAAGCTTTTTTCCTCTCCATTAATTTTAGATGGGAATAGCCTCCTTCAACTAACATTAGCCCGAGTGAATAGTCCTCTAAATGTTGTCGGCAGTGTGGAGAAAAAAAACAAACCCAAAATTATGCTGCTTGATGTTAACAGCAACTTTTGTTAAACTATGATGCAATTTCTGACAAAAGAAATCTGGATTTTATTCCTCCTTCTCTGGTCCATGTAGGCAGTGACTGCTACCACTGAAATTGAGAAGGTGCAAATAGAAATGGAATAATTTATGTTGAAAGGAACCTCTGGAGATCCCTGGTCTGACCATTTTCCAAGCAGGGTCACCCTCAAAGTTAGATTCTAATGCAATGAAATGAAAGGGTTTAGAATTATGAAGTGCATCCAAAACAGTCCATCATATCTTGAAGACTGAATACTGGCTACATCTATGGCAGATACTCTACTGTCAGACGCAAGCGCTAGACCAAACACACTGACAGATGGGGCTGAAGGTACTTTTGAGAGTTGGCCTGTTCTCTCACTCAGACATCCTGTGGCCATATGCATCCTTATCTCTATTCTAAGCGGCTCCTCTGTTATTTCTGATATATGAACACCTTTCCCTTCCATTTGAATGCATGAGGAATGGACCTCCTTTACTGTAGGAAACTGAAGATGACATGGTTTGATGACAGAAGATATTTCGTCCCACAAGCAACAGAATCCTGGTTTGCTAAACTTCAGCTCTTTAGCTATATAGCCAAGTATCAGTCCCTAACTTGCCGATCTGCAGCATGACACACATGATAAATAAAGGTAAACAGAAGCATTCACATATTTGGGAAAAGCCAAAATGAAAAAAATAAGATATAAAAAGGAAATGTATATCTCTCTATTTACTAGTGCTATGCTGACAGAGCTCCTTCAGTCCGGGATGCCTTGCTTTTCAAGAGCTCATTTAAAATGAGAGGAGAATCAGCAACAATAACTTCATTTTAAACTTGCTTTTTCAGCCTCTGTTGCTGCCTTTCAGTGCCTGAGTGCCTTTGTGCATTTATTCCTGAGCTGGGCAATTACAACCCTGCATTTTGCCCGTCTGACTTGTGTTTCCCAATTTCACCTGTATTTCATCTCTCCAAACAGCTGTCATTTATGGCTGATTACTAAAAATTCCTTTGTGTGTCTGACCCATCTGAACAGCAGAAGATGTCTCCATATGAAGCAGAGGCTCCTACATTCCACCCTCTGATTACACAGCAAACCACTTTTGAAGATTACATAGTAATACATAAGGAATCCTCCCAGAAAATACAGTGCATCTTCCTACAAGCAAGCTGAGTAAACCCACGAGAGCTCACACGTAAAAGACCCCCAACACGGTTTTGCCTCACAAAGCCGTGTTGCCTTACTGTGTCTGAAGTTTCCACCTGATTTGAAACTCCTCTTATACAGAAAATGGAGAAGCATGCAGTAGCTCTGCAATTACACGGTAAGAATCGGCCATGTAACAACTGTACTTTCATCCAGAACAATGAATGCAATCATGAAGCAATTAGTGCAGGCGGCAGATGGTTTGCTGCTCTTTTTTTCTCGAGACTGGCAGGAAAAAGTCATGACTGAATAAGGGACTGGTCTGTCAGCAGCGCTAATTCAAGTCTGCTGCCCAAGGCAGAAACACAGGGGAGAGATACGTGAACAACAGCAACTTAGTCACTGAAGCTTAATGAGTTATTGCTTGTCAGCTGAACCCCAGTAATTAACCACATTCACCCACACACAACACCCAAGAAACTGGGACATAAAATTACTTCAGTTAACACAGATTTCCCTATCATTGAGTAAATGCCTACCCAACCAACCAAAAAAAGATCTGTAGTACTTATCATAGTGATAGACTCAGTGGGCTGTGAAGAGATCATGGGATGATGCTATGTGACCCATTTCCTGTTCATTACAACTGAGCAATGAGAGGCATGCACTAACTGTTGGCTTTGCCCTCATAAGTCCTGAATTGGATGGACAACTTCCGAGAACCAAAACAGTCCAGACCCAATGTAATTCCTGTGTCTCCAGCTCTTGCTCTGTTCACCACCTGATTCTCCTGGTCCCACCTGCTGCAATGACAAGATGCAAATGGATGGTAACAATGACAGGGCTTGCTAGAAGGATGTAAATGTGTTTTGTAGTTGACTCTCACTTCCCTCCTGACTGTCAACAGCAAAACTGAATTACTGCAACAATCCTAACTGGCCAGAATCCAGCTTAGTTCTCATGGCTCCCATCTAGAAAACTTTCACAGCCTCTTCAGTCAGTGGCATCAAAGTCAGCAATATCAAAATGTAAATTCCTTACCATGCAGATACATTTCCCTTACTTCCTCGGGTGACTCTTAGTCAGTGTGCACACAGTGCCTGCAATCCAAGAGTAATGGGTTCTCTTTCCTTAAATATGGCCTTAGCACCAGATCATGAAATAGCGAACTGCAGTGTCATTTGTTCCAAACTACTCTGCAGCTCCCTTTGCAATTATCTAAACACCTGCAGGACCTCTTAATTACGCAGAGAAAATTCTGCCTTTGGATATACAAGCACGAAACCACTGGGAGTCATTTGCACTTAGCCACAGGCTGAACTTGACCCTTAGTTTGAGTTAGATTTAATTTAGTCCAAGCTGATTAATACTTTTTGCCTGTTGGTTACCCTCTATGGCTCTTGGCCAAAGCTTGCTGAAGTCAGAAAATGTATCCATTAGGCTTTAATGTAGAAACCAGGCCTGTGACTCATACCTATACAGAGTATTTTTAAAATTCTATTTGGAGTTAATTGATACGGATCTACAGGCCTTGTGCTACATGATTTTTTTCTTGCAACTACAGTATTCAATTACCAACAGTTACCCAATTTGCTAATCAATGCCATAACACAAAGAAATTTTACCATACAGCCTGCACTCTCTCACTCAAAACACCCCATACACACAACTCTAACACCAACCCCATAAATTCAGGCTAATGCACAAAAAGGCCCTTCGTTCTTATACCCAGATTGTTTTTTAGGATTCAACAGAAAATGAGGGGGAGTTTCCTATGGATCGTGACAATATATTTGCTGGTAGCCATCTACCATAAATTAGATGAGCATTAGCTTTATGGACTCTAATTCAGAATTATTTCCTGAGCAGGTAAACTACCACAACAGCTGAAATTCATTTTTTACTATACCCTAATTTTATTTGACAAATTTACCACTGAAAGTTTCATTGATCCTCGTGTAGTAAATTTCCTGTTATCAACACATAGTAACTTTCATTACAAATGGTCCTAAAAGTCAGCAGAGACCAGATTCTGTTCAGTTTCATATCAATCCAGAGAAGTCAACAGCCACAAGGGAAAGGAAACATTCTGACCTTGTCTAATCACATACTGAATACCTAGAAATAATTTGATCTGCACCTTCCTCTGGAACACATTATAACCATAGTACATTTTACAAAATGCTGTGAGAGACATGAGGGAGAAGTATTGCATGCAATTGACTCTACAGAAAGAATGAGGCAGGCAAGATGCATTTCCAATGCTGGGAAGGATATTAAGCTGCTAGCCTAGAAGGACACTGGTGTTAAGCTTAAAGCACAGGACTGAAATTCTATTCCAAAAATTCCCATAAGATTATTTTGTGACCTTAGCTACTTATTTAGCTTCCTTATGACTTCATTTTCTCAGGCTTACAGTAATAGTAACAACAAGCCTAAAATTTAGGGTAAAGGAAAATCAGTTGTTTAATGTTTGTAAAATGAATTCAAACACACAGATGGAAAACATCATAGAATTCAAACTTCTATGTTCATATTTACCTGAATGAATAACCTGAAAAACTCAGCCAGTACTTTGATTATTGATTGAATTCAGATTCTCATAGATACATCATATGAAAAATACAGAGACCACTAAATTACTTTCTATAAAGGCTTATATATTAGATACCAAAATATTTCACTCTTTCACACCTGTTCAGAGCTCAGCAAATTGTTTTGGTCTGTTTTTCCATTTTACTCCAACACATGAAAATGTCTGGATGTAGAATCTGTCATTTCTCAGAGCAGTTTGCTCCAATGGCTAGTTACCTCACAGTTGAGTTTATCTGCCATTGACTCCTAGCCATCAATTCTTGTTAGAAGTTTCTTTGCTAGAACAAAATGCTTAATCATATATTTTGTCTTCCTCGATGAAGATATTTATGCACAACAATGTAGCTTCCCTCAATCTGCTTTCTGGTAAACTAAACAGATTGAGGTCTATAAAATCCTTCACCGGAAGATGACTGACTTGTGAGTACTTACATGCCTGATTTTCAAAAAGTTCTAACAGTGAGGTCTCTTACAATAAAGTCCCTTTCTGTTGTCTCAAGTTTGGCTGGAAAAAATCAAGGCAAATCTCACAGCATATTTATTCAGCTGATGGATTACCTGTACTGAAGGAACTGGACTTCAAAGGAAATTGATTCACTGCTACTTTTCTCTTTAGAAAATCAAAGGCCACTTGAAAATATGCCAACCAGATAGGAACAAGTAGCGTCTTATACTGTTCTTGAAGCTGGTGTTAGTCTGGAGCAAGAGAACTCTTAAATAAGAGGACAAAAAGCCTCATTAGAGGTTGTTGTTCCTATTATGAAGGATCCTAGCTATCTTCTCTGCCCATTGCCTGTCACATGATACTGCCAAAAGGAGTGATGAATAAATGCGGACTGCCAGCTCAGTCATAGAGGGCTAGGCCCCAAGAACACAGTAGGTGCCCATGTCCTTTACTTTGCCCTTTACATTGAGGCTTACTCAATGTTTCTTGCTTAGAAATATCGGTTTGGTATTTGTTTTAGTCTGTTTTCCAGTTTTATTCAAAAATATCAAAACATCCAGATGTGAAATCCAGTTTGGTATTTCCGTATTTCCAGTTTGAGTAGCAGGTGGTATTTCCAAAGACTCCTAGCATTACCCCAAAGACTGCCCTGAACGCTCTGCAGCAGTTATGTAGAGAGATAGAAAAATCCTAGGTTGTTCGTAAGCAAACAAAGCAAAATGCTACCAACTATTCTTACCTTCTGATCTTGGCTGTATGCTAAGATCCAATCTTCCTGCTTGGGGTGGAAGAGCAGACTGTGGATGTAGAAGTTCAGACGATATTTTTGATAGGTGGCCCCTTCATCAGAACTGATTAATAAGCTGCTCTCAACTTCTGGATCAGTCAGCAGCATAATCTAAGTGGAACAGAAAGATGAAAAGACAGTGGTAGAGTTGGATGGAAAAATAAGTAAGCAGCTAGGAACTTCAGATAAGCTTATTAAATACGTATATTTCAAAATGTTTCAATGTAATATCAAAACTAAGCATAGCCAATCTTTCAGTTAAGAAAAGAGTATATTTCAGCTATGTATACAAACATAACATATGATCAGATAGGCAGAATGACTTTACCACTAGTTAAAACAGACCTAAGCGAAGCTATGCTTAGGTTATCAGAAAAATCAGACCTGAAATTTGTAACTCCAGAAGGCAAATTTACTAAGTTGCTAGACAGACACAGTGGTCTGCTAGGGTCTTCATGAATGACCTACTGGAGTGTCAGACAAAAAATTCGGTATTAAGAAAGAGACACACACAGAGAACGATCTCTAAAGGTGAGCTTTGTTAGACCGTGGCAGAATTTTCAGAGATCACAACTGTTTCATCGCCTGATATGTTATAATCTGGCTGTCTGCAAGAAGCGATCTTGCTTTGGCAGGAGAACACATCTGATAACATGCTGGGTTCTCTCCATCTCCAGTTTCTATGGTGCTGTGAATTATAGATTCGGTACTGTATCAAAAATAGTCTTCGCATAGCAAAGTTCCTTTCTAGCTTTGTCCAAGAGTGTTAGTTCAGGAGTGACAGAAGATATACGGCTTGCAGTTGAAGAAGCTACTTCTCCTCATTAACTGTGGTATTAATTGGTCTGCATTGTTGATGACTCAGAGCGAATAATGAAAGACTCTTCTCATGTGTTTCTGCATGAAAGAATATATAGGTTTGAGCAGCAGAGAGAGATCATTCCAGCATTTCAACAAGCAACAAAGTAATACCGCTAAGGAATGAGAATGAGGCACCATGAATGACAAACATGAAAAGTTCTGAAGAATATTTGCCTGGGAAGGTATTAAAGCCTTGAATCGTTAGTGTTTTGGGTTTATTTTTTTAGTACTGGTCATGCTGTTGCATTGCAAATGGCAAACGCTGATCTGTTCTTAGACAAGCCTGAAATGAAAGGATCCACAGATGGCATTTCTCAGAGCAAATTCCGATCTGGGTTTGGGCACTGCAAAAATCACACACAATATTTCCTTTTCTCTTTTTCATTTAGGCAGGCAGAGTTAGATATAACTTAACTCACTACCTATGAATTACAGGGTGAAATAAGTCGTAACAGACCATAGATGCTAAAGAACTATCCGTATGTGAAGGTGTAAATACACATATAATCTACACAGGAAACATCCTTCATTACCAGGTCAAAGGTTTTCGTCTATCTCTAGAAAAGCCCTCGGCAGCATAACAATTTGGCCTGTGACTTGGAAGGCTAGAGTTCTTCAAAATTCCTGAACTTCAATATCCAGAGTGATCATAAACCAGTTACATTATCACACTGTACCTGTAATGTAAAATACAGTAATGTTTCCATTGTAGCATAAAGGTACCATCTCCTTTTGTATCTCTGACTTACTTTTGAAATCTTGTGATGAAAACGTGCATTATTAGAATTAAACATACTTATTTTCATTTAACACTTCCAAGTACATCAAGCATACTATTAATGTGACTTCTAAACTGAAGGTTGCTTGACAGAAGCTACACAGAAAGCATTAATAATCAAAACATCAATATACAGATCATCTACTCTGAAGCCAAATATTAATTGTGATGTTTATCGGTTCATTCCTTTTTCCTTACCAGACTAATTTCTGGGACAATGTTCCTATGGTTAACATTTATCAATTCAGTACTATGATTCAGGCATTATGATTTTCCTGTGATTTTCCTATTTTTACGACTTCCTTCTTGAGTGGATTTTGTTTATGTTGGTATTTGAAAATATCACAGCACAGTGTTAATTTGGACTACAGCAACTAGAGCAGAAATAAGCACAAATCAATGGGCTTGACCCAAGCTCCCTGAAGTTAATAAGAGTGTTGTCATTGACTTTGGATTGTGCCTCTAAGGCAAGCTGTTAATCAAGATCCACTCTAATCTCACATATTTCCTCCTACCTGCACAAGGAACTCATCTGACCTCTTCACTGTCACATCCAAGCACATCATCGCCTTAACACATTTTCTGTCAGGCCACTCCTCTGAAGTGTGAAAGTGCTCTTATCTCCATTTCTTAGAAAGGGAATTGAGGGACAAACTGTTGAGGCACTGAAGCACCTAATTCCTCATTCAATCAATAAAAGCTAAGTACCTAAAAAGACTTGCCAGCACTACTGACTTTGGCTTTAATCTGCTAACTACCACCCTGGGCTATTACTACCGTGTTTTCAGGTATCTACAGTCTTCAGAGGGCTTAGCTGTTGTATTGTAATAACCAGCCATTCTGTACATACGAAGCGTTTCAGGCCACTTTGGCTTTGCTACATATACCAATAACAATAATGCCTTACATGTGGCGGAGCTGTGCAGTATGGCTACAGATTTGTGCAAGGGCATACAGAGTGTCGGAGATGGGGGAGGGAGCTGATGGATGACTCTAGACACTAGTCAGATTGTTAACTATAAGACTAACTTTCAGTGCTAGGACAGCATTGTCTGCTCCACTGTTCTACCCTGCACTGCCAATCACTTTGCACAGATGCCATAAAGCAAAAGAAGCTAGCGCTGACCAAGCTGTCACTACGCACATCACAGTCAGAGAACCAAATTTCTTGCAAGATAAGAACAACAAATTTATTTACAACCTATCTGCATGCAAACAATCAGTTACAAGCCCAAAAGATAGCATTTCTTGGATAAGAAGCAGAAATTGACACCTGTACAAAAAATATGTCAAAATGAGCAGGAAATGCTGTGTGTATCTATATGAACCTTTCTGATCAGATCAGGAGCATGCTCCTGAAAGGAATCCCCCAAATTCTGGGGGGAAATCTCTACAGCAAAACCTTGCATACTACATTCTGGCTCATACCACAGTGATCTTGGAAAACAGGAACTTAATTACCTTTCAAGGAAATTAAGCCAGAATGTACATTTCAGGAGTGCATCTAATGTGCTCCAACCACTACTGGACATTTAGCCCAGAGTATCACGTTAGCACTACTCTAAAGTCAGACCCTCTGCCTCCAAAATGCCCATATTGCAGATAGATGTCATGTCAACATCAACTATCTCATTCTACAAGCCCACTTCCACTGAGCTGCACTACATGTTAATGCAGTTGGAGCCACCTTAGCTTAGTTTTACTGTCTAAGTTGCCTGGAACATGAATAAGAAAGAAGGGAAAGTACAACTAATTTTAATGTTTTTGTTGTTGTAACATTTGAAATACAGAGTAAATACATTTTAGAATTTTCTTTAAAATAAATGAAGCCAATTTCTGCTTTGAAGTAGTCTGTTACCCATTGACGTGATGCAGTTGCTTATATGGGAAATAAAAGTGGACACAGCTGTGTTGAACAGGAAAAGCATGGAAAATAAAACCAGCAATAACAAAGTGAATCTAAGTTTAGAATTCATAAACTTTAATATCTAAGATAAGACATTAGAAAGAAACTATTTTTATAATTTGCAACTTCACTGTAGAAAGCATGCTGGATTTCCTTAGATGTGAGCTCCTCAAAGGAGAGATCTTCTTGCTCTGTTTCTACAGTGCCTAATATAACACATTGCTGCTTTTCCAGCTAACACTGGTTTCTGGACAAGAATATTCTGGACATCATTGAGGAATCAACATGACTTCTGCGCATGAAGATTACACCTTAAATCTACGCAGATTCTTACAGCCTGTAGGGAAAGACAACCTAGCTGGTGAGGTCTAAACAGGATTTTTGAGGGATTCCCTTGGAGGGATCCCAAAGGATCTGAAATTGTTATGGGATAAAAGGCCTTTCTACAGATTGTTTTATGGTTAGATCATCAGCATCAAAAGTTAGGGAAACATCTTTCAGTTTCCACAATGGAGAGAAGTTTTCTTTTGGAATTTCTCTGATTCTTTGTGCTGTTCAATTTATTCATTAACGATTTGGAAAGAAGGAAGGAAAGATAGTTGATAAAGTTTGCTGATGGCAGTAAGGTATTCAGAATGATAAAAACAAAAGCCAGCAATTAAGATCTGTAAAAGGATTTTGCAATACTGAATATGAGAAGTAAAATGAAGTAAAATGACAGGCAACATTCAGTGACGATGTATGAAAAAAACCCCACAGATGGAGAAAAGCAATCCCAGTGTAATGGACAGAACAATAGGCTCCGAGTAGATAATTAATTTCAGGAAAGGAGTCTGGGGATTTCAGTGAAAAGGTCTGTGAAAATAGAAGCTCATTCTTCAGATCCTGTCAAAAAAACCTCAACTACAGCAGTAGGAAATATTAAGAAATAATTAAACAGCATAACAAATAATGCAATTAGGCTACTGTAAAGTGTTCTGCAACTTTAACACTGGCTGCTATTCTCATCCTCCATCTACAGGAAAAAAAAGGCTATAGTAGAAAACACAGAATAACTATAAAGGTGATCGAAGAAAACTATGAAACATTTTTCATACAAGCAGGAAATAAACTATTCAACTTCCAAAAGAGATAAATGAGAGGCAATTCGACCAAAGTCTACAAAACTATGAACAGCCTGGAAATGCTTGAAGAAAAATTACTCACTCTGTCATAATATGAAACTCATGAGCATCAAATGCAATTATCAAGAGTGAGATATAAAACATGGGTGAGGCCACAAGAAGCGAAGAGCTACGGATGTGATCTGTTGGGACTTCTGTAAGGCGTTTGACATGGTCCCCCCACAACATCCTTGTCTCTGTATTGGAGAGATGGATTTGATGATTGGACTGTTCATTTGATAAGGAACTGGTTGGACGGTCGCATCCAGAGTGTAGTGGTCAACAGCTCAATGTTCAGATGGAGATTGGTGACAAGTGGTGTCCCTCAGGGATCCGTACTGGGACTAGTACTGTTTAATATCTTCATCAGTGACATAGACAGTGGGATCGAGCGCACCCTCAGCAAGTTTGCAGATGACACCAAGCTGAGTGGTGCGGTCGACATGCCTGAGGGATGGGATGCAATCCAGAGGGACCTGGACAAGCCCAAGCAGTGGGTCCATGCAAACCTCATTAGGTTCAATAAGGCTATGCAGGGTCCTGCACATGGCTCAGGGCAACATCCAGTATCAATACAGGCTGGGGGATGAAGGGAGTGAGAGTAGTCCTGCAGAGAAGGACTTGGGGGTACTGGTGGGTGAAAAGCTGGACATGAGCCAACAATGTGTGCTCACAGCCCAGAAGACCAACCATAGCCTGGGCTGCAACAAAAGAAGCGTGGCCAGCAGGTTGAGGGAGGGGATTCTGACCCTCTACTCAGCTCTGGTGAGACACCACCCGAAGTCCTGCATCCAGCTCTGGAGCCCTCAGCACATGAAGGACATGGAGCTGTTGGAGCGAGGCCAGAGGAGGGCACAAAAATGATCAGAGGGCTAGAACACCTCTCCTGTGAGGAAAGGTTGAGACAGTTGGGACTCTTCAGTCTGGAGAAGAGAAGGCTCTGAGGAGACCTTATTTTGTTCTTCCAGTACTTAAAGTGGGCTTATAAGAAAGATGGAGATAGGCTTTATAGCAGGGCCTGTTGCAATAGGAAGAGATGTAATGGTTTTAAACTAAAAGAGGGTGGATTTAGACTGGATATCAGGAAGAATTTATTTACAACGAGGGTGGTGAAACGCTGGAACAGGTTGCCCAGAGAGGTGGCAGATGCCCCAATCCCTGGAAACATTCAAAGTCAGGTTGGATGGGGCTTTGAGCAACCTGGTCTAGTGCAAGGCATCCCTCCCCATGGCAGGGGAGTTTGAACTAGATGATCTTTAAGGCCCCTTCCAATCCAAACCATTCTATGATTCTACGATTTTTTACCTAGTTAAAGCATGAAGCTCCTTGCTATAGTTTGTTGTAGATATCAAAAGTTTATATGAATAGGAAAAATAAACAGATGATATTCCTGGAGAAAAAAAAAAAAAAACAACAACATTAATTAAAAAATATGACTATTGGCTCAGGAATCTGACTCACAGATTCCTGAATTTTGGGCAAATATACAGGACAATATTATATACTTGTCCCTATCTGACACTTGCCTCTCAACAGAGTGGGATGGGTTAAGATTCAGTCTGACTTAGCATGGCTGTTCCTACCTATGTCAGCTGACAGTGAATGAAAATGATAAACAATAAGAGCATTAGCAGTTCAGGTGGGCTGCTATAGCAACTTCTTGTGTGAAGAATTGGGCCCATCATTTTTATCTTCACTGTTTTTAAACTACCTCTGATTCCATCATTACAAAATAAAGCTATTAACACAGGAGTAAAGAGAGGCATACATATCTGCCTCTCACTTCCAGCAAAAGCCCTTAGCAAACAGAGACCAATCTTAGAGTGCCTCTGGTCTGGTTTATTGTTGTGTTATGTTAAACAAAAATGAAGAGTGAGGATAAACCAAGACTACTTCTCCCTAGCAAAAGTAATTGCTCTCTGTTCAGATCAGTGCTCGGCAATGATCAGAATCTGCTTACTCACACCAGGCACAGCAAGCACACGCTGCACTTCCTGATGCTTCAGACGGATTGGGTTTTTTCTCTGTAAAAAAAGTCAATAAAGTCGACACAGGCTTTTGCAACCAAACGTAAGGCATCCATTAATCATCCAACCCCTGAAAGGGGAGAAACTTGATTTGCTTTTCCTAGAAGTGACAAATGAACACAAAACATAATTTATAGATCTTAAATGGTCCACAACTTTTTCACCCCCTTTTTGGTGTTAACTCTGCTGATGGCAGATTGCCCTTGACGATTATGTGGATTTTTGCTGTCCTCACAAAGAAACACAGGAATGCTTTTGGAGAGGATTCTGATTTTACTTCTAGAGATGGAACTGTTACCCTTATACAACTGCCCTGAATGCCAGATTCAAGGGCTTAGCCAAAGTAAGTCCAGAACTGCTCTTAATCTTTTAATTTAGCCCCTCATATCTCCACTTGGACCAGCTTTTCTCTAACTTTTTGTAGGAAAAAACATAGTATCAGTGAAATAGAACAGTATGAAA
This sequence comes from Opisthocomus hoazin, assembly GCF_030867145.1. Taxonomy (NCBI): domain Eukaryota; kingdom Metazoa; phylum Chordata; class Aves; order Opisthocomiformes; family Opisthocomidae; genus Opisthocomus; species Opisthocomus hoazin. The sequence goes on from NC_134419.1 coordinate 67,964,903, forward strand.
AAAATCCAAATTTCATAGATTCACATGTTCTTTCATTCACTTCTGGTGTATCAACAAATCTGAGTTATATCACCTGGCCAGAAACAGGGATAAAATGCAAATCGGGTCAAATCTACTGAAAGAACCTCCACATTCCTCACCTATTACATGCTTCATGCACAGACCCAACACTGGTGACCCACATTGAACAAGCAACACTTCTCACATGAAAACGTAAGAGTGAAGTACAGCAAAAGAGGCAATTGGCAAGGAAGAACAGAAATGTCCTACTCTTAACAAAACAAGGCATTCCCTACTCAAATTCTCTAACCATCTGCATTTTTTTTCCAGTTTCTCTGCATGCCAGTTAAACAATTTTAGAGGGTTGTGGGGTTTGGTTTCTTTACATAGCTTTTTTACATAGTTTTTTGCATAGTAACTGATGCTCTTGCAATTTATGCATTTTAAAGCAATGTGTCCTGCTTTTAACTAATCGAACTAGCTCTTTGCTTAAGCTTTTTCAAGACCTAGAATAAAAAATAAAACAAAACAAAGAAAGGAACTGTTTTGGCCATGACATTCTGAAATAAATACAGCACCACTGTAAAGCAAATTAGATCAATTCCTTTTACAGGACTGAGCTGATGGAAGTGGTAAGTGGCTGCAAGAGCAAATAAATTAGGGACAAAACTACCAAAAAGAAATAACTCAAGCATTTATTTGGATATTAACAGAGAAAGAGGAAACTAAGCCTTTGTGAAGTTTAACAAGCTTTACTCACAGGCTAACATTAACTGCTGCAGAACTGCACTCAAGAGCAATGCCACCAAAATTTGGCACAAGTCTCTGTTTTATATATATTGGCTAACAGTATTAGCACCTAAATGAAAACATGAAATGAGCTAGAGCTGACAGTTTTGAAGCTGTCTCTAATGCCAACTAAAAGATAAGGTTAGTTGCTGAGCAATTTCATTAAGACACCATTAAAATAATACACCAATAATTCAATCAAGGCACTGCGAACGGTTTTCTGGCCAGAAGTTCTTGTTAAGTCAGAAAGTGCAGTAATTTTGCAGGGAAAGAAAAGACTTCAGTGACAGAATAACACTTTCAACACTAAAAAAAAAAAAAAAAAAGCCTTTGAATGATGATCTGGTTTGGAATAGTCTCAGAAATAAGTAGAAATGACCACTTTAATACAAGCAAAAGGTCTGTGGACAAGATATTTGGCAACTATAATTCAGTGACTTCTGGACAAAAAGGTTCTTATTCATACAAAGACACATAATCCACACTCATTAAATCAGTCTGCACTTTGTTTATATGGAGGGTAGCATACTCCAAGTCTGCCCCAAATCAAACTATACTCCTGATTACTAGACAGCGTAATTCAGATTAAGACTCAATCCAGATCTGGACAGTGGAAATTCTAGCTTCATTTCCCCCCAAGAATCAACAGGAGGTCCCTAAGTGGTAGGAAACTACCATCTTCCTCAAATCTTGGCTGTTTAAGTGTAAGAGAAATGATGTGGTGAAAGGTTCAGATGGTGAATTCATCTTGTCTGCGCACATGAAAGATTTACTGCTCACTGAGAGATAAGACAATGTCTTGTCAGCAGAATACTAGATGGCAAAGGACTATTTTTTAAGAGAGAAAAATTATCACCTGCCAATATTTTTGAAAGCTGGGATTGTACAGTGTTCCTAATAGAAGAATTGTTGAGAATTGCATTTGGCATCTTGATGAATGTGGTTTGAAATAAAAAGCTGGCTAGTGGCTGGAAAAAAGAATCCATTTACCTGTTCTGTATTAGTGAAGAAGTTCGGTATAGGCCAAAAGTGACCGCAAAAGAAAGCAGCCAATGAAAGTTCTATTTTTTATTATCTATGGGAATCATCTGGGGTTGTTTCATCAGACAGAAAAAGTGAATATATATATCAATAACAACTTAAAAAATAAAAGAAACACTGTGTAACTGCCCCTTCTCCAAGCTTCAGACTGGGACATAAACAGTCACTTCCAAAAATCTGCTGATTGCCTCTGCAGTTATACAGAATAATACCACTGTTTAGCGAAAATTCAAAAGAATCTCAAAAGGAAGAGGAGATATTTTGGAAGAAATGTTCACCTTAGGAACGCTTCTGCCTCCCTGTTTTACACATAGCCAGAAAATAGCATGCATCTACATGTGGAAGTTATCACAATATACACAAGATGTCAGTAGCTCTTCTACACAAAGTGACCTGTTTAAAGGCTTTGGAATACGAGAAGTATGAGAGATTTTACTCATTTTTACAGCATATACTTATAAATGACTAAGCAAAGAGCACTGAAAAGCCACTGAACGCCACCATACACATATGCTACCCCCAAAAAAACACCCAAATAAACAAGAAAAGACATTTCATCTGTTTGTAAATAATACTCTTCTCTGCATCAAATGGAAAACACTATCAGCTGCCTTAGCAAACACACATTTTGAAACTATGCTTCTAGAAACTACAGCAGTCCAATGACCCTATGCACTGAATAAGACCACTGACTAGTTACCTTGGATGAACATGATGTCCTCCTCCTGTTACAGGATTTAAGGAAAATATGGTGTTAAAATGTTATATTATAAACTGTCTAATCTTATGCTTTTTGTCTCTAGCCCACTGTTGGTTAAGCACAATATTTGGAGTCCCATGCAGATGCTTTTTAAGGGACTTGTTTTAATAATTTGTAAAAAGTTTTTGTCTAACAACTGTGAGCTTTAAAAAACTTATTTCTGATTGTTCCAAGTGAATAAAAGGTCATTCCAGTCCACCGTTCCCCTTTCCATATTGACTGAAATAATTAAAATTTTGTAATAAATGAAAAAGGAAAAGCTTTCATTCTCTCAGTACCTAAACATGCCAGTTAAACAAAAACTTATTTTTTCATCTTTAGGAACACTTCCAGAAGTACAGCTACTGTTAAGATTTTCAGTGATAATCATAATCTTAACAGTCAGCTGGCATTTCAATGTTTCTTTTTCAAGCACGGTATACAACAATAGATTTTCATTAATATGTGACTGTTGTCTGAATGCCAGTGAACAAGTACTAGTGACCTTCTCTACCCTGAACATAGCAAACCCAAATCACTATTAATGTATTGACTGTATTAACTGTATTAATGAACAAGTGCTGTTATTGTTGCTCAGCTTTCTCTGCTTTGACTAATCCAAGTTTAATGTGGTTTCTCCACATTACTGGATTTTCATACCACCAAACTCCTAGTTACAGGGTTGGGTCAATGTGATATAGACTCCTGAAAGGCAATCGTGAGGCCAAGACATCTGTGCAGATGTGATTCAGTTGTTGTCTCCACTAATCCTACTTGATATGAATGGAGATGGAAAGAAAGTCCAGATGTGTGGGAGAGAAGATTCTTCCCACGAGAGAACCACGTACAATAACAACTGCTCCTTACTCTGAACCTTAGAAAACATCTGAAGCATCCATTGGAATGGGGTTGCTCCTGTTTCTGTCAAAATCCCAGAGAGTGCAGTGCACCCATGCACAGCCTGGTTCATTATTGGCAGCTCAGCAGCGTGTGGACATTCATCAAGCAGACTGGTTGCTACCTACTGCCTTTTCTCTCTGGGGCTGAGTTTTGGCAAAGCCCCCGTTCTCAAATGTGCCTCACCTTGGACCAGACCTGAAAAGATTCAGCTACTGCTTTTTCATTAAAGATGAAGAAGCTGACACACCTTCAGGTTTTTTGTGTGCTGCTGAGTCACTGCTCGTGGGCTGGTCTGTAAATCCCAGCACCTAGGGTGAATTTTTAAAATATATGCCCTTTCTTTGAGGTAATAACTTTCAACTAAAGGAGGAAAAAAGACAAGATGGGTGAGAAAGGAGTCCCTGAAGATTAGCGTCACTTTTTATATCTTAGCTTTTTAAAGTGCAACTTCCATTTCCATCGCTCTAGAATTAAATTAAAATAAAGATTCTACATTTTTTCCTTACTTGAGCTAATGCACCTAGTGTCTTAATGAGGACTGTAAAAAAGGAAACAAGCTCTTATTTGCGTCATCCTTATGCAAAAATAGAAATGCAATACTAGAAACAATAAAGAAAACATTACGTTAATATAACTTAATAGATTACTGCAGGATGTTTCAGAGTTACTTTTGTTTTATTTAGAATTATAAGGTGACTTATAATTTAAATTATTTAATTCAGGTAGGTAAAGACCTTCGGAGGTCTTTTACTCCGAACTCCTGCTCCATACTGAGCCAGCTTCAAAGGTACAGACGGGTACTCAGGGCCTTGCCCTGACAATTTTTAAATATCTTTGAGGATGGAGTTTCCACAAACCCTTTGGGTCTATCCAACCTGGAAGTGTTTAGTTACCATTAAGCTTTATTCTTAATTTTAAATATCTGGGGTTATAACGTCAGTTTTAGAACAAAGAAAACACCTTCAATTTTACATTCATTTTAACTTAAAGGTCCATCTTAACTTAGCAACAGCTCTGGAAGCTGGAAGTGCTGTATGAACCCAAAGCACCAAGGTTAGTTTCACCCGCTGAGAGCCTGTAGCCGTGCTGAAAATAGAATTCATCAGGCTCAGCTCCTAATCACACGCATAAACATTAGCTCCAAAGCAATCAGTTCTGGGGGAAGGAACATAAAAAGCTTAAGTTTCTCGGTTTTTCAAATCTCCCTCAAATCAAATTCTAGATTCTTATCTCTTCATTCCACATTGCATTTGGGTCTAATTTAGTAGCCTGACTCAGAATCAAATTTTCCTACTCTCATTTCATTATTATTACACATTGCTTTCTCTTCTTTTACACACATTTGACATAAAAAGCTTTATCACCAAAACCAGCTTGAAAATCTATTCCTTAAAACAAAAGTAAAACACAATAGAAACTTCCATTCTAGAATAAAATCTAATTCATAACAATGATTGTATTTGAGTATTATATTTTATTATATAAGAAATAAAGAAACAATGACAAAAACACTCAGGAAAGCTACAGTACTATAGGTGCTTTATTTTGGACAGTGCAATCTAGTTTCAATTATTAATCATCTGTTCTTTTGCAACAGATGTTCTGCATTGTCCTGAATGTGGAAAAATTTTGGTTTTTTAAGCAGAGACAGTCTTACAGTCTTACTTACCCAGAGGAGAAACAAAACCGCAGCTTTGTATAGATCTGGAATGAATTGTGTTCATACGTATTGCCTGTACTTTGTTCTGTTGCTCAGTAAGGCATTCCTTTCATTAAAGAATCTCATGAGATTAATTAGTTAATCTTCACATCAACTTGGTGGCAGAGAAGGAAAGTGCACATATCATGAAGGAAAATTACTTGGACAAACTTCACTAATCAATCAATGGCACAACAAGAAAGAAGCCACTTTCACTGTAAGCATATCACAAACAATAGCACCTTCCAGCCTCAAATACTGGGCCCTAAGTGTCATTAATCCTAATTAAAACAAGAGGAGGCTCTTGGCCTGAAAGTATGGTAACCTAAGCAGAGACAGAAAAGGGACAGGGAAAAGAGAGCACTAGTGGAGCAATTTTTCCCTGAAAGCCGAGTTAGTGACAAACTCACGATCCACATGATTGTCTTTCCTATCTCTTGTGATATCCCCTAAAATGTACTTGAACTTCAAGTGCTTTGAACTTAATCCTGAAAGGCATTCAAA